>NC_092054.1:105785412-106125769 GCF_003086295.3 Arachis hypogaea | reverse complement strand
CTTTTTTGAGTCATTTTGGGGCATCTCCAAGATATAAAAATCAATGGGAAAGGTGAGCCCCTTAATGCCCACTAATACATCTTCAGCAACTCCAGCCACTGTAATAATACTTTTATCTGCTAACACAAAACGAGCTACCGACCTTTTTAAGGGAGGGAGCCTCAAATTATCATATATAGACAAAGGAATTATACTAACACATGCTCCTAAGTCACACATGCAGTCAGAAAATATCACACTACCAATAACACAATTAACCATACATGGACCTGGATCACTACACTTTTCAGGTATACCTCCCATTAAAGCAGATATAGAACTACCTAAAGGAGTAGTTTCTAATTCATTAATTTTGTCTTTATGTATACATAAATCTTTTAGAAACTTTGCGTACTTAGGTACCTGCTGAATAACATCAAAAAGGGGAACAGTTACCTCAACCGTTTTGAATATTTCTACCATTTTGGGATCAGGTTCCAGCTGCTTCCTGGGCTTCCTTGCAAGTTGTGGAAATGGAATAGGAATGGTGTCCTTCACAACTTCAGCGTCCTCTGGTGCTTCTTCCCGTGGTTGAACTTCTTCTTCATCAACCATGTCCTGTATGTCCTCTTCCTTTTCAACATCTTCTACCTCCACCACCTCTTCAGCTGAGGCGTGTTCTGGTGGGTTTGGCTCCTCCTGATTCCTCTCCTGCAGTGTGGTTCTGGACCTTAGGGTGATGGCATTGATGCCACCCTTTGGATTGGGTAATGGTTGAAAAGGGATTCCACTGGAGCTCAAAGGCTGGTTATTGGAGTTATTCATTGATCCAATTTGTGAGATAAGAGCTTGCAAGGTAGAGTTCAGACCATTTAGAGTAGAATTAAGGTTATTTTCCATGGCCTGTTGTCTCTGATCAATAGATTGTAGTAACTCATCATTAGCAGATGAAGAAGGATAAGTGATCTGAGAGGTCTGTTGTTGGTTATTCAGTGGTCCTTGGGATTGTCTTAGGTGAGGTGCTCTGTATGGCTGGTTCTGGTTCTGCTGCCTGTTATTGTTATTATTCAACCTCTGATTTCCCTGATTGTCTCTGCCTCCTCTGTTATTGTTATCCCTCCAATTCTTGTTAGAATTATCTCTCCAATTCTTATTAGAATTGTCCTGCCATCCATGGCTGTAACTGCCACCTTGATTGTACCCTTGGTTGGGGTGGTCATAGAAGTTATGAGTGGCTGCCACGGTGTTATCTTCCTGCTGGAGCTGCGGACATTCATCAGTATAATGGCTATAATCAGCACAGATTCCGCAAACTCTCTGTGGGACTAACTGTTGGCTTTGCTATGGTAGAGAAGGTTGAGCTTGCTGACTTTGTTGTTGATTCAATTGCATCTGCTTTAGTAAGCTGGTCATTTCACAAATACTCTGAGTAAGAGCAGCAGTCTCTCTGCTAGAGGATACTTCTGCAACAGCTTTTGAATGGCCTTATTTTTGCCTGTGATTCTGAGTAGATTCAGCTAAGTCGTTGATCAATTGCCATGCCTCATCAGTGGTCTTGTACTTTTTCATAGACCCATTGCTAGCACTTTCCAATGTGGTCTTATCTTGGGGCCTCATACCCTGAGTGACGTAGCCGAGTAACACTATCGTGTCAATCATATGGTTGAGGCATGCTTCCAGAAGGTTGTTGAAGCGCTCCCAGTATTCATAGAGAGTGTCGGATTCATCCTGAACAATCATGGAGATGTCTTTCCTCAGTTTATCAATAACTTCAGCTGGAAAGAATTTTTTTAAAAATTCTCTTCTAAGTGTATCCTAGTTGGATACAGTTGCTGCGGGTTGAGTGTAGTACCACTCTCTCGCCTTTCCCTCAAGAGAGAATGGGAAGGCTTTTAACAAAATTGAAGTTTCATCTGCACCATCATGCCTGACAGTAGAACAGGCTGCTTGGAAGTCTCTAAGGTGCTTGATAGGCTCTTGAGCAGATAAGCCATGAAACTTGGGTATCAAATTGAGCAGTGCTGTTTTTATTTCAAAGTCTGTAGCCATCGCTGGGTGATGTGCTTGAAACGGTTGCATTGAAAAATCAGGGGCTCCAGCCTCCTGGATAGTAATTCTCTTAGGTGCTGCCATGTCACTGAAGAACTGAAGATTGATGGTTTAGAAGTTATAGTAAACTCTCGTTGCAAGTATAGTTACTAAACCAAGCAATCAACCTTTTTTACAAACGTTTTGGTTGTCACAAGTAACAAACCCTTTAAAATTGATACCCGAGTATTTAAACCTCGGGTCGTCTTCTCAAGGAATTGCAGGGAGGTATGTTCTTATTATTGGTTATGAGTTTTGTAAATTGGGGGTTTTGAGAGTAAGGAACAAGTAATTTAAATGACAAGTAAAATAAATTAACAATAATAAAATCTCTTGGCAAGGTATGAAAATTAGAAGTCCTATCCGGTTATCCTTATCAATTGTGATGAGAATTGGATTTTTTCTCCCACCTTGTTAACCTCTAACTATGAAGGTAAGTTAAGTGGATGAATTAATTTTGATTCCTCAGGTCCTAGTCTTTCCTTGGGAAAGGCTAGAGTTATTGGAACTCGAATTAATTCTTGAAGAATTCCAATTTTCAGTCAACAATGAGTTTGATAACTCAAGTGTCTCTAATGACTCAACCAAAGCCAAAAGGGAAAATCCAAATTATTTATATCATAAATAAAAGAGAGAACAATCATAAATCTGAATTACCTCAATTATATTAAATAAAATATTCAAATCTTAACATGGAAAAGTTCATAAGCCAATTAGGCAACATAACTAATACAAGCATTAAAGTATCTGAAAATAAGAGATAAATATAAAGTAAAAGAAATATTGAACCTGATGAAGAGTTGAACCCTAAATCCTTTAAGAGGAATCCTAATCCTAAAACCTAAGAGAGAAGAGAGAACCTCTCTCTCTAAAAACTACATCTAAATTATGAAAAGTGAATTATGAAAAGAATGATTATGAATGAATGTATTTCCCCACTTTATTGCCTCTAATCTGTGTGTTCTGGGCTGAAAACTGGGTCAAAAGCAGCCCAGAAATCGCCTCCTGCGATTTCTGTTACGTTCAGGTCGCGGGCAAGTGACGCGGAGGCGTCGTCCACGCGTCTGTGCAGATTGAAGTTCGCAGATGCGACGCGGGCGCGTCATTCATGCGTTCGCATCGCCTAACTTCGTTCCCCTGTGCCATAGGAGAAACACTGATTAATAAGGGACTCTGTGATCTGGGAGCAAGCATTAATTTAATGCCTCTATCCCTCATGAAGAAGCTGCAGATCAATGAGCTAATACCCACAGACGTAGTCATCAGGCTGGCTGACAAAACTCAAAAACAAGCAGTAGGAGTGGTTGAAAACGTGTTGGTGAAGGTTGGGAACTACTTCCTTCCCACAGACTTTGTCATATTGGAAATGGAAGAGAGTTACCTCCATCCAATCATATTGGGAAGACCATTCCTAGCTACAGTCAGAGCGCTTATAGATATGGAGCGAGGAGAGCTAATACTAAGGATACAAGATGAACAACTTACCTTCAATGTCTTCAAACCCTCACAAGAAGCAGATCAAGAAAACAAGAAACCAAGGGAAGATCACAACAAGGCACTAGTGGAAGAAACAAGCACTAGAGCACAAACTGTACACCTGGGAATCCCTTTGGTTGGTAAGCAAAACAGTCAGAAGGTGCCACAGCTAAAGGAAACCCAAGAAGAGCTAAAACCACCAGAGTCATATGAGACCAACAACAAAATTTTCCTGGAAAAGGAGGCCACAAAAAGCAGGGTAGTGTTAAAAGAAACAAGGAAGAAGGCACCAAGGGGATGGAGGAACAAAAAAATCCCTACAGAGGATTTCTCTCTAGGGGATAAAATGATCTCAGCTCATCTCCCAGCTATTCCACCTCATCTCCCCGCCATCCCATCTCAGCTGCCTAAAGGTTTCACCATCAGCAGAATTCTCTCCTTAGAACATGTGGAGATCCTTAATGAAGCCAATGGAGATAGATTCACTGCGAGGGGAGAAGATTTGAAGCATTACCAACCACCCTGACAAAGGCAGAACGTCAAGCTAGTGACGCTAAAGAAGCGCTTCATGGGAGGCAACCCATGTTTTATATGCTTTTAAAGTAGTTAATAAAGCAAGGTTCATGAATTACAAATCAACTTTGACATACACTTGAATTAATCCTTTTATGCAACATATAGTAAAGAACAAGTTTGGTGTTCAAGGCACACTAAGAGAACATAAATGCAATTCATATCATGTCACTCTTAGAACCTTGAACAAATCTTTTTTACACCACATGGCCACAGACTAAGTTTGGTGTCACCAATGTTGCATACATGGACAGTTAAATAGTCAGTTGGTTTGCATTCATGAATAGCACTTAGTTAGTTAAAAACAAAAAATTTTTAAAAGTAGTTATTCCATTTTTTAATTTTTGCCGCCACTATCCAAAATTCATTAGTTACATTCTTTTTATCTTGTAGGAGAAATGAAGGGAAGATTGGAAGGAATTGATGGGACAATTGAAGAAGGAGGGTTTGGCCACTTCAAAAAGAGGGGACTATACACATGTCTTCAAGGGGAATGCATTGGAAAATGTTGCCATGCAACATTGAAGAATAACACGCTTGGAAACCGAACCAACCCCATCATAAAAGTGATGATCCTTGTGCCCATCCCATGCTAAACCTCATCCGTTCATTATAAGCCTACACCATCAATCCACACCTTTCATTTACTCACCACTTTTCTATATAAGTGGTTCCTAGTCCGTACCCCTTTACATTCCAATTCCCCTTTCTTTGTACTTCTCACTTTCAGAACTCAACACCTCTTACCCCATCAAAAGCACTCTCACCCACTCCCTTAACTACACCCTATCCTAACCCGGCTGAATTTCATCATCTATCCACGCCCTACCACCCCCAAACAAGTGGGCAAACCGAGATATCTAACAGAAAATTAAAAAGGATTCTGGAGAAGACTGTAGGAGCATCAAGAAAGGACTGGTCGAAGAAGCTAGATGATGCTCTTTAGGTATATAGAACGGCATTCAAAACACCAATCGGGATGTCCCCATATCAATTGGTATATGGAAAGGCCTGTCATTTACCATTGGAGCTGGAACACAAAGCCCTCTGGGCTCTCAAGCTAGTAAATTTTGATAGCATTGCTGCTGGTGAAAAAAGGGTCTTGCAGCTGCAGGAAATGGAGGGGTTTAGATCTCAAGCCTATGAAAATGCCAAGATCTATAAAGAAAAGGCAAAGAGAAGACACGAGCTCAATCTGACACCCAGGAGCTTCGAAAAAGGACAGCAAGTGCTCCTCTACAACTCCAAATTGAGACTTTTCCCTGGGAAACTCAAATCAAGGTGGTCAGGACCCTTTCTTGTCACAAAGGTCTCGCCATATGGACACACAGAAATCATGGAGGAAAGTTCAAAGAGGACTTTCACTGTGAACGGACAAAGGCTCAAGCACTACATGGGCAACATGGGGGAAAACCCTAAAATGAAGTATCATCTCAACTAATGGAGAAATTGTCGAGCTAGCGACGCTAAAAGAGCGCTTCGTTGGGAGGCAACCCAACCTAAGGTAGTTTCCTTTTCATGATCACTTCAATAAAAGTTACAAGTAGTTTTCCCTGTATTGTGAGGAGCTAAGTTCGGTGTTGCACACTGGTGCACGAAATTGTGATCTCAGGCAATGGTGCCAAAAACTCTGTACGCACATCTTAATAAATCGTTTTTCATTCACAACTTCGATACAACTAACCAGCAAGTGCACTGGGTCGTCCAAGTAATAAAACCTTACGTGAGTAAGGGTCGATCCCACGGAGATTGTTGGTATGAAGCAAGCTATGGTCATCTTGTAAATCTCAGTCAGGCGGATAATAATTGATTATGGAGTTTTCAAAAATAAATAATAAATAGACAGAAAATAAAGATAGAAGTACTTATGTATATCATTGGTGAAAATTTCAGATAAGTGTATGGAGATGCGTTCGTTCCTCTGAACTTCTGCTTTCCTGCTGTCTCCATCCAATCAGTCTTACTCCTTCCCATGGCTAGCTATGTAAGGACATCACCATTGTCAATGGCTACTTTTTATCCTCTCTGTGAAAATGGTCCGATGCGTTGTCACTACATGGCTAATCATCTGGAGGCATCATCGTGGTCAATGGCTGCATCCTATCCTCTTGTGAAAATGGTCCAAATGCTCTGTCACAGCACGGCTAATCATTTGAGGTTCTCGATCATACTGGAATAGGATTCACCCTCCTTTTGCGTCTGTCACTACGCCCAGCACTCGCGAGTTTGAAGTTCGTCACAGTCATTCAATCCCAGAATCCTACTCGAAATACCACAGACAAGGTTTAGACTTTCCGGATTCTCATAAATGCCGCCATCAATCTAGCTTACACCACGAAGATTCTTATTAAGAGATAATCATTCAATCTAAGGTGGAACGGAAGTGGTTGTCAGGCACGCGTTCGTGGGGGAATAATGATGATTGTCACGTTCATCACATTCATATTGAAGTACGAATGAATATCTTAGAAGCGGAATAAGTTGAATTGAATAGAAAATGGTAGTACTTTGCATTAATTCATGAGAAACAGCAGAGCTCCACACCTTAATCTATGGAGTGTAGAAACTCTACCGTTGAAAATATATAAGTGAAAGGTCCAGGCATGGCCGAGAGGCCAACCCCCAAAACGTGATCACAGGATCAAAAATACAATCCAGGATGTCAAATACAATAGTAAGAAGTCCTATTTATACTAAACTAGTTACTAGGGTTTACAGAAGTAAGTAATTGATGGATAAATCCACTTCCGGAGCCCACTTGGTGTGTGCTTGGGCAGAGCTTGAATGTTACACGTGTAGAGGTCATTCTTGAAGTTGAACGCCAGTTTGTAATGTATTTCTGGCGTTCAACTTTGGCTTGTGACGTGTTTCTGGCGTTTAACTCCAGACTGCAGCGTAGAACTGACGTTCAACGCCCTTTTGCATCGTCTAAACGCGGCCAAAGTATGGACTATTATATATTGCTGGAAAGCCCTGGATGTCTACTTTCTAACGCAGTTGGAAGCGCACCATTTTGAGTTCTGTAGCTCCAGAAAATCCATTTTGAGTGCAGGGAGGTCAGAATCCAACAGCATCAGCAGTCCTTCTTCAACCTTTGAATCTGATTTTTGCTCAAGTCCCTCAATTTCAGCCAGAAAATACCTGAAATCATAGAAAAATACATAAACTCATAGTAAAGTCCAGAAATGTGAATTTAACATAAAAACTAATAAAAATATCCCTAAAAGCAACTAGATTCTACTAAAAACATACTAAAAACAATGCCAAAAAGCGTATAAATTATCCGCTCATCACACACCAAAACAATCCAAGAGTGAAGGTGTGATTCTAATTTTGGTGTTCCACCAAAGATTTCAGTTAGAATCACACTACACCTCTTCAATGGCAAGCTGCTAGCCCCAACCAATCAGGGAAACCACTTAACAATAGTTTAGTTTCTAGTTCATAGTCGTTTTATTAATAAAAGCACATGAGGTTCTCTGCATGTATTCAATCTATTGTATTAGGCAAGGAACTAAGTTTGATGTTCACACACCAAATTAAGTTCAGAAATTCATAAGTATACATGCATGCTAACTATTTCTCAAGTGCTTTGGGAATAAGCAACTTCCAAGAACTTTGCAGGAATTCAATCAATCTTCTGGAAAAACAGTGCACCATCATCCAAGGAGGCGAAGAAGGATGCAAAAGCTATGGATGATGACAACAAAGAGATAGCTAGAAGTCACCACCAAAAGGTTGTGTTGTTACTTGATTTCATATGCATGGAAATGCTCAAATTGGAAGTCTGAATGTGCCCCTGATTAATAGTTACTCTTTAGTTTAAGTCATTAGAATTTAATGTTTGTTTTTTCTTTGCTTTTGTCACATGTGTGCTGGTCCAAGTTACCTGTTTTCATTTTCATCCTACATACCTGTATGCTTGCCCTTTGAATTTAATGAAAGAGGATGTTATGAAAGAAACTAGAGTAGGGTTCATATGGTGAAGTAAGTCCTCAAAATTTATGGGTGGTGATAGATTAGCTAAGTTGGATCACCTATAAGGTATGAGGGCACTCATGTGTATTGAATTACATGCTTGAAACACATCCTAAGAGATTAGCCAAACAACAAGATCCTAACAAGAAAAAGAGAAAGAACAATAAGAGTTTGAAAAAGAAAGAAAAGTAATAAGAAATAAGGCTAGGCACCAAGGGTTTAAATCTTGAGGGATGTGTCTATGGTGATCTTGTACCAAGGATCTGCTTGGATGAATAAGTTCTTAGGAGTGCTTCATCACTTGGTAACTTGGGTTAACTAACCCGGGATTATCAACTGAAAATCCACTATCAAGAGTAACGTTGCTACAGAACATTTAGTAACCCAAAGAGGTGCTGGACACCAAGGCCTCAAGGAAAGAAAATAGCAAACCATGTGCCTGTGGTGTGCATGTATGGAGGAGAGAGACTTGAGGGAGTAAGTCCTTAGGGATGTTTCAATACCTAGCACCTTGAACCAACTGGTTCGGGAGTGTTGGCTGAAAGCTTACTTTAAAGAGTTGCCCCCTCACAGAGCACTTAGCCTAAAGATGCAATAAACCCTGAGAAAAAAAGGGGGAGGTCAAAGAATAAGGAACTCATAGGATGCAATCAAGCAAGTATTCAAGAGCATGATAAGGACCTGGAAACCAGTAAAGGAATGAACCTAAGTTGCTATGCATGAAACCCCATAAACCAAGAACTTTACTTCTATAATAAGAACTTGTTTCTCTTGCTCTTTAAGTTTGGTGTTGTGATGCCAGGGCATTTTGGCCAGTTTCACTGACCCTTTCTTTACTATTTTAGGGTAGTTTCATGAATTTTCTTAGTAAATAAGCAAGTTTTGGGTAGAAATACACTTACATCTTGATTCAAGCAAACATGGTGAACTTTACATGATTTCATGAGAATTATGTATGAATTGAATGACAAATTAGATAATGCATAATCTCATGACTTGGAATAGAGCTTTGATGCACTTTAATTGCTTGATTTTAGGACAAAGGAAGCAAGGAAGAGCAATGTTAGTAGCCACGTTAATCTAATTAACGTGACCACTAATGTGGAATGGGCATAAGCTTGTAGCGTTAATGAGAAAAGTGATTGCCAATAACGCCTTCGAAGCCATCATAGCCAACATTAGTGGTAAAAGTGAATGCCACTAACGCCCTAAAATAGCACACTTAGCCATGTTAAGAGTCACGTTAATTCAATTAACTTGAACTCTAACGTGGGAGGAGGAAGAAATTGCCAACGTTAGTGACACTCACCTTTGTCACTAACGTTGGAGATGGCAATTGCCACCACGTTAATCTAATTAACGTGAACTCTAACGTGGGAAGGAGGGGCGTTTGGAGCGTTAGTGACAAAGGTAAGTGTCACTAATGCTCTCGAAGCTTAGGCATGCCCACGTTAAGGGTCACGTAAGTTATACTAACGTGAACTCTAACATGGGGAAAAGAGGCAATTAGCAATGTTATTGGAAAAGTAGAATGCCAATAATGTTTACAAAGGACCAAGAGGCAACGTTAGTGGTCACGTTAGTGCCACTAACGTTGAAGTTAACGTGGATCAATTTGGTTTGGAACGTTAGTGAAAAAGGTGATCGTCACTAACGTTCTCGAACCCACATTTTCACTTAACGTTAACTGTCCTAACTAACGCCCATGCCTAACTCACACTTTTTCTACAAGCAAAGCTGAGCCCATGAAGATTGTAACTGCTTCAACTCAAGATCGAAGGCCCATATCCAAGACTTGAAGAGCCAACTAGAAGAGGAGAAGAGTAGTATATATAGGAGTAGTTTTGAACTAGGAAGGGAGCTTTTGGCATTTTGGAGAACTACACTCTGTATATTTTGCTTTCTCTGTAATTTCTAGTTTAATTGGACAATGCATTCTTCTTTATCTTCTTCCATTTCCAGAGCTATGAACAACTAAACCCCTTTTCATTGGGTTAGGGAGCTTTGTTGTAATTTGATGGATCAATAATAGTTTTCATTATTCTTCTTCTTTCTTTTCTCTTGATTTTACTAGAAAGCTTTCAATCTTCATCCAATTAGGTAGTTGTCTTGGAAAATAAGCTATTCATACTTGGATCTCTTCGGAACCTTGGAAGAGGAATGAAGAGATCATGCTAGAAATGCTTTCTCATGTTGGACGAAATTGGGGTTTGGGTGGATATAGTGACATATAATCCTACCAACACTTTGATTTGGAAATACATGTGGTATAATCAGTGACCATACTTCATCTCTTCTCATGAGCAATTAGACCAAGGAATTGGCTATTGATCAAGATTTGAGAGATTGAATTAGCAAGGAATTGGAATCCAATCACTTAAGATTGCCAAGGAGATCAATGAATGCATTGATTGAGGAAGAGATGAGAATGAACTTGATCCAGAGAATACAACATCTCCTGAGCCCAATGAATCCCCTATTTTTGATCTTACCCATTCTCTTTATTTTCTGTCATTTACTTTTATGCTCATCTTCCCAACTCCCCATTTAAGATTCTGCAATTTACTTTCCGCCATTTACATTCTGCTCTTTATTTCCAGCATTTACATCTTCTGTTATTTACTTTCCAGCCATTTAACTTTCTGCAATTACTCAACTCAATTTCTGCTTAGCTCAACTAGAACATTCCTCTAATTAAAGTTGCTTGACCAATCAATCCCTGTGGGATTCGACCTCACTCTATTGTGAGTTTTTACTTGACAAAAATTCAGTATACTTATCGAAGGAAATTTTGTTGAGAGACAAGTTTCCGCGCATAAGTTGGCCATCCGAATACTATAACTTGCAATAAAGTTGAGGTGATGAAGGATCGATACATCATCCAACAGAACCTTACCATAAGGAGCTATCAACTCTGTAGCAAAACCAATGCCATCAAACTCTTTATCATTCAAGTCATAAGTCCCAACAGTCTTTTGCTTCTTTGGAGGTGGACCAGTAGTAAGAGGAGAGGAAGTAGGACCAGAGGTCACCTGAGACGGGTCAGAGGGAACTATCCAAACTCGTGGGATCGGGATAATCTTTCTCGGCCTCTGGGACTCAGCCACCGGCTTCTTCGAAGGCACCTGCACCGAAGACCCCTCCCCTAAAGTCTTATTTGACAGATTTTGGGTGGCCATCACTTTCTTGGTCTTCTGAAAAGACTTCATAGAATCCGAAGATTTCACCATCTCTGAAAAGAATCCAGAAAAAAAATTACACAGTAGAAAAAAGAACAAATACCAAGAATAGCAAGATAAAACCACTTCTACAAACAAAGAAGTCGGACAGTACCTAGCTCGGCCTGGAGGAGAAAAGGATCTCCTAGAAATCTCTTTGTGTCCAGAGGAGGAGGTTCCCCCCAGTGCTCCTCTAGAACACCCACAAAGGCTTGTTCTACTTCATCTAAACTCTCTCAAGAATTCTTTAGAGCTACTATATCTTTTTGCCACCATAAAGGAAAGGTTGGCTCGTCATTCTCAACCAAAAATAAAGGGCGGACATCCTCGACAGCTCGGACCTTAAAGTAATAGTTGTTAAAGTCCCAAAAGGACTCATCAAACATAGAAAACATCTTTTTCCCCTGGGTAGCTCAGAATGAGATCCAAGAAGCCTTTTTCTTAGCTATTCCAGGCTTGGTCAACATAAACAGGTAAAGGAAGAGAGATATAGTAGGTCGAATACCCAGCTCCTGGCACAACAGCTAAAAAATCTTAATAAAGGCCCAAGAGTTCGGATGAAGCTTGGAATGGGCCACATTACAAGTCCATAAGAGGTCGGTTTCAAAAGTAGTAAAAGGGATGGTGATATTCAGCTGGCTAAAGAAATATTCATAAGCATAGAAGAAGGGGCATTCTCACTGATTTAAGGGAGGGAAACTAACCCTCTCCTCAGGGTCGGGTGACAACAGTTCGTAATTCTTTTCATCATCCCTATTGTAACAAATCCTATGGAACCTCTTAAGCCTCTCACAGTAGTCCGGATCAGCCACAGTAACACACATCAGGACTATAGAGTCTAGCCAGTCGGCCATGCCAGCAGGGATTTTGGTGGACATCTCGATAATATTCTTACGGAAAGACATATAGCAACTATACCTACTGTAAGAAGAAAGAAAAGGGGTCACTACCGAACAACTCGGACAGCATCAGAAAGAGAAAAAATAACCAACAAACAAGAAGTATGGCAACAAAAAGGGCACCCCAGGATCTATGAAAACAAGAGATTATCAACAAAAATCCAGGGGCACCCTTTGGAGGCAACAATAGAGCAGAGCGCAGAAAAAAAGAAACGACACAAAAGTTAGAGCCCTAACCCTCTCAAGCAAAAGAAAATGCAAGGAGGCAAATAGAAACCTGGATACCAACATTTTTCACATAGACAGCAAGGTAAAAAAAGATCGCAACTTTGAAGGAAAATAAAGACATGTAGAAAGCTTCAATCTTTTCAAAAGAAAGTCCAGCAAAGATAAAAGCCTTTTAGAAAAAGATAGCTGATGAGCGGATTTTTGCTAGTAAAGAATTCACAATAAATTCTCGTTGCTAGTATAGTTTCTAAACCAAAAAAGAATCCTTTCATACAAAAATTTGGTTGTCACTAAAGCAAACCCAATAAAATAAACCGAAGTATTCAAACCTCGGGTCATCTCTAAAAGGGATTGCAGGGAAGTGTTTTTATAATTGGTTATGAGTTGTATATTTTGGGATTTTTGAATAAGAAATAAGAAAAGTAAATTGCAAAGGAAAGAAACTAACAACTATAAAAGCTCTTGGCAAGGAATGAGAACTGGAAGTCATATCCTTATCATCGTCCTCAATAGTGATGAGAATTGTTCATTGCTCCCACTTAGTTAACCCTCTAATTATGAATCAATTTGATTCCTCAAGTCCTAGTCAACTCCTAAAGAAAGACTAGCTTTAGTGGAATCCAAATCAACTAGCAACTTTCAATTATCAATCAACAAAGGAGTTTGATAACTCAAGTGTCACCAATTACTCAACCAAAGCCAAGAGGAGATAAGTCCAATCTAGAATCCAACCAAGCATTCTGTCAAACACTCGGTAGGCACAAAATAAAAGGCATAGAAAACTAACAAGAGAATATTAAATCAAAACAACCAATAGCAAGGATTCAATAACAACAAATGAAGAAGCAAGCAATAAACATGAAATACCTCAAATTGCATTAAAAGGGAATTGAATCTAACATGAGAATTCATAAACTAAATTAGCAACACAAAGTAATCAATAAAGGAAATAAATAAACTAGAATGCTAGAACAAATAAAAATAGAAGAAACCTAGATTGAAGCAAGGTAGAATTCTGAAATTGAGAAGAAATAAACCTAAAAACCTAAAACCTAGAGAGAGGAGAGAGCCTCTCTCTCCAGAAAACTACATCTAAAATCCTAAAATTATGTGAATGAAAGTTGTATGAATGAATGAATGATTCCCCCACTCTGCAGCCTCTAATAGGTGTTTTTCGGGCTTGAAACTAGGCCAAAAACAGTCCAAAAATTTCCCCCAGCAATTTCTGATACATCCAGCACGTGGCTCTGTTACGCGTACGCGTCGTCCATGCGTACGCGTACGCGTCGTCCATGCATATGCGTCGCTGAACTTTTGCAAGGTCATGCGTATGCGTGATGCACGCGTGCACGTCATCTAACTGCATGGCAACTTTAGCAAATTGCATAACGTTTTGAAGCCCCGGATGTTAGCTTTCCAACACAACTGAAAACGCCTCATTTGGATCTTTGTAGCTCAAGTTATGATTGGTTTAGTACGAAGAGGTCAGGCTTGACAACTCAGCAATTCCTTTAATTTCTTGTATTATTTCCACTTTTACATGCTTCCTTTCCATCCTCTATGCCATTCCTGCCCTATAAACCCTAAAATCACTTAACACACATATCAAGACATCTAATGGTAATAAGAGGGGATTAAAGTTAGAAAATTTAAGGCCAAAGAAGCATGTTTTCAATCATAGCACAAAATTAGGAAGAAAAATGTAAAAACATGAGAATTCAATGAATAAGTGTAAGTTTAGTGGATAAAATCCACTCAATTAAATACAAAATGTACCACGGAATAATGGTGCATCAAATCTCCCCACACTTAAACATTAGCATGTCCTCATGCTAAGCTTAGGAGAAGCTACAAAGCAGTGAAGAGAAAATGGTAGAATTTATGAAAGGCAACCTATCTATATAAATGCAACTACATACAAAAATACTTCTACCTACTTGGTTAAAAGTAAACAAATTCTCCAAGACAAACATAAATCAGATTTCACTAATTCAAATCACACAATAAAAGACAAGTAAACGTGTAGGAAGATAGCTCATGAAAGCAGGGAATATACAATCAAGCATTGAACCTTCACTGGTAGTGTATATGCACTCTAATCGCTCAAGTGTCTAGGGTTAATCCACTCTACTCTTCTCTAGTCATGCTTTCTAAAACTTTGTTCTTCATCTAACCAATCAACAAATATTTAGTGTACAAATGCAAACATCATGAGGTCTTTTCAAGGTTGTAATAGGGCTAAGGTGAGGGTGAGGATATATGTATGGCCAAGTGAGCTATAATATGAATCTTTGACTAACCTAAGTTCTCACCTAACATACACACACTCTAGATATATGAAATTATTCCTAGCTACCCATAGTCTCACTTTTGTATATTTTACATACTCATGTATCAAATTTTCTTTAATTTCACCATATATGCATTTATCTTTTATTAGACTTAACATTAGGGTAATTTTGTCCCATATTTATTTATTTATTTATATTGTAATAATATCTTTGGCTTTTTATTTAATTTTTTTTATTTTTTATTTTTTTTATTTTTTTTAAAGATAAAAGTAAACATAACATATCAATGCAAATGGCTTTTTTCTGATTTCACAAGAGTACGCACCCAAATTTTCAATATTTGTCAGTAAAAACACAACACATTCTCATCAACCCAAGTTTCCACATTTCCCCACACTTAGTTGACACACAATCTCTATCTTAAACTAACCAAAGATTCAAATGGGATAAATAATTATTTTTCTGCTTAAGGCTAGTGATATGGTAAAATATAGAACAAATGGGGGTTAAGAAGGCTTAAAGTGGCAAACAAAAGTAAATGGGATGGTAGGCTATTTGGGATAAGTGAGCTAATAACAATTGATGGCCTCAATCATATGTATGCATGCAAATACACTAAACAATGGATATATAGAATGGAACAAATTATAGATTGCAATCATAGTGAAGAAAACACACCAGAATAAAATCATGGTTAAATAATGTAACTATATGATTAAGCTCAAAATCTCACAGGTTGTGTGTTCTTAGCTATAAACCATGTTCCAAATTACAATCTTCAAACAAGTTTAACATAAATTTTCAATTTAAATTAGTGAAATACTATAAAAATTTTCTTCAAAAAGAATTCGTCACTTCAACCAAGTAGTGGTAAAATATGCACAAAATCAAGCAATCATACAATCAAACATGAAAATGGGACAACTAATTAACAAAGAAGATTAAACATTGGTGTCGAGAAGAAAATAACTAACCCATGGAAGTCGGTGTCGACCTCCCCACACTTAAAAGATTACACCATCCTCGGTGCATGCTAAGATGTGCAAGTAGACAGGTGGCTCTAACTGACGCTTTTTCTCCAAAGAATGTGCGTAGGAACTTGTTTGTCGTCCCATGTAAACGTCTTCCAGTTCCCTTCCTGGTGGCCATCCTGAAAGAAGAGAAAAGGGAAGAAAAGTAACCCAAAAACAAAGATAGAAAACAATTAAAATATGGTTGGGTTAATTCCAAATAATGAGGGTCTCAAGTACATGGTAGCTACAACATGCAAGTGAGAAAATAGTAGAAGTAAATGGCATATCAATGGTGCAAAAATTGCAATAATGGGGAAGAGATAGTAGGAATGAAAGAAAATATAAATTCATGTCAATGCAAAAGGAAAATAAGTATCATAAAAGATTAGCATTGACTTAAATAATATTACCCAATCAGAATAACACAAGTCATGAAGCACCAGAATAATGCAAGAGATATTTAATAGATGAGCAAAAAATTCAACACTGAAGAAAAAGTATCAAATTTAGAAAAGAAAATAAAAATATGCACAAAATTAAAATACAATGAGTAAAAGTATACAAATGCAATAAAGAAAGTAGAATTAAAGAGAATAAGGATGAGAAGTTAAATAAATGAAGAAGAAGAAAGTAAGAAATGAGGAGGAAAGAAGGAGAAAGGAGAGAAGAAAGAAGTAAGAAATGAAAAATAGGGCGCGACGCGCGCGCATGCATCATGCATAAGCGTGAAAACTGAATTAGCCATACGACGCGTAAGCGTCGCCCACGCGTACGCGTGGATGGCAAAAATTACACACTGACACGTGAGCGTCGGTCACGCGTACGCGTGACTACTCGTGTGACTCTAGCACCATGGCGTCACAACTCTCTGTTCAAGCACCCTTTCACTCGCTGATGCTTACGCGTGGATTGTCAAAAATCGTAGGGGACGTGTACGCGTGGGTTGGCTTGTGCTTCAGGCATCCCTCCCGCGCGTCTCCATCGTAACTCTCTGTCCCATTTATTTATACTGCGAACTTGCATGGGACGCGTGCGCGTCATAGACGCTTATGCGTCGGTCGCAGTTTTTTTTTAACCTATGAAATATGAAGCAAAATAATGGTAAACATGCAGAATTGGAAATTAACACTGATAAAAATAAAATAAAACAAATAAAACGGAAGATGATACCATGGTGGGTTGTCTCCCACCTAGCACTTTTAGTTAAAGTCCTTAAGTTGGACATTTGGTGAGCTCCTTGTCATGGTGGCTTGTGCTTGAACTCGTCTTGAAACATCTACCAATGCTTGGACTTCCAATAAGCTTCAACATCTCCAGATAAATTCACCAAGCCTTGATAAAGTTTTCCACAAGCTTTGAGCTCCCAAAGTCAATCCTCTTGTATGCCGGGATCCCAAATATTGTTTCTACACCCATCTTTAAGTTAATCATCATGATTCCATCCGGGTGGTTTAGCCTTGGAATTCTCATTTAAGCACCCAAACATCCTCCTATACCCAATCATTTGAGAATTATACTAACGCTTACAATTAGGCCTTGACCTTCCAACCATAACAAACCTAGGATGGTGTTGCCAACTACTAACCATCTCTCTTTTACTCTTAAAATCGCAGATAGCTCTATGTTGTCCATCCATTTCAAGCAGACCATATTCAAGTGGGAAGGTAGAGTTTAAGGATAAGAATTTTACCCACTTGAATGTTGTGTTGGATGGTAATGGCTTGGTGGGAGGTATCTTCAGTGGCAGCCTTGCCAATGTATGCTTCACTCTCTTGTGCTTCTCTTTGATGATCTCCACCTCTTTACAAGCTTCTGCAACTTCAATTCCTTGTTCATCAACTTCTTCTTTGGCTATTTCACATTCACTGGGAGAGGATTGAATTGTAGATAGAAACTCATCAATCATTGAATCCATCTCATGATCAACCTCCTCCAAGTTTTCAACCATGACATGCCTTAGAGGTTGTACACCCTCCTCAACATCGAATTCAAATGTCTTGGAAGGAGGCTCTATGACTCAAGTTTCCCATGGAGGTTTCCCATCTCCTAAGTCTTCAACCACTTCCTCTTCTTTGATAATTTCGGCTTTCTCTACTTACTCTAATACAAAATCAAACTCCTCCTTGATGTCAATTAGTGTAGAGTTGTCTTCAATGATGGAGCTTCCCTCTTGTTCAACCTTCACTAATTCGTCAACTACTTCATCTTCCAGGGTCTCTCCTACCTCTACCTTTTGGGCCTCCTCTTGCTTCTCTTGAAGTATGTATGCGTGAAACCGATCCATTACGTCCCTAAGATGATCCTTTCTCTCTTGTTCCATGTCACTAGCATAATTGGGATCGTGTTGCTCTTGGATTGATGGATGTGGGTGCTCTTCCATGGAGGGTGATGAGGGAAAATAATTCCACACAAACTCACCGGCAAGTGTACTGGGTCGCATCAAGTAGTAATAACTCACAAGAGTGAGGTCGATCCCATAGGGATTGATGGATCAAGCAACTTTAGTGAGGTGATTAGATTAGTCAAGCTAACAGTGTTGAATTGAGTGAAATTAAACTGGCAGAACGCTCAATTATTGAACGCCACGCTCACTTTTTGAGCGCTGGCTTCTTTGGTGTGCCTTCCTTACTTGGCACTCGATATTTGAGCGCTCAGTTCCTTTGTTGAGTGCTACCCTTAGTGCACTTGTTTCCTTGCCCAACGTTCACTTAGTGAGCGCTACGCTGAGTATTTGAGCAATCCTAGTGTGTATGGCCAACACGAGCTTCCTCTCCCAACTTGAAATTCACGCAAAAGGTAAGAAAGTGAACGCCACGTTCACTTCCAAAGTGAACGCTCATTGTTTAATGAACGCTAGCGCTCTCTTGCTTAATAAATGTTGCTTCCTTGCTTTAACTTTGCTTTCATTTCATTCATTTGGCATTAATAATTAAATGCATGCATGCTTTAATTATATTACTTAGTAATGCCAACGTAAAGCTTGATTTTCCAATTAGTAATAAATGTTTCATGCATGCTTTCATTGGCTTCATTAATTAATAATGCCAATTACGTAGCATTGCATTCATTCATTTCATTCTTAATTGGCATAATAATTAAATGCATGCATGCTTTAGTTATTAATTCATGATAATGCATGCATAAGGCAATAATGCATCTGTATCATGCCACGGCTTCATGGTCATGGGCCACGCTTTTAAAAGCGTGGCCTAAGGTTCTAAAGCGTGCTCAAACTTCAAAGTGTGTGATGCCAAGGCATCTTAGGCTAATTTCACTAGCATTTTTCTGTTAGTTTTAGTTGTTTTATGCACTTTCTTGAGCTTAAAGTAACCAAGAATGGTTAAAAGAATAACAAAGCAATGAACCATCCAAACAATATGATTTTGATGCAAATTCCATGAGTTTTAGTTATATTACTTGAATGCTATGAATGGAAGATTTCTCATGAAATTTTGCAAGACTTTGATGCATTTGTTTGGATGATTTCAGGGAAGATGAGGCTAAGCAAGGAAGCAACAAAATCAATAAAGGAAGCTTGTATATCACATGTGGAGTTTAAGTTCCAGTTTAAGCCTAAACTGGAGCTTAAACGCCAGAATCATGAAGGATAAGAAATGCTGGAATTGAAGTTTAACCTCCAGTTTAACCTTAAACTGGAGGTTAAACGCCAGAATGAAAAGTCTCACCAAAGAAGCATTCCACGTTTAACCTCCAGTTTGACCTCAAACTGGAGGTTAAACGCCAGAATGATAATGCCACTCAGGAAGGAGTTCCACGTTTAACCTCCAGTTTGACCTCAAACTGGAGGTTAAACGCCAGAATGGGAAAAGCACCAGGGAGCCATTTCCACGTTTAAGCTCCAGTTTGACCTCAAACTGGAGCTTAAACGTGTTCGACCAAGAACTCTCCTCCAGGGTTGCTCTCTCCATTTCCACGTTTAAGCTCCAGTTTGACCTCAAACTGGAGCTTAAACGTGTTCGACACCTCCAGGGCTACTCTTCTAAGCTTCCACGTTTAACCTCCAGTTTAACCTTAAACTGGAGGTTAAACGTGTTCGACCTCCAGGATGCCTCCTTCCATTTCCACGTTTAACCTCCAGTTTAACCTTAAACTGGAGGTTAAACGTGTTCGACCTCCAGGGCTGCCCTTCCTATATCCACGTTTAAGCTTCAGTTCAACCTTAAACTGAAGCTTAAACGTGTTCGACTACATGACTCTCCAGGGCTGCCTTCTTCCATTTCCACGTTTAAGCTTCAGTTTAACCTTAAACTGAAGCTTAAACGTGCTTCTACAAAAGGCCTCACTGGAAGTATCTGGCGTTTAAGCTGCAGTTTAAGCTTAAACTGCAACTTAAACGCCACTCTTGGAAAAGGTTTCTGGGCCAATAATCTTGCGGTTTAAGTTACTCTTTGAGCACAAACAATAACTTAAACTTACTCTGGTATGAAACCCAATTGAATATCATGGTTTATGGGATTGGGCCTGAAGGTTGATGAGTTTGAAATCTCAATTTATTGAGTCATGTGTCATTATTTGATTATCACTAAGTTGGCTCAATGAATGTTACAGAATTTGGATCAACAGCCTCATCAAGATTATGGATCATAAACCCAAGGCAAAAGGAAAGCAAGGAGAGGCCTCAAAGCCCAAGAAGCATAACTGAAGCTCAATATAGAAAGTGTATAAATAGGATAGAAGTTAAGTTAGAAAGGACCTTTTTACTTTTACTTTCACTTTTAGCTAGTTTTCATTTTCTTTGTAATTGAATTCAGAGCTATGACTCACTAAACCCCCTTTCATTGGGTTAGGGAGCTCTATTGTAATTCAATGAATCAATAATAGTTTATCTTCTTCTTCAATCTTTTCTCTTGAATTTTGTTAGAAAGCTTCTCGATCTAATTCCATTGAGTAGTTGTCTTGGGAAAGAAACTACCCATAATTGGAATCCTTCGGAACCTTGGGAAAGGAATGGAGGATTCATGCTAGAGAAGCTTTCTCACAGTGAATTGGATTGGGGTTTGGATGGATATTGTGACATGTAATCCTACCAAATTGTGGTTCATGAAACTGTGTGGTATAATCAGTGATCGAGCATCATCTCTTCTTATGAACATTTAAACCAAGGGATTGGGAATTTGTTCATTTTTAGAGAGAATTGGTGAGCCAAGGGATTGGGATCCAATCATATAAGATTGCCAAGCAAAATTCAATGAACGCATTGCTTGAGGAAGAGATAAACATGTTTTGATTCGGAGATCTCAATATCTCCTATAACCCAATGAATTCCCCAATTCTGATTTCCATCTTCTCTTTACATTCTGCAAATTAATTCATGCAATCACCCCATTCCCTTTTAATTTCAGCAATTTAGTTTCTGCTCTTTAATTCATGCAATTTAAGATTCCGCCATTTCAATTTCTTGTCATTTATTTTTCCCGCCAATTTTTCATTCCGCAATTCTCATCTCAATCTTGATTCCGCTCAACTAGAACACACTTCCAATCCGAATTGCTCACTCAACCAATCCTTGTGGGATTCGACCTCACTTTATTGTGAGTTTTTACTTGACGATAACCGGTGCACTTGTCGGAAGGAATTTTGCCGATCGTGCAATTTCCTAAATCGTAGCATAACTAGTTTATGCGCATCAGTGTGCCCCAAAATTCGTCTTTTCTCTTTTTGAGCTTAATTTGTACTTTTTTGCTTCTTTTTCCACTTATTTACTACAAGATTTATAAACTCAAAAGGTCAAAGAAACATACCATTTAAGCACAAAAGCATTCAATATTTAAGCACTAATCATCAATTTCTTGTATGAAAAAGCATAGAAAAATATAACATGATGACATGTCATCACAACACCAAACTTAAACCTTGCTTGTCCCCAAGCAAGAAAAGAATCATGCAATAGAGATTGACAATCCAAGGTAAGAAGAATAGCAACTCAATATTCATGGTTGGCTAGTTTTCTATGCATGCCACAATCACAAAAGAAATGTAAATGATTGATGCTTCTATCTAGCTCAATTTATGAAATCTTTTCCTTATATTTCTTCCTTGAAACAAGCTTTTGATTTTCTTATTAGCTTCTCCTTTTGGGTGTTTTGCCCCATGAGTTGATAACAAAGCTCCGACTCTAAACACTTTGTTTTCAAGTATTACCACTTGATACATAAGCACCACAAGCATTTAATTAGAGGAATTCTTCAAGCTCATTTATTTCTTTTCTTTACTCTCTAATCATTGATGCTCAGAGCCTTGAGCTCTGAGGGAGTGCTTTTGCACTTGAGCCTAGCCTTGACTCTAAGTGTTTTGTTTTCAAGCTTTTTGCCTGATACATAAACACCACAAGTACTTAACAAATTAATTGTCATTGGTACTCAGAGCCTTCAGCTTTCTCATTCTTTCCCTTTTTCTTTCTTGCCTTATTTGCATTTTCTTCTTCAAGGTTTTCATGATTTCAAAAGATTTCACAAAATGTCTTAGATGAAAACTTCAATTAAATAAAATCTAATGCAATTGAGTAACAATTAACCACACTAGCCTTCCAATACTTGTATGCACATGCTAAGTTCTTCTTTAATGCCTTGTTTGTTTATGATCATGATACTTTATTGCTTTTAAACTCACAAAACTCAAGTTGGTAGTCATAATGTCACAGCAAGATGTTACAATTTAGCAATCAAACTATGCTTGTTCATAACACACATGCACACGGAGAAGATAAAGATAATCATGTAATTTACAGTACTGGAAGTGAGTAGGAGGAGAAAGGAGCATTACCACCTTGTAGTTTATCTTTCTTATTGTTGTCCTTTTCCTCCTATTCCTCCCCTTCCCATGCCAAACTCAGAATGCTTGCTCATCCTCAAGAAACAATTAAAACAATGGTGATGGGGTCTAAAATGGACCATGAATGTCTTACACAATAAAAATGTTAGTAGTACATATGTTTAAGCAAGCAAAATGAAAAATAACAATCAAAGAACAGAAAACAGAGACAATGTGATTGCAAAAATAAGAGGGTGTGCATGATACATTGCATAAAGAATAAGTGGCACACCAAACTTAGTGTGATGCTTTCACTTGGAATTGATGCAAGTATCCAGTATAGATTGGACACAAATTTTGTTGCATAGCAATACCAAACTTAGAATGCAATCATATGTCAATTTATTTGAACTAAAACTAAACAAAGGAAACTGTTATATGTTAAATACAATCACCAAGGGAAGAATTTGTCATGAATAAGGATTTCTTGATGAGGTATTTAACAAAAGCAGTCAAGGAGCAAAACAATTGAAAGCATTAAAGACAAAGAAATGACTAAAGTAAACAGAATAACAAAGTGTCAAACCAAAAGAAAAAAAATAAAACTGCAGAGGCATTAGGATTATGCAGACAAGTAGTGTTGCTTGAATAAATTGCATAGAAAATAAGTGGCACACCAAACTTAGAATCTCAGTGTGACATTTTCATTTTTGATTTGATGCAATCATCCAGAAGGATTGAAAACAAATTGTTGCAGGACAACACCAAACTTAGAATGTAATCATATGCCAATTTATTAAAAGTAAACAAAGCAGACAGAGAGAGTAAACAAAGCAAAGAAATGAAACGTTACCTACGGTTGGGTTGCCTCTCAACAAGTGCTCTTTTAGTGTCATTAGCTTGACATATTGTTCTTCTATTTCTTTCTCTTCTTCTAGTTTGTTAAGAGGAATGACCTCAAGGGGGGAGAAAATTCAGCTATTGTCCCCTGTCTTGGTCTCTCCTCAGCAAGCCTCCTTTTGTTAATGGCTTGATTGAGCTTGCTTGCTGGATCAGGGGTAGGATTGTTTGTGGTTGACCTTTTCTTCTTCATGGATATGATCAATTGTGGCTTGGTCACAATCCTCTTCTCGGTGTTGTTTTTGGTTGCCTTCACTTCTTGGATATCATGACTTGGTGGTCGTGTGATTGTTGAAGTGATTTCTTCCTCAGAAGCTTCTTGCATTGGGGTTTCAATGAACCCTTCATCTTTGTAGCTCTCTGCTTCAAATGAGTGTGAAATCTCTTGATTGAATTCCTCCTTTTCTTCTTCATGATCTTCCATTAAATCCTTTGGGAGTGAGTCCTTATGTTCCATTGTTACTTCAACTAGCCTCTGTGGATTTGGAATCCTATGCTCATATACCTCCACCACCTCATTCTCCTTCACTGAAAATTTACTTGACCTTGAGGCCTCTTCATCTTGCTCTTCTACTTCCTCCTTTACAGATTGTTCTTTATCCTAAATTCTTGGCACTCCTAAGTTTCTTCTGCTTTTCTCTAAGTGCCCATTCATCTTCTTGAAGAGAATTTCTTTCCAGGATTTTTGTGTATTTCCAAGAGTTGTCCTTGTCTTTCAATGACTTGGTATTAGCTTTCCAAGGATTCTTTGGACCATTGAAGGTAATCCTCAACTGCTAGTTCAAGAGATGAAGATTGAGAGTAATTTTGGTGACATGGATATGTTGTGGTGAAGTTGTATTGAGGGGTGTGGGATGAATTTTGTGGTGGGTGGAATGAATTGTATGGATCATGGAGGAAGCTTTGTGTTGAGGTATAGTCAAGTGATGAAAGATTTTCAAATGAAAAATGGGGGGATGAAGTTGGACAACTTTGCATAAATGAGTTGAAGGTTTGCTCAAGTGATGATGGCTCTGGATTAATGGAGTATGACACATTAGGTGCTTTCTGATTTTGATCCTCCCAAGTACAACTTGAAGAATTGTTGAATTCATCACAGTATGGATCCTCTTGTGATATTGGTGGACAATTTTGCATGAATTTATTGAAAGCATAATCAAGAGATGATGTCTCTTACTGAGTATCGTATGGAGCACTAGAATTCCCTTCCCAGCCATAGTTAGTGTTAGTATCATAACAGTATGATTTACTTTGTGGCTCTGGGAGGAAATTCCTTTCACTTGATTGTTCAAACTCTTGTTGATATGCACAGACACCATGAGGATAATGACATAAATCATTTTGTGTTTCTGGACAATATCTCATGTGATTTGCTTGATCAATTTGTGGCTGACGAACTGATTTCTGCTGGTGAAGAATTTCACAAATAAATTCTCGTTGCTAGTATAGATTCTAAACCAACAAGGAATCCTTTCGTACAAAAGTTTGGTTGTCACAAGTAACAAACCCCTAATAAAATTGATAACCGAAGTATTTAAACCTCGGGTGGTCTCTCAAGAAATTGTAGGGAGGTGTATTTATTATTGGTTATGGAAGATTATCTTTTTTGGGGTTTTTGTATAATGAATAGGAAAAGTAAATTACAAGAATTAAAGTAATAACTAATAAAGCTCTTAGCAAGGTATGAGAACTGGAAATTCCATCCTAGTTATCCTTATTAATTGTGATGAGAATTTTTCATTACTCCCACTTAGTTAACCCTTACTAAATAAAGGAAAGTCAAGTGGACTAATCAATGGGATTCCTCAAGTCCTAGTCAACTCCTGAGAAAAGACTAGCTTTAGAGGGATCCAAATCAACCAGCAAATTCCAATTATCAATCAACAAGGGAGTTTGATAACTCAAGTGTCATCAATTACTCAATTTAAGCTAAGAATATAAAAAGCTAAATTAAAAGCATAAATCTGAAATACCTCAAATTGCATTAAATATAAAATCAAATCTAACAATGGAAGGTTCATAAACCAAATTGGGAAAATAAGAAATTAACAAGTGAAATAGACAAACCAAAGTACTAGAATAAACAAAAGTAAAAGAGAAACTAAATTAAAGGAACATTGAACCTGGAATGGAGAAGACACAAACCTAAAACTAACAGAAATCCTAAATCCTAAACTCTAGAGAGAGGAGAGAGCCCCTCTCTCTAGAAAACTATATCTAAAATCTAAAATTGTGAATTATGAGAAGTTGTCTCAATGAATGAATAGATTATCCTACTTTATAGCCTCTAATCTGTGTTTTTTGGGCCAAAAACTGGGTCAGAAATAGCCCAGAAATCGCTGGGGAGGAATTCAAATACGTACAGGTCGTTGGAATTTCTGCAGAACCACGCATGCGCATGGATTCACGCGTGCGCGTCACTTATCTCCAGGGCAAATATAGAAAATTATATATCATTTCGAAGCCCCGGATGTTAGCTTTCCAACGCAACTAGAACCGCCTCATTTGGACCTGTATAGCTCAAGTTATGGTCAGTTAAGTACGAAAAGGTCAGGCTGGACAGCTTAGCAATTCCTTCAGTTTCTTGTATTCTTTCCAGTTTTGCATGCTTCCTTTCCATCCTCTAAGTCATTCCTGCCTATAAACCTTAAAATCACTTAACACACATATTTTAGGAATCAAATGGTAATAGGAGAGGATTAAACATAGCAAGTTTAAGGCCAAAGAAGCATGTTTTCAATCATAGCACAAAGTTAGGAAGGAAAATGTAAAACCATGCAATTTATATGAATAAGTGAGTAAAGAGTTGATAAAAACCACTCAAATTTGCACAAGATAAACCATAAAATAGTGGTTTATCAGTGGCTCTGGAGCATATCTCCATTGATTGAAGTGCTCTGAATTTGCATTTTCTTGGAGATATTCCCATCCACCATTAGAATAATGACTTGAATCATATTGTGATGGTGAGAATATCCCATGAAATTTGTTTGATCAAAAGGTGAATTGAACTCCATTTGAATTTTGTAAAACACACCACCAAAGAAAACTTAAATTCATATCTCAGGTAAGATTTGCTTAGTGAGGCAAAAACACAAACACCTTAGTGTCAACTCAGAACAGAAAATTAAAAGAACAAAAACAATGAAAATGCTTAATCTAGACTTCTCACCCACTTAATCATTGTCGATCTAAATCAATCCCCGACAACGGGGCCAAAAACTTGATGAGGGAAAAATGATTCCACACAAACTCACCGGCAAGTGTACCGGGTCGTATCAAGTAGTAATAACTCACCAGAGTGAGGTCGATCCCACAGGGATTGATGGATTGAGCAACTTTAGTTAGGTGATGAATTTAGTTAAGCGAATATTTGATGATTTGATTGAAACTTGATTAACAGAAGTAAAATTGCAAGAAAATAAAAGGGAGAGGGTAAATTGACAGAATCTTAAAGTGCAGAAGAAGTAAATTGTAGAAACTTAAAGTGTAAGAAAGTAAAAGAGCTAAAACTTAAATTACAAGAAATGTAAATAACTGAAACTTAAAGTGTAAAAAATTTAAATTGTTGAATCTAAATTGACAAGAAACTTAAATTGCATCAAGAATAAAGGGATTTGGGTACTGGGATTCAAAATTGAGCTGGAAAACGTAAATTGAAGTAAATCAGAGAACTATGAGATGAAGAGGTTCATATCTAGATCTTAGTAGCAAAACAGAAATGAAAAATTTGCAAAGAAATCAAAAGAAATGAGAACTTGAATCAGATTTAAAATCTTAAAGAGAAATCAACAATTGCCTTCAAATAACAAAACAGAAAGGAGCTTAAATCTTAATTGCTCTCGTGACCAAAGATAGACAAGAAGAAATTGCAGAAGAAATTAAATGAAAGCAGAGAAGAAAACTCAGATCTAATTTCCAATTCTTAGAAACAAAACAAGCAAAAGTAAAAGATGATTCTCAGATGAAGAATTTTAGTAGAATTCTTCAATCTCAATTCAAAACCCAAAACAGAAATTAGAAGTTGCAGAAGAAGAGAAAATGAACACAGAAAGCCAAACTCGGATCTAATCCCAATTCCCCAAATTCAAAAGAAAATTTAAAAAAGAGCAAAAAGTAAAAGTAAAACAAAAAAAATGAAGTAAAGGTCCTTCGCAAATCAAAATTGCTCCTATTTATACACTTTCTATTTTAGTCACTAAGCACTTTGGAATGGGCCTTTGGGTTTGTGAAGAAATAGATCCAAAATTGCACTTGATGGCATGGGTCAGGTGCATTTTGTGAAGCTCCAGTGGAGCGCTTAGTTTACTTAGTGAACGTCCCGTTCACTTTGCCAAGCATGCCTCTCCACAAGCGCTTTGGCTCCCTGGCGTTTACTTAGTGAACGGCACGTTCACTTGTTGAACGTTGCCTGGTGCGTGGCCCCTTGGTGCGCACTTGTCTTCATGGGCGTTTACTTATTGAACGCTGCGTTCATTATTTGAGCGCTGCCTAGCGCTCCCTTGGTCGAGCGCTTCTCCTAGCGCTCCCTTGGTTGAGTGCTACGTTCATTCCTTTGAGCACCCTTAGTGTATGGATGGCCAAAAGCTTGCCTCCAAAGCTGGAAAGCCCAAAAACGTTCACAAAGTGAACGCTACGTTCACTTCCAAAGTGAATGCTGGCCTAAAAGCATTGCTGAGTGTGGCGTCCTCTTTGTGAACGTAACACTTACCTGATTGGCCTCTCCCATTTCTTCATTTCTTCGCCTACAAGTAAACAAACAAACAATCAAAGTATCACCAAATTCACAGGGTCTTTGCATCATTCATGAAATCAATTAATTCTAGCATAAACCCTATGATTTTGTGTAAAATAAATGATGGTTGATTGATTCAAAATAATCATGAAAATCCACTCCAACTACTTACTTATTGTGCAAGAAAGTGCATAAAACCTAATAAAACTAATGAAAAATGCTTGTAAAACTAGCATAAGATGACTTGTCATCATAGGGTGGTGATGGGATGGAATGATCATGATGTGGTTGAAAAGGAAGTGCACTAGAGCTTGAGGGTTGAATGTTGGGGGTAAATGATGGATCCATGCGGGATATAAGAGCTTAGAGAGTAGAGGTGAGATTAGTGATCTTAGAGGTAAGTGTGGTTTGAAGCTCTCTTTACCCTTGGTGAATAACACTAAGGGTATTATCTACGGGAGTTTGGGGTGGATAGGAAGGTTCATTTGTTGGGAGAAAGGGCTCATAATATGAAGGTGGTTCCTCTTGATAAGGATATGGAGATGGTGTATATTGAGGTGGTGGTTCTTGGGGGTAATTGTTTTGGAATTGGGGTGGTTCTATGTATGGTTCATATGGTTCTTGGTATAGTGGGTAAGGATTTCGGTCATATGGGGGTGTTTGGTGGTAAGGGGCTTGTGAGTATGGTGGTTCAAAATTATGTTAAGGAGGGGATTCATAGGCATGTGGTGGTAGTTGTTGACACGTACAATAAGGACTACCACATCCATTAGATTGGTATGCATTAGGATTGGAGTTATACCTATATGAGACCGGAGGAGGTTGTTGCCAAGAAGGTTGATCGTAAGCTTGAGGCTCCTCCCACCTTTGATTGTCCCATCCTTGATGCATGTTCTCATTATAGCTTCCATTTCCTGTAACATAGTTTGAACCAAACTCATAGCCAAAGGGGTGAGAATTCATAGTAGCAAATAAAAGCAAAAACTAATAAAAACAAGCAACTAAGTCCTAAAACTAACAAAGACTAACAAACAAGCAAAAAGCAAATATTTACAATAACCAATAATAAGGCACACGTTTGCAATTCCCCGGCAACGGCGCCATTTTGATGAGCAGATTTTTGCTAGTAAAGAATTCACAATAAATTCTCGTTGCTAGTATAGTTTCTAAACCAACAAAGAATCCTTTCACACAAAAATTTGGTCGTCACTAAAGCAAACCCAATAAAATTAAACCGAAGTATTCAAACCTCGGGTCGTCTCTCAAAGGAATTGCAGGGAAGTGTTCTTATAATTGGCTATGAGTTGTATATTTTGGGGTTATTGAATAAAAAATAAGAAAAGTAAATTGCAAAGGAAACAAACTAACAACTATAAAAGCTCTTGGCAAGGAATGAGAATTGGAAATCCTATCCTTATTATCGTCCTCAATAGTGATGAGAATTGTTCATTGCTCCCACTTAGTTAACCCTCTAATTATGAGGGAAAGTCAAGTGGATGAATCAATTTGATTCCTCAAGTCCTAGTCAACTCCTAAGGAAAGACTAGCTTTAGTGGAATCCAAATCAACTAGCAACTTTTAATTATCAATCAACAAAGGAGTTTGATAACTCAAGTGTCACCAATTACTCAACCAAAGCCAAGAGGAGATAAAACTAATCTAGAATCCAACCAAGCATTTTGTCAAACACTCGATAGGCACAAAATAAAAGCATAAAAAACTAACAAGAGAATATTAAATCTAAACATCCAATAACAAGGATTCAATAACAACAAATGAAGAAGCAAGCAATAAACATGAAATACCTCAAATTGCATTAAGAGGGAATTGAATCTAACATGAGAATTCATAAACTAAATTAGCAATATAAACTAATCAGTAAGAGAAATAAATAAACTAGAATGATAGAACAAATGAAAATAGAAGAAACCTAGATTAAAGCAAGGTAGAATTCTGAAATTGAGAAGAAATAAACCTAAAAAAGCTAAAACCTAGAGAGAGGAGAGCCTCTCTCTCCAGAAAACTACATCTAAAATCCTAAAATTATGTGAATGAAAGTTGTATGAATGAATGAATGATTCCCCTACTCTGCAGCCTCTAATCTGTGTTTTTCGGGCTTGAAACTGGGCCAAAAATAGCCCAGAAATCGCCCCCAGCGATTTTTGATACGTCCAGCACGTGGCTCTGTCACGCGTACGCGTCGTCCACGCGTACGCATCGCTGAACTTTTGCAAGGTCACGCGTGTGCGTGATGCACGCGTCCGCATCGTCTAACTGCATGGCAACGATGGCAACTTGCTTATCATTTTGAAGCCCGAGATGTTAGCATTCTAACGCAACTAGAACCGCCTCATTTGGACCTCTGTAGCTCAAGTTATGATCGATTTAGTACGAAGAGGTCAAGCTTGACAGCTCAACAATTCCTTCAATTTCTTGTATTCCTTCTATTTTTGCATGCTTCCTTTCCATTCTCTAAGCCATTCCTGCCCTATAAACCCTGAAATTACTTAACACACATATCAAGGCTTTGAATGGTAATAAGAGGGGATTAAAGTTAGCAAATTTAGGGCCAAAGAAGCATGTTTTCAATCATAGCACAAAATTAGGAAGGAAAATATAAAACATGTGAATTCAATGAATAAGTGTGAGTTTAGTGGCTAAAGTCCACTTAATTAAGTAGAAAATTCACCACGAAATAGTGGTGCATCAATAGCGTGCAGCAGTTATTAAAAAGCATAAAAAGAAAAGGTATGAAGTAAAATACCAACCTGAAAGGAGGAACAAGAAGACAACAACGGATGCGCAGCAAAGAACACGAACGGTCCAAACAGACTCTTTGGAACTCCAAAGAAAGAAGAAAGCTGGGGGAAAATCGAAAGCAAAGAAGAAGGAGTGATGCCAGGGCATCTTGGCCAGTTTCACTGACCTTTTTCATTACTATTTTAGGGGAGTTTCATGCATTTTCTTAGTAAATAAGCAAGTTTTGGGTGATTATACACTTACATCTTGATTCAAGCAAACATTGTGAACTTTACATTATTTCACGAGAATTATGCATGAATTGAATGATAAAATGGATGATGCATGATCTCATGACTTGAAACAAAGCTTTGATGCACCTTGTTTGTTTGATTTCAGGACAAAGGAAGCAAAGAAGAGCCACGTTAGCATCCACGTTAGTCTCACTAATGTGACCACTAACGTGAAAAGGGAGCAAGCTTGCAACGTTAGTGGTAAGGTTACCACCAATAACGCCTTCGAAAGCCATCATAACCCACGTTAGTTGCCACATTAGTTACAGTAACGTGGGAACTAACGAGGAAGGAAAGAGAAGCTCCAACGTTAGTGGTAAAAGTAAACACTACCAACGTTCCAAAAGGCCACACTTAGCCACGTTAAGAGTCACGTTAATCCAATTAACGTTAACTCTAACGTGGAATAAGAAAGAAGATCGCCAACGTTAGTGACACTCACCTTTGTCACTAACGCTGGATCAGGCCAAGATTGCCTATGTTAGTGGTCACGTTAAGACCACTAACGTGAAGGGTAACGTGGAGCAAAGGATGATGTGCCAACGTTAGTGACGCTACCCTTTTTCACTAACATTGGAGATGGCAAGCACACCCACATTAGTGGTCACGTTAATGCCATTAACGTGAAGCACTAACGTGGAAGGAAGGGGCGTTTTGAAGCGTTAGTGACAAAGGTAAGTGTCACTAATGCTCTCGAGCTCTGGCATGCCCACGTTAAGGGCCACGTTAGCTACACTAACGTGCATCATTAACGTGGAAAAGAGGGACAAGGAGCAACGTTATTGGTAAAAGTAAGTGTCAATAACACTTGCGAAGGGCTAAGAGAATACGTTAGTGGTAACGTTAGTACCACTAACGTTGAAGTTAACGTGGATCAACTAGTTTGGAACGTTAGTGACAAAGTTATCGTCACTAACGCTTTCGAACCTAAGTTTACACTTAACGTTAACGCCACTAACGTCCTAACTAACTTCCCATCATGCCTAACTCACATTCTTTCTGCAAGCAAAGTTGAGCCCACTAACAGCTGTAACTGCTTCAACTAAAGATCAAAGGCCCATATCCAAGACTTGAAGAGCTAACTAGAAGATCAGAAGAGTAGTATATATAGGGATAGTTTTGAATTAAAAAGGGATCTGGAATTTGGGAAACTACACTTTGTACATTTTACTTTCTCTGCAACTTATAGTTTAGTTTTCAGAATGTACTCTTCTCTATCATTTTCCATTTCCAGAGCTATGAACAACTAAACTCCTTTTCATTGGGTTAGAGAGCTCTGTTGTAATTTGATGGATCAATTATAGTTTTCATTCTTCTTCCTCTCTCTTTTCTCTTGATTTCACTAGAAAGCTTTCGATCTTAATTCAATTGGTTAGTTTTCTTGGAAAAGAAACTCTCCATAATTGGATCTCCTCTGAGCCTTGGAAAAGGGATGAGGAGATCATGCTAGAATTGCTTTCTCATGTTGGACCAAATTGGGGTTTGGATGAATATAGTGACATATAATCCTACCAACACTTTGATTTGGAAATACATGTGGTGTAATCAGTGACCATACTTCTTCTCCTCTCATGAGCAATTAAATCAAGGAATTGGGCAATTGTTCAAGCTTAGAGAGATTGGGTTGCCAAGGAATTGGGATCCAATCACTTAAGATTGCAAAGGAGATCAACAAATGCATTGATTGAGGAAGAGATGAGAATAAACTTGATCCGGAGAATGCAACATCTCCTAAGCCCAATGAATCCCCCATTTCTGATCTTACCCATTCTCTTTATCTTCTGTCATTTACTTTTATGCTCATCTCCCCAATTCCCCATTTAAGATTCTGCAATTTACTTTCTGCAAATTTACATTTCGCCATTTATTTTCAGCACTTACATTCTCTGTTATTTACTTTCCCGCCATTTAATTTTCTGCAATTTTTCAACTCAATTTCTGCTTAGCTCAACTAAAACATTCCTCTAATTAAAGTTTCTTGACCAATCAATCCCTATGGGATTCGACCTCACTCTATTGTGAGTTTTTACTTGACGATAATTCGGTATAGTTGCCGAGGAAAATTTGTTGAGAGACAAGTTTTCGTGCATCAAGTTTATGGCGCCGTTGCTGGGGATTGATTTTGTATCAACAATGATTAAGTTGGAGGATAACTAGATTGAGCAATTTTCTTTTGTTTTGTTTAATGCCATCTGAGTGGTTTACTTTCAGTTTTAGCTATTTTCTTCCCTTTTCCATTGCCCGTTTCTTGTGTTTTCTTCGTTGTTTACAATTTGGTTCACCAACCCACTAACTGTTTGATACATTGCACCACTCACACTAACAGCCATTCTAACAAGAGTAATTTCTTCATTTATTTTCTTTCTTGCTTTTTGCTTTGTTAGTTGTATGACAGGTAGAAGAAGCGGGGCTTCAACTTCCTTTGATTCTGAACCTGAGAGGACCTTCCTTAGATTAAGGAGGGAAGCAAGAGGGAAGATAGTCGTTGGTGCTGAGGAAGAGGAAGAGTATTTTGAAACCGACATGGAGGAGAATATGGAGAATCACCATGAAGAAGAATCTCACAACCATGCCAGAGAAGGCCCAGTAAGTCATGCTGGGCAAGAGAAAAGAGTTCTAGGCTCTTATATTAATCCAAACCCAGGAAATTGTGGAAGTAGCATCCAAAAGCCAACCATACATGCCAATAACTTTGAACTAAAGCCCCAGTTCATCACCCTCGTTCAAAACAACTGTGCATTCGGAGGAAGCACCCAAGAAGACCCCAATCAACATCTAACCACCTTCCTAAGGATATGTGATACTTTGAAGTCTAATGGTGTTCATTCTGACACTTATAGACTGCTTCTGTTCCCCTTTTCACTCAAGGATAAAGCAGCTAAATGGCTGGAATCCTTCCTGAAGGAGAGTTTGACAACATGGGAAGATGTGGTGAACAAATTCTTGGCGAGATTCTACCCTCCTCAAAGAATCAACAGGTTGTGAGCTGAGGTACAAACCTTAGGCAACAAGATGGTGAAACTCTCTATGAAGCATGGGAGAGGTTTAAGGACTTAACAAGAAGGTGCCCGCCAGACATGTTCAATGAATGGGTGCAGTTACACATTTTCTATGAGGGTCTTTCTTATGAATCAAAGAAGGCAGTAGACCACTCATCCAGGGGATCTCCAAACAAGAAGAAGACCATTGAAGAAGCCATAGATGTCATCGAGACTGTAGCTGAGAATGACTACTTCTATGCTTCTGAAAGGAGCAACACTCGAGGAGTGATGGAGCTGAACAACATGGATGCACTGCTAGCTCAAAGCAAGATGATCACCAAGCAGCTGGCTGACCTTACCAAGAAGATGGAAAGAAACCAAGTTGCAACAGTCACCACCTCATCAGCAGCTCAAGAAAGAGTAAATATAGAGGAAGAAGGTGACCGGGAACAAGCCAACTATATTGGGAACACACCAAGATAGACCCATGATCCGTACTCCAAAACTTATACTCCTGGTTGGAAGAACCACCCAAACTTTGGGTGGAAAAATCAACAAGATCAAAGCCAAGACCAGAGACATCACAACCCCAACAACAATGCAACTCATCAACATTCCACACAGAGATCATATCAGCACCCACCCAACAACACCTCTCAACATCCATAGCAAAACCAGAATGGCCCTTCTCACCCCTCCAACCTCAACCCACCATCACCATCCGAAGATAGACTCTCCAGAATTGAGACTCTACTTGAAGGTATATGTAAGGAAGTCCAAGACAACAGCGTTCAAGGATGAAGTGCAAGCTAATATCAAAAACCAGGGAGACACCATCAAGAGGCTGGAGTCTCAAGTGGGATATCTCTCTCAGCAGATTCCCAAGCCTACTGATAGTTTCCCAAGTGACACGGAGAGAAACCCGAGAGGTAAAGCAAGGAAAGTAAGATGGGAAGAATGCAAGATGGTCACTATAAGTGATGAGGGGAGTGTGGAAGACCCGAACAAACCATTAGAACGCTCTCGAGATATTCCAGTAGAGAAGCAAGAAGAGAGTGACCAAGAAACCAAACCCATACAGAAGGAGGAGTTAAGGGAGAAGGAGATTCTGAACCCATATGCACCCTTTCCCCAAAGACTCAAGGGAGGTGTAGAAAGGAAAGTGTACTCAAAGTTCCTTGACATGTTTGCATCTCTCCATGTAAACATACCATTCATCAAGGCTCTCCAACAAATGCCCTCATACATTAAGTGTATGAAAGAGCTGCTGACCAAGAAAAATTCACTAAATGGAGGGCAAACAATAGTGATGAATAAGGAGTGTAGTGCTCTCATTCAAATAGAGTTGCCTACAAAAAGGAAGGACCCAGGGAGTTTTCACATCCTTTGTGCTATAGGAGAAACAGTGATTGATAAGGGACTCTGTGACCTATGAGCAAGCATCAATTTGATGCCTTTATCCCTTATGAAGAAGCTTCAAATCAATGAGCTAACACCCACAAACGTAATCATCAAGTTGACTGACAAAACTCAAAAACAAGCAATAGAGGTGGTTGAGAATGTGCTGGTGAAGGTTGGGAACTACTTCCTTCCCACAGACTTTGTTATCTTAGAGATGGAAGAGAGGTACCTCCATCCAATCATATTGGGAAGACCATTCCTAGCCACAGCCAGAGCACTTATAGATGTGGAGCGAGGAGAGTTAATACTGAGGATACCTGATGAACAACTTACCTTCAATGTCTTCAGACCCTCACAAGAAGCAGATCAAGAAAACAAGGAATCAAGGGAGGATCACAATAAGGCACTGTTGGAAGAAACAAGCACTGAAGCACAAACAATACCTCTGGGAATCACTTTTGTTGACAAACAATACAGTTAGAAGGCACAACAGCTAAGGGAAACCCAAGAGGAGCTAAACCCACCAGAGTCATATGAGACCAGCAACAAAATTTTCCTGGAAAAAGTGGCCACAAGGAGCAGGAGCATTAAAAGAAACAAGGAAGAAGGCGCCAAGGGGATGGAGGAACAAGAAGATCCCTACAGAGGATTTCTCTCCAGGGGATGCAGTAATCTCTGCTCATTTCCCAGCTATTTCACCTCATCTCCCCACCATTCCATCTCAGCTACCTAAAGTTTACACCATCAGCAGAATTCTCTCCTTGGAACATGTGGAGATTCTTAATGAAGCTAACGGAGATAGATTCACTGCGAGAGGGGAAGATTTGAGGCATTACCAACCACCCTGACTAAGGCTAAACGTCAAGCTAATGACGCTAAAGAAGCGCTTCATGGGAGGCAACCCATGTTTTATATTTTTTTAGGATATTTAAAGTAGTTAATAAAGCAAGGTTCATGAATTCCAAATCAACTTTGACAAATACTTAGATGAACCCTTGTATGCAACATATAGTGAACAACAAGTTTGGTGTTCAAGGTACACTAAGAGGACATAAACACAATTCATATCGTGTTGATCTTAGAGCCTTAATCAGCTCTTCTTACACTACATGGTCACAAACTAAGTTTGGTGTCACCAATGTTGCATACATGAACACTAAATAAGTCAGTTGGTTTGTGTTCATGGATAGCATTTAGATGTTTAAAAAAAATCTAAAAAGTAGCCAGTCCACTCTTTAACTTTTGCCACCAAAAATTCAATGCTCACTTTTGCTTTCCTTTTGTCTTGTGTAGGAAATGAAGGAAGGATTAAAGAGAATTGATGAGACAAATTGAGAAGGAGGTTCGGCCACTTCACAAAGGGGGACTATACACATGTCTTCAAAAGGAATGCATTGGGAAATGTTGCCATGCAACATTGGAAGAATAATATCCTTGGAGACCGAACCAATCACTTCATACAAAGTGATGATCCTTGTGCTCATTTTGTACCAAACACCAACCGTCCACCATTGGTTCTTACTATCAATCCACACCCTTCGATCACCCATCATCCTCCTATATAAATGATCCCCACTTTATACCCCTTCGTATTCAAATGCACTTTCATTTCATCTTTTTCTTCTTTCTTTCGGAAAATACCCTTAAAACTTCTTCCCCCATCGAAAGCTTTTTCACACACTCTCATAGCTACATCTTTTAAGCTGCAATCATCCATACTTCTACAAATTCGAAATTAAAGGTCACTCATGGCATCGTCGAGCTCTAAAAGAAGAAAAGGGAAATAGCCCATGGAGCAACGCCCTTTTGATGAGAAGAAATTTAGAACCTTTCACCATGCATTACAATTTGGGTGGATGGTTGATAAAGAGATCATATATGAGCTAGGCTTTCAAGTCAAGAAAACTGAGTGCCCCGAAATCACAGAGAAGGTGGAAAAGAGAAGATGGGAGCTCCTCACTGATCCGGGCACAAAAGTAAACGCAACTCTTGTGAGAGAGTTTTATGCAAACGTAGTCAGGTATGATAGGGCAGATGAATCCTATATAAGCTTTGTAAGAGGGATAACAGTGGATTTTAGTCCCACGAACATCATGAGGGTGTTAAAGCTACGAACCATACTATTTGCATAAGAGAGCTATCAATCCATAATAGATAGCAGTCCTAATTATGACCAGATTGTGAAAGATATCTGCATACAAGGAGCGGATTGGGTACGAGATTCCCATAGGAAGCCCAAATTCATTAAGAGAGGCGATCTCACCCCTGAAGCAAAGGGATGGTTCGAAATTGTAAGGAGATCCATCCTTCCCGCTGGAAACAACTCAGAGGTGAACCTTAAGAGAGCAACAATGGTGCAATGTATACTCAAAGGGGGAGAGATCAAGGCTCACGAACTCATAGCTCAAGGCATTCAGAAGTTAGCTGAGAAAAGTGATTCTGGAGGAAGGTTAGGCTACCCCAGCACCATTTTCCATCTGTGCGACAAGGCTGGGGTGGTGTTCGAAGATGGAGACCCCGAGTGGATAAAAGTTGGCATCCCACTTACTGTTCGACGGATGCATTCTATTGCATCTCCCTTACCTCAACGAAAGCTAAGAAAGAGGGCAGCCTGGTGCACGAAATTGTGATCTCAATGGTGCCAAAAACTTGGTACGCACTATCATAATCTCAATTCTTCTTCATAACTTTGCACAACTAACCAGCAAGTGCACTGGGTCATCCAAGTAATAAATCTTACGTGAGTAAGAGTCGATCCCACGGATATTGTCGGCTTGAAGCAAGCTATGGTCATCCTTGTAAATCTCAGTCAGGCGGATTCAAATGGTTATGGGATTTTGATAATTAAAATATAAACAAAATATAAAATAAGATAGAAATACTTATGTAATTCATTGGTGGGATTTCAGATAAGCGTATGAAGATGCTTGTTGCTTCTAAACCTCTGCTTTCCTATTGCTTTCATCCAATCATTCATACTCCTTTCCATGGCAAGCTGTATGTTGGGAATCATCGTCGTCAATGGCTACCTCCCGTCCTCTCAGTGAAAATGATCCAAATGTGCTGTCACCGCACGGCTAATCATCTGTCGGTTCTCACTCATGTCGGAATAGGGTCTGTTGATCCTTTTGCGTCTGTCACTACGCCCAGCACTCGTGAGTTTGAAGCTCGTCACAGTCATCCCATCCCAGATCCTACTCGGAATACCACAGACAAGGTTTAGACTTTCTGGATCTCAAGAATGGCCGCCAATAATTATAGCTTATACCACGAAGATTTTGATCTGAACCAGGAGCCCAAGAGATAAACGCTCAAGCTATTGCAGATAGAACGGAAGTGGTTGTCAGGCACGCATTCATAGGCGAGAATGATTATGAGTGTCACGGATCATCATATTCATCAGGTTGAAGTATGAGTGAATATCTTGGAATAAGAATAAGCTTGAATTGAATAGAAAAACAATAGTACTTCGCATTAATTCATGAGGAACTCCACCGTTGAAAAATACATAAGTGAAAGTGGTCCAGGCATGGCCGAATTGCAAGCCCCCTAAACGTGTACAATCTGATCTAATGATTAACAAAAAAGATCTAAAGATTTACTAAAAGATCAAAATACAATAGTAAAAATTCCTATTTATACTAAACTAGTTACTAGGGTTTACAGAGATGAGTAAATGATGCAGAAATCCACTTTCGGGCCCACTTGGTGTGTGCTTGGGCTGAACATTGAGCTTTCATGTGTAGAGACTCTTTTTGGAGTTAAACACCAGGTTGTAGCATGTTTCTGGCGTTTAACTCTGATTTGCAACCTGTTTCTGGCGTGTAACTGCAGAATAGGGCAGAAAGTTGGCGTTTGAAAGCCAGTTTGCATCATCAAAACTCGGGAAAAGTATGGACTATTATATATTGTTGGAAAGCTCTGGATGTCTACTTTCTAACGCAATTGAGAGCGCACTAATTGAGTGTCTGTAGCTCCAAAAAATCCATTTAGAGTGCACGAAGATCAGAATCCAACAGCATCTGCAGTCCTTCTTCAGCCTCTGAATCAGATTTTTGCTCAAGTCCCTCAATTTCAGCCAGAAATTACCTGAAATCACAGAAAAACACACAAACTCATAGTGAAGTCCAGAAATGTGATTTTAAATTAAAAACTAATAAAAATATACTAAAAACTAACTAAATCATACTAAAAACTATGTAAAAACAATGCCAAAAAGCGTATAAATTATCCGCTCATCACAACACCAAACTTAAATTATTGCTTGTCACCAAGCAACTGAAAATCAAATAGGATAAAAAGAAGAGAATATAATATAAATTCCAAAATATCAATGAAACTTAGCTCCAATTTAGATGAGCGGGGCTAGTAGCTTTTTGCCTCTGAACAGTTTTAGCATCTCACTTTATCCTTTGAAGTTCAGAATGATTGGCATCTATAAGACCTTAGATTTCAGATAGTGTTATTGATTCTCCTAGTTTAGTATGTTGATTCTTGAACATAGCTACTTTATGAGTTTTGGCCATGGCCCTAAGCACTTTGTTTTCCAGTATTACCACCGGATACATAAATGTCACAGACACATAACTGGGTGAACCTTTTCAGATTGTGACTCATCTTTGTGAAAGTCCCCAATTAGAGGTGTCCAGGGTTCTTAAGAACACTCTTTTTTTGCTTTGGACCTCAACTTTAACCGCTCAGTCCCAAGCTTTTCACTTGACACATTCACGCCACAAGCACATGGTTAGGGACAGCTTGGTTTAGCCGCTTAGGCCAGGATTTTATTCCTTTGGGCCCTCCTATCCACTAATGCTCAAAGCCTTGGATCCTTTTTACCCTTGCCTTTTAGTTTAAAGGGTTGTTGGCTTTTTGCTCTTGCCTTTTGGTTTAAAGAGCTATTGACTTTTTCTACTTGCTTTTTCTTTTTCTTTCTCTCTCTTTTTTTCGCCTTTTTTTTCTGCAAGCTTTTGTATTTACTGCTTTTTCTTGCTTCAATAATCAATTTGATAATTTTTTAGATTATCAATAACATTTTTCCTTTTCATCATTCTTTCAAGAGCCAACAAATTTAACATTCATAAACAACAAATTCAAAAAATATGCACTATTCAATCATTCATTCAGAAAACAAAAAGTGTTGCCACCACATCAAAATAATTAAACTGAGCTCAAGGATGAATTCAAATTCATGTACTTCTTGTTCTTTTATTTTTAGAACATTTTTCATTTAAGAAAGGTGATGGATTCATAGGACATTCATAGCTTTAAGGCGTAGACACTAGACACTAATAATGATGTAGTAAGACACAAACATAAATAAAAATAAAGCATAGAGAACGAAAACAGAAAAAATTAACTAGAAAAGGAGATTAAGGAACGGGTCCACCTTAGTGAGGGTGGCGTCTTCTTCCTCTTGAAGAACAAATGGTGTTTTTGAGCTCCTTTATGTCTCTTCCTTGCCTTTGTTGCTCCTCCCTCAGAGCTCTTTGATCTTCTCTAATCTCATGGAGAATGATGGAGAGCTCTTGGTGCTCCATCTTTAGCTGTCCCATGTTGGAACTTAATTCTCCTAGGGAGGTGTTGATTTTCTCCCAATAGTTTTGTGGAGGAAAGTGCATCCCTTGAGGCATCTCAGGGATTTCATGATGAGGAATTTCCTCATGCTCTTGTTGAGGTCCATGAGTGAGCTCTCTTGTTTGCTCCATCCTTTTTTTAGTGATGGGCTTGTCCTCATCAATGAGGATATCTCCCTCTATGTCAATTCCAGCTGAATTGCAGAGGTGACAAATAAGGTGAGGAAAGGCTAACCTTGCCAAAAGTGGAGGACTTATCAGCCACCTTGTAGAGTTCTTGAGGTATAATCTCATGAACTTCCACTTCCTCCCCTATCATGATACTATGGATCATGATAGCCCGATCTATAGTTACTTCGGATCGGTTGCTAGTAGGAATGATAGAGCGTTAGATGAACTTCAACCATCCTCTAGCTACATGCTTAAGGTCCGATCTTCTCAATTGAACCGGCTTGCCTCTTGAGTCAAATTTTCATTGAGCTCCTTCCACACATATGTCCATGAGGACTTAGTCCAACCTTTGATCAAAGTTGACCCTTCTAGTGTAGGGCGTGCATTTTCTTGCATCATTGGCAAGTTGAACACCAACCTTACATTTTCCGGACTGAAATCTAAGTATTTCCCCTGAACCATTGTAAGCCAATTCTTTGGATTCGAGTTCATACCTTGATCATGGTTCCTAGTGATCCATTCGTTTACATAGAACTCTTGAACCATTAGGATTCTGACTTGTTGAATAGGATTGGAGAGTACTTCCCATCCTATTCTTCTAATCTCTTGTCGGATCTCCTGATATTTGCCCTTTTTAAGCTTAAAAGGGACCTCAGGGATCACCTTTTTCTTGGCCACGACTTCATAGAAGTGGTCTTGATGGACCTTTGAGATGAATCTCAACATCTCCCATGACTCAGAGGTGGAAGCAATTGCCTTCGCTTTCCTCTTTCTTGAGGTTTCTCTGGCCTTAGGTGCCATTAATGGTTATGAAAAAACAAAAAGCAACGCTTTTACCACACCAAACTTAAAATGTTTGCTCGTTCTCGAGCAAAAGAAGAAGGAAAATAGTAGAAGAAGAAAATAGAGGAGATGGAGGGGAAGAGTGTATTCGACCAAGGGGGCAGAAGTGTTTGTAATGTGTGAAAATGAGGTAGTGTTGAGGGGTTTAGATAGGGGTGGGGGGAAGGTTAGGTTTCATGTATAAGGGTTGGGTTTGGGAGGGAACGGATTTTGAATTTGGAGGTAGGCGGGGTTTTTGGGGAAGAGTGGATGGATGTGAGTGGTGAAGAGTATTTGGGGAAGAGGTATTGAGGTGATTGGTGAAGGGTATTTGGGGAAGAGTGTTATGAAAGGGTGTGAAGAGGAGAGAATAATAGGTGGGATAGGTGGGGATCCTGTGGAATCCACAGATCCTGAGGGGTCAAGGACTTAACATCCCTGCTCCATTTAGGCGTGCGAAAATGCCCTTAGAGTGCACTTCTGGCGTTAAACGCCAGGTTGCTGCTTGTTTCTGGCGTTTAACGCCAGCTTTTCTCCCATTCTTGGCGTTAAATGCCAATTAAATGCTTTGTTCTGGCATTAAACGCCAGTCTGGTGCCTGTTTCTGGCATTAAACACCCAGAATGGTGCCAGACTAGGCGTTTAACGCCCATTCTGCTACTCTTACGGGTGTTTAAATGCCAGTAAGTTCTTCCTCCAGAGTGAGCTATTTTTCATTCTATTTTTCATTCTATTTTTGATTTTTCAGTTGTTTTTGTGACTTCACATTATCATCAACCTAAAGAAAACATAAAATAGCAATGGAAAATAAATAGATATAATTAAATAACATTGGGTTGCCTCCCAACAAGCGCTTCTTTAATGTCAATAGCTTGACAGTGAACTCTCATGGAGCCTCACAGATAATCAGAGCAGGGTTGGGGCCTCTCAACACCAAACTTAGAGTTTGGTTGTGGCCTCTCAACACCAAACTTAGAGTTTAAATGTGGGGGTTTTGTTTGACTCTGTATTGAGAGAAGCTTTTCATGCTTCCTCTCCATGGTTACAGAAGGAGAACCTTGAGTCTTGAATACAAGGTAGTCCTCATTCAACTGAAGGGTTTTCACTCATGTTGGAATAGGGTCTGTTGATCCTTTTGCGTCTGTCATTACGTCCAGCACTCATGAGTTTGAAGCTCGTCACAGTCGTCCCAGGAAGTTGGCGTTTGAACACCAGTTTGCGTCATCAAAACTCGGGAAAAGTATAGACTATTATATATTGCTGGAAAGCCCTGGATGTCAATTGGGTTTCCAACGCAATTGAGAGCGCACCAATTAGGTTTCTGTAGCTCCAGAAAATCTATTTCGAGTGCAGGGAGCTCAGAATCCTATAGCATATGGTGGTGGTTCTTGAAAGTCACAAGGAGATTCACCATAGCCATTGGATTGATATGCATCATAGAATGGCTCTTCTTCATAGTGCATTGGTAGAGGTTGTTGCCAAGAGGATTTATCATATGCATCTGGCTCCTCCCACCTTTGGTTATCCCATCCTTGATACACATTCTCATTATAGTCCTCATTCCCTACAACATAGTGAGAACCAAACTTATAGTCAAAGTGAGAATTCATGATAGCAAGAGAAAATGAAAATAAAATCAAATAAGAGACAAAGAAAACCAAATCCTAAAACTAGCAAGAGCTAACAAAAGTAAACATATTCATACTATTCACATATATACAATAACCAATAACACAATACCATTGCAATTCCCCGGCAACGGCGCCACATTTTGATGATTAGATTTTTGTATGGTTTAGAATTCTCTAATGAAGTCTCGTTGCAAGTATAGTTTCTAAACCAATCAATAGTCCTTTCATACAAAAGATTGTTTGTCACTAAAATAAACCCCTAAATTTATAAACCAAAGTATTGAAACCTCGGGTCGTTCTCCCTAGGAATTGCAATAAAGTGTTCTTGTTATTGGTTATGAGGTATATTTTGGGGTTTTTGAATAAGAGGCATGAAAAGTAAATGGAAATGAAAATAAACTAACAACTAAAGAGGTCTTGGCAAGGTTTGGTGGTCAAGGATCTCTATCCTAATCACTAACCACAACATGAGAATTGGCAAGGACCAACCCCACTAAGTTAACCCCTAACTAATAGTAGAGGAAAGTCAAGTGAGCTATGTCAATCCAAGTCCATAAGTCCTAGTTCTCCACCAAATTAATTAGTGAGATCTAGAGTAAATGGCTCTCAATTGTCAATCACTTGGACATTAGTAACTCAAGAGTTCCTAAGTTACCTTCCCAAACCAAGAGCACTAAAATCTACTCTAAAATCCAACCAAGCATTTCATCAAACACTTGAAAGGAACAAAAGAAAAGAAAAGTAAATTGCAAGGAAAGTAAATCTACACTACTCAATTGCAAGGAATTAAACAATCAACAAAGCAAATCAACAATAAAGGAACATGAATCATAAATTGCATTAAAGGAAAATAGAAGAACAAAAGTGCATCAATATAAAAGTAGAGAAGTACAAGAATTAAATGCTAAACTAGAGAGAAGAGATGTAGAAGAGGAAGAATTGATAAAGGAAAAGTAAATCTAAGCATGAAATTAACCTAGATCTAAGAATTCCTAATCTAGATCTAACCTACTCCTAATTCTAGAGAGAAGAGAGAGCTTCTCTCTCTAGAAACTAACTAAAGCATGATAAAACTCAAATAAAACTAAACTAATGACTCGATGCCTCATCCCTCTTCAATCCCTGGGTTAAATAGCATCAGAAATGAGTTGGATTGGGCCCAAAATGCTTTAGAATTCGCTGGCCACGAATTTGCATTTAATGAATCACGTGAAAATTGGCGCATATACATAAAGTGCACGTGCGTGCCCCTATTCACGATGAAAATATGACAAATCTTATATCATTTCAAAGTCCCGGATGTTGGCTTTCCAACGCAGCTGGAACCGCGTCATTTGGACCTTTGTAGCTCAAGTTATGGTCGATTAAGTGCGAAGAGGTTGGCTTGATAGCTTTTGCGATTCCTTCATTTCTTCATGAGTTCTCCATTTTTACATGCTTTTCCTTCATTCCCTTGATCTAATCTTTGTCTCCTAAACCTGAAATTACTTAACAAACATATCAAGGCATCTAATGGAATCAAGGTGAATTAAGATTAAACAATTAAGGGCCTAAAAAGCATGTTTTCACTCTTAAGCACAATTAAAGGAGAATTCACAAAACCATGCTACTTCATTGAATAAATGTAGGAAAAGATGATAAAACACTCTAAATTCAACATAAAATAAACCCTACAAATGGGGTTTATCACTACTCACGACCAACTAAAGCAATGCTCGAGAACAACTTCCTCAGAGGAGTTGAAGTCTAAAGATACGACCTCAAGGGGAAGATTGAGCTCAAGCAGGGGCACTGTTCATACCTTAGGTTGAACTAGGTGATCCGGTTTGAGCGAAGACAAAACTGACTGACCTCTTATAACGGTTGGTCGATACCGACCTCTTCTTAAAGAGCTCGGTCAAATTGCTATAAGGGCCTAAATAGGCCCAAAAGCAGAAGACAACCGCCCACCTAAAGGCGGCTGGCCAAAGATAAGGGGACTCACCCACAAAAGATAAGAAAAGATAACCAACTTATCTCAAGGGAGGTCACTCCACACTACTATAAATACACTGGAGCACCCAGGTATAACACACACTCTGATTCTACACAAAAAAAACCAGCCTAAACCACGTGCTAACTTAAGCATCGTTGTCTCTTGCAGGTACCACCACCCTCCGATGATCAAGGATCAGCAGTACCACTAGATCCAGCAAGTCGGACACGGTAGCTTCGGCCATTACAGAAGATCTCATCTGAGATCGACCTTCAGTTTCAGGTAACCCTCGGAACAGTTAGCTACCAGGACTTTTCGGGTTGGCTATACAACTGACAAATGATATCATCAGCCATTAGGACAGTGATTAATCCACATTTTACCATATTTATTTGCTCTATATGGGTGGATTTCATCAAATTTTCTTACACTTATCCATTGAAATAGCATAGTTTTGTAATTCTCTCTAGATTTGTGCTTAATTGTGAAAACATGATTTTTAGGTCTTAAAATAGCTAATTTTAATTTACTTTGATCCCATTTGGTGCCTTGATGCATTTGTTAAGTGATTTCAGGTTTTCAAGGCAAGTTTGGGTTGAAGAAGTGAAGAAAGAGCATCAAAAAGGGGAGAAATCATGAAGAAAATGAGATTTGGAAGTTGCTGCAAAGATGCGTACGCACAATGATGCGTGCATACGCACAACGGTGACTTCGTGCAAGGATGCGTACGCACCAAATGTCGTGCGTACACACTGTAGGTCATGCGTATGCACACATGCATACACGTGAGGTCATTAATTGCAAATCACTGGGGGCAAATTTTGGGCCTCCAAAACCCAATCCAACTCATTTCTAAAGCTATTTCAATCCCAACTCAAGTGGAAGCAAGGGGGGCAATTAGGTTTAGCTTTTATGACGTTTTCTCTTAGTTTCTAGAGAGAGAAGCTCCCCCCTCTCTCTAGAATTAGGGTTTTTAGCTTAGTTTTCTTTTAATTTCAGCACTTTAATTCTTGTTTTAATGTAGTTTCCTTTATGTTTTCTTGTTCTCTTGTCTTTATCTTCTTAATTCCTCTTGTCATTTCCTTTATTTTGCTATTTTTATGTTCATGGATACTCTTGTTAACTTTAATTTTAATTAATACAATTTATGTTTTCATGTCATTTATTGCTTCCTTTAATTGTTATTGTCATTTCCTTGCATTTGGTATTTTAGAATTTATTTTAATTTAATTTAATATTATTTTATTTTCATGCACACCAAGTGTTTGATAAAATGCTTGGCTTAGTTTTCACTTAGTTTTTCTACACTCTTGGCTTGGAATTGATGACTTTGGTGATTCTTAAGTCATTGATGTCCATTCTTGTTTGATACATTAGAGTAGTTAGTTAATTTAGTCTCCATTGACTCTATGTGACCCCTAGTGTTGATATAGGACTTATGGATTGAAATTAGCTATGCCTATTTGACTTATCTTTGATGTAAGGTTGACTAAGTAGGATTAACTCTTCATAATCATCATATGTTTGTGGTCAATGGCTAGGATAGGTAGCCTTAGCTCTCAATTACTTGCCAAGAGGATTTCTTGCATTTGAAGTTTCCTTTCCTTGCATTTTAATTGCTTTGACTTTTATTGCTTTGATGTTTACTTTCTTGCATATTTAGTTTCCACACTCTTGGTTGAGAAATTAGCTATTTGGGTGGAATTGAGTTGAGGATGTCCACTCCGCATAGTGTGAGAATGGGCTAATTGGTTTGGTTTCCATTGACGCTAGTCTTTCACTAAGTAATTAGTGAGTTGACTAGGACTTATGGATTGAGATCAATTATGTCCTTTTGACTAATTCTCAAGGAGAATTGGCTAATTTGGCACAATTGCCATGTTTGTGGTCCATAACTAGGATAGGAATCCTAAATTCCTCAATTCTTGCCAAGAGTTGCCATTTATATTCCTTGCATGTTTATTTGCTCTCTTGCTACTTACATCTCTTGCTCTCTTGCTTTCCTAATTTCCCATGCTCTCCCCCATAGCCAATAATTGTACATTTCATTGCAACTCCTAGGGAAGACGACCCGGGAGTTAAATACTCTCGGTTTATATTTGGTTTAATTTGTGATAACATTTGGTTGATGGTCAATTTGTTGAGTTAGGACTATACTTACAATACCAATTCCAATTTGATAATCAAATTCCTAACCTACGCAAATCAGCAATTGTCAAATTTTGGTGTCGTTGCCGGGGAGTTGAAATGGTGTATGTTGTTGGCTATTTTGCATATGTGAATATTGTAAATAGCTTGCTTCTTGGTTGATTGTACATATGTTGCTTGCTTGTTTTTGGCTTTTGTAAATATGTTAGTATGTGAATATCTTGCTTCTTATTTCCTGTTGTAAATATGCCTCTCTTGTTTGCTTTTTTTTTTCTTGTTGGGAGCTAAAAGCTTGTTGGACTCTCCATCCAAGCTTGGTGCAATCAATTGGGAATTGTGGAGATTTTAGCATTGTTTGAAGTTCCATGATGAATACAAGAACAAGATTAAAGCTCTCCATAAGTCTAACTTAAAGACAATAAATGAAAGTACTAGGTGGGAGATACCCCACCATGGTAACACCTTCCTAACCCTCTCTTTGTACATACTTTCAATTTATTGCACTTTGTTTCTTGTAGATAGCTTAGGTTTAGTTTATTTTCAAGGTTAATTTGATTAGATTTTAGTTTAGATCATGTGTTTTTGATGAATAATATGTGTTGGGGTTGAGAAACTATTTTGGATATCAAGTTTGGTGCCTTAGAGTACTAAAAATTTTTGAGAAAATTAGAGCATGTGCGTGTGCACACACCTGTGCGTACGCACACAACCCCGAATTCTGCATTCTGTGCGTGCGCACCCCACTGTGCGTGCACACACCAGCTTGTGCCCCTTCTGCTGGGAGCGTTAGCACACCTTGTGCACCCGCATCCACCATATTTGTGCCTCTGTGCGTGCGCATGGACCTGTGTGTGTATGCACAGACGGCGAGATAGCTGGCAATTTTGACGCTTCATTTTCTTAAAAAAAAGTGTTCCGTGCGTGCACACACCTAGGTGCGTACACACGCATCTTGATGACCCTCTCTACTCAGAGCACTCGTACGCCTTGTGCGAGCACACACCTCCCCTGATTCGCCTAGTGTGCGTACACACACTCACCTGTGTGTACGCACGCACCTGTTTTCTCACTACTACACTTCTTTTCTTCTCTTCTCTCTACTTCTTCTCTTCTTTTCTCTTCTCCTCTCTTCTTTCTCTTCTTCAACCATCATTCACCACCCACCATGCTCACCTTTGGTTAGTTAGTTAGTTAGTTAGTTAGTTATCTTCTTAGTTAGTTAGTTTAATTCTTAGTTTTTGTGCTAAGTGTTGGAAGATTGAGTTGATTTATTGATTTTGTTGAGATTTGCTGCTGAATCATTAATTTTGTTATTGCTATTAATTGTTGGATGTCTTCATTGAGGTCATACATTCTTACTTGGTATTGAGTTTTGAATGTTGAATTTTGTTCACACCAAGTACTCATAATATTGCCTTTGAGAATGCTTGTTAGATTTCTAAATTGCATGTTTGATCACGATGTAATTTGATTTCATTATCTAAGTTAGGCAATTTGTTCTTTCTTGATGCATTTTTTTAGATGATGCTTGTTATGATTGATTTTTATTTAAGTCACATATTTGATGCATTGAAATTAGGAATTGTGGAACTAGATCATAAGCTTACCTAGTGACATTTTTTGAGCTTTTAAGCTTTGTGGACTATGCTCGTCATGTTTTCCACTTCATGTCATTTAGGTGTTGCTTCATTATACAATTCACAATTTCCTAAATCTTGCTTGAATGCTTTCACGCCTCTTTATTGCTTGTTAGTTTATCTTAACTTCTAAGTATCTTTTAAAGTATCTCAAGCACACTACAATGAGTGAAGTGCATGTTTTCTTTGTGCAATTGTGACATCACTTTCTATGCTAGTATGTGTATTCTAAGTTGTGCGGGTTAGAACACACACACACACACACACACTTGTTTTATTTATGTCACAAACTTATTCACTCACTCATTTTAGTGATTATTGCCTCATTCCAACAATCCATGCTTCCTTGTTTTTCCATTTACTTATCTTACGGTGTTATTTCTGCTTTTCATGAAAGATTCATCATAAGTAACAAAGGGAGTGGGAGAAAGAGCACGCAACAGCTGATTGATTCACCAACTGAAGGTGGCAATCCGAAGTCACTATACCCCCTCGTTGCTCACCTTTAGTTGCACCCCGGATGGTGCAAATCCTTAAGTGTGGGGAGGTCGTCACCGATCGACCATCTTGGGTGAATACTCTAATCATAAACACTTGCACAGTTTATTTTTCTTAGCTTGTATGTATTTTAGAGCTTTAATTGCTTGCTTCTTAGTTATTGCATTTTCCTGCATATACATAATAAGCTTAGTTAATATAATAAAAATTTTCCAAGAAAGATATTCTTGATAGGCATTGACATCCTAATTGATTTGAGTTAGAACTTTTGATTGAAAATTGCTTGAAATATATTGTGGAACATGTTTTTGAGTTATGAACACATAAGCATGTGAGTTTTTGAGCCTAATCATGCGGTTACACCATATAACCACTATTTTTATTCTTATGTGTGTTATTCTCTTTTTATGATTGCAATCTTTGATTTGTTTGATTCTTTTTGTCCATTGTTTGATGTATATATGCATTTATATGATTGAGGCCATCTTTTCATTAAGCTCACTTGTCCCAAATAGCCTACCCTTTTATCTTCCTTTGTTAACCAACTTTGAACCTATTTTAATCCCCTTTTGTTCTTAATTTTAGCACATCATTAACCTTAAGCGAAAAACAATAAATGTCCTTTATTTAGATCTTTGATTAGCTTAGGCTAGTGAAAGTGTGTGTCATCTAAGTGTGGGGAAGTTTGGGAACTTTGGTTGAGATAAAAGTAGATTTTTGTACTTTGTTGAAAATCTTGCGAATTGGTTACATATTCATGCATCAAATGTTTAAACCATATGCATTGTCACTTTTGTATATATTTTAGTTTGAAAAAAAAGGAGAAAATAATAGAAAGGAGACAAAGTGCCTCAAAGTAAAGTAATAATAACAATGCATATGAGTTGTGATTAAAAAGAAAATGCATGAGTGTGTAAGAAAAGTGAGAAATGGGTAGTTAGGTTTACTTTGAGTTGTATAGGTTGTTATTTAGGTTTAATGAGAGCTTAGGCTAATCAAAGATTCAAATTTAAAGCTCACTTGACCATATATATAACCTTACCTTTACCCTAGCCCCATTACAACCATGGAAAAGTCCTCATGATATTTGTATGTATACATTGAATAAGTGTTGATTGTTAGATGAAAGACATCTTAGAAAGAATGATTAGAAGAGAAATGAGTGAATTGACCCTATACACTTGAGTGATTAGAGTGGATACACATCCGGTGAGGGTTCAAATGGTCGATTACATGTTTCCACTTATTATTATTGTTTATCTTGCAAGTTGTTAATGCTTTTCAATAACTCTAATCAATTATGGATTTGACTTGGTTGAGATTGCTTTAGCCCTTATGTTCATATATGCTTTCTTGGAAATTGATTTATTTTGACTAAGTAGTTGCATTCGTATAGGCAGATTGCATATAGGCAGCTTCCTTGCTTTGAATAAATATTCCCCTTCTTATCTTCCTTTGGTATAGCATGAGACATGCTATTGTTTAAGTGTAGGGATGTGATGAATTCACATTTTACAATATTTATTTGCTCTATATGGGTGGATTTCATCAACTTTTCTTACACTTATCCATTGAAATAGCATAGTTTTATAATTCTCCCTAGATTTGTGCTCAATTGTGAAAACATGCTTTTTTAGGCCTTAAAATAGTTAATTTTAATTCAATTTGATCCCATTTGGTGCCTTGATGCATTTGTTAAGTGATTTCAGGTTTCCAAGGCAAGTTTGGGTTGAAGAAGTGAAGAAAGAGCATCAAAAAGGGGAGAAATCATGAAGAAAATGAGATTTGGAAGCTGCTGCAAAGATGCGTACGCATAGTGATGCATGCGTACGCACAATGGTGACTTCGTGCAAGGATGCGTACGCACCAAATATCGTGTGTACGCACGATGGGAATTCTGCGCAGCCGTGAGTACGCACAGTAGGTCGTGCATATGCACGCATGCATGCACGTGAGGTCATTAATTGCAAATCGCTGGGGCAAATTTTGGGCCTCCAAAACTCAATCCAACTCATTTCTGAAGCTATTTCAACCCCAATTCAAGTGGAAGCAAAGGGGGCAATTAGGTTTAGCTTTTATGATATTTTCTCTTAGTTTCTAGAGAGAGAAGCTCCTCCCTCTCTCTAGAATTAGGATTTTTAGCTTAGTTTCTTTTTAATTTCAGCACTTTAATTCTTGTTTTAATGTAGTTTCCTTTATGTTTTCTTGTTCTCTTGTCTTTATCTTCTTAATTCCTCTTGTCATTTCCTTTATTTTGCTATTTTTATGTTCATGGATACTCTTTTTAACTTTAATTTTAATTAATGCAATTTATATTTTCATGTCATTAATTGCTTCCTTTAATTGTTATTATCATTTCCTTGCTTTTGATATTTTAGAATTTATTTTTAATATAATTTAATATTATTTTATTTTCATGCACACCAAGTGTTTGATAAAATGCTTGGCTTAGTTTTCACTTAGTTTTTCTACACTCTTGGCTTGGAATTGATGACTTTGGTGATTCTTAAGTCATTGATGTCCATTCTTGTTTGATACATTAGAGTAGTTAGTTAATTTAGTCTCCATTGACTCTATGTGACCCCTAGTGTTGACATAGGACTTATGGATTGAAATTAGCTATGCCTATTTGACTTATCTTTGATGTAAGGTTGACTAAGTAGGATTAACTCTTCATAATCATCATATGTTTGTGGTCAATGGCTAGGATAGGTAGCCTTAGCTCTCAATTACTTGCCAAGAGGATTTCTTGCATTTGAAGTTTCCTTTCCTTGCATTTTAATTGCTTTGACTTTTATTGCTTTGATGTTTACTTTCTTGCATATTTAGTTTTCACACTCTTGGTTGAGAAATGAGTTGTTTGGGTGGAATTGAGTTATGGATGTCCATTCCGCATAGTGTGAGAATGGGTAATTGGTTTGGTTTCCATTGACGATAGTCTTTCACTAAGTAATTAGTGAGTTGACTAGGACTTATGGATTGAGATAGATTATGACCTTTTGACTAATTCTAGAGGAGGATTGACTAATTTGGATTGATTTCACATAATTACCATGTTTGTGGTCCATAATTGTGTTTGCCATATTATATTACTGCTGGAAGTTGGGAGGTCTGCAAGAATTGGAAAGGGAAGTATTAGTTAGATTAAAGATCTTTAGTCAGTTGCCATTTATGGTTTAGTCTGTCTTATTAGAGGTCGTGATACCTTGCCACGTCTATCTTATGACTTAAGCATAAGACTCTGTATGGTAGGGTGTTACATTTTGGTATCAGAGCAGTTCATTCCTATAGAGTCTGAAGGGCAGACTGACTATGCTTCTGTGCATTCTCTGTATGTGTGTTATGTGCTATTAGAATATCTACTTGATATACCTGGCATAAACGTTCATGAGCATGCATTTGAGACTTTGAAGCACTAGACTTCCGATATTGAGACTGATCAGCTTAATATCGATTGTTTGGTGTGTATAGGAACCAGATGGTGCCTTGTGGACGCAGTTGAGGTCGTGGGAGAGGTCGTACTAGTACTCAGAGATCGGGAGCCAACCCAAATAACCTGGTAGATTTTATGGCAGCGTTGGAGAATATGGCTGCTGCTATGTAGGCCACTGCTGCGGTCCTTGGACAACAGATGAACAACCATGGCAATGACGGAGGTGGAGCTCAGGGTCTAATGACACTGGCAACCTTCTTGAAGGTTAATCCACCTAAGTTCAAGGGAACCACTAGCCCGACTGAAGCCGATACCTGGTTTCAGGCTATGGAGCGAGCATTGCAAGCGCAGATGGTGCCTGAATGGCGGTGTGTTGAATTTGCTACCTATCTACTCACTGGGGAAGCATCACATTGGTGGCAAGGAGTCTGACGCCTCCTGTAGCAGGGTGATGACCCTATCGCCTGGGATGCCTTCTAGGATGAGTTCTATAAGAAGTACTTTTCGAATTCTACTAGGACGGCCAAGGAACTCGAGTTACTGCAGCTGAACCGGGGTACTATGTCCGTATCTGAGTATACCGATAAGTTTGAGGAGCTATTCAGGTTTTCCCATATGTGTCAGGGAGCTCCAGGAGACTTTGAGGAATGGAAGTGCATTAAGTATGAAGGAGGACTCCGGAGCGATATCTTTAGCTTCGTGGGACCAATGGAGATCAGGGCTTTTTCAGAGTTGGTGAATGATGAGAGGATAATTTATACGCTTTTTGGCATTATTTTTACATAGTTTTTAGTTAAATTTAGTTAGTTTTTAGTATATTTTTATTATTTTTTAAATAAAAATCACATTTCTGGACTTTACTATGAGTTTGTGTGTTTTTTTGTGATTTCAGGTATTTTCTGGCTAAAATTAAGGGACTTGAGCAAAAATCAGATTCAGAGGTTGAAGAAGCACTGCAGATGCTGCTGGATTCTGACCTCCCTGCACTCAAAGTGGATTTTCTGGAGCAACAGAACCCCAAATGGCGCGCTCTCAATTGCGTTGGAAAGTAGACATCCAGGGCTTTCCAGAAATATATAATAGTCCATACTTTGCCTGAGTTTAGATGACGCAAACTGGCGTTCAACGCCGGTTCCATGCTGCATTCTAGAGTTAAACGCCAGAAACAGGTTGCAAAGTGGAGTTAAACGCCAGAAACAGGTTACAAACTGGCGTTCAACTCCAAGAGAAGCCTCTACACGTGTAAAGCTCAATTCTCAGCCCATGCACACACCAGATGGGCCCCAGAAGTGGATTTTTGCATCAATTACTCATTTTTGTAAACCCTAGTAACTAGTTTAGTATAAGTAGGACTTTTTACTATTGTATTTACATATTTGGGAACATCTTTGGATATATTTGGATTGTCTTTTGATCCTTTGATCACGTTTGGGGGCTGGCCATTCGGCCATGCCTGAACCTTCATCACTTATGTATCTTCAACGGTAGAGTTTCTACACACCATAGATTAAGGTGTGGAGCTCTGCTGTTCCTCATGAATTAATACAAAGTACTATTGTCTTCTATTTAATTCAAGCTTATTCCGATTTTAAGATATTCATTCGCACCTCAATATGAATATGATGATCGTGATAGTCATCATCATTCCCAACTATGAACGCGTGCCTGACAACCACTTCCGTTCTACCTTAGATTGAATGAATATCTCTGGGATTCCTTAATCAGAGTCTTCGTGGTATAAGTTAGAATCCATGGACGGCCATTCTTGAGATCCGAAAAGTCTAAACCTTGTCTGTGGTATTCCGAGTAGGATCTGGGAAGGGATGGCTGCGACGAGCTTCAAACTCGCGAGTGCTGGGCGTAGTGACAGACGTAAAAGGATCAATAGATCCTATTCTAGTGACCAGTATGATCGAGAACCGACAGATGATTAGCCATGCAGTGACAGCGCATTGGACCATTTTCACTGAGAGGACAGGATGTAGCCATTGACAACGGTGATGCCTAACATACAGCTTGCCATAGAAAGGAGTATGAATGATTAGATGAAGACAATAGGAAAGCAGAGGTTCAGGAGGAACGAATGCATCTTTATACGCTTATCTGAAATTCTCACCAATGAATTACATAAGTATCACTATCTTTATTTTATATTTTATTTATCTTTTAATTATTAAATTTCCATAATCAATTGAATCCGCCTTACTGAGATTTCCGACAATCTTCGTGGGATCGACCCTTACTCACGTAAGGTTTATTACTTGGACGACCCAGTGCACTTGCTGGTTAGTTGTGCGAAGTTATGACAAAGAACTAAGATCATGAATGTGCGTATTGAGTTTTTAGCGCCGTTACCAAGGAATGGAACCGTCACAATTTCTGCGCACCAGTGAACAAGAGCAGGGTTGCTGAAGAGTGTGTGAAGAAGGCGGCTGCGGAGAGAGGAAGCCATAGGGGGCCATTCCCACAGAACCGAGGGAAGAGCTTTGCTCCTAGAGGTCCATCTTTCAAGAGGGGAGGGTCTTTTAGGAGGCCCAACAACAACAAGTCACAAGGGAAAAGGTTTGGAAAGCAACCTCAGAATGAGCAAGCTTGTGCTAGGTGCAGAAGTCACCATCCGGGAGCCCCGTGCAAGGCGGGATGGGGCTTGTGCTATTCTTGTGGTAAGGCGGGGCATAAAGCTGCAAACTGTCCGGGGAAGCAGAAGCAAGGTGCAGGGAGAGCACAGCAGTCTGGTCGGGTGTTCACCACCTCAACTATAGGTTCCGAGGGATCCGAGACACTTATCCGAGGTAACTGTGAAATGGCTGGTCAAATTTTAAATGCTTTATTTGATTCGGGAGCAACACATTCATTCATTGCATTCGAAAAATCTAGTGAGTTAGGATTGAAGATTATAGTCTTAGTTATGACCGAAAGGTGTATAATGCCACCCATGAAGCCATGATAACTAGGCTAGGATGCCCGCAAATTTCATTTAGGGTCCAGCAATGTGATTTTGTTCATGATTTAATCTGTTTGCCAATGACTGGTCTTGATCTTATCTTGGGTTTGGACTGGTTATCTAAGAACCATGTTTTGCTCGACTGTTCTGCAAAATCGGTGTACTTTATGCCGGAAGATACAGAAGGGTGGTGCGCAGAAGTTGTGATTACACTTTGATTATGTAAAATTCATCGCTCTTTCTTTCCCTGGTAATGGCGCCAAAAACATGATGCTAATACCATGGTTCACAACTTCGCACAACTAACCAGCAAGTGCACTGGGTCGTCCAAGTAATACCTTACGTGAGTAAGGGTCGAATCCCACGGAGATTGTTGGTATGAAGCAAGCTATGGTCACCTTGTAAATCTCAGTCAGGTGAATATAAAATAGTAATGGGGTTTTCGAAAATAATTAATAAAATAGTGATAGAAATACTTATGTAAATCATTGGTGAGAATTTCAGATAAGCGAATAGAGATGCTTTCGTTCCTCTGAACCTCTGCTTTCCTACTATCTTCATCCAATCAGTCTTACTCCTTTCCATGGCTGGCTTTATGTAATGCATCACCATTGTCAATGGCTACTTTCGGTCTTCTCTCGGGAAAATGATCCAAATGCCCTGTCACAGCACGGCTAATCGTCTGGAGGCATCACCATTGTCAATTGTTACATCCTATCCTCTCAGTGAATATGGTCAATGCACCCTGTCATGGCACGGCTATTCATCTGTCGGTTCTCGATCATGCTGGAATAGGATTTACTATCCTTTTGCGCCTGTCACTATGCCCAGCAATCGCGAGTTTGAAGCTCGTTACAGTCATTCAATCATTGAATCCTACTCGGAATACCACAGACAAGGTTTAGACTTTCTGGATTCTCTTGAATGCCGCTATCATTCTAGCTTACACCACGAAGATTCTGATTAAGAGATCTAAGAGATACTCATTCAATCTAATGTAGAACGGAAGTGGTTGTCAGGCACGCGTTCATAGGGAATGATGATAATTGTCACGTTCATCACATTCAGGTTGAAGTGCGAATGAATATCTTAGAAGCGGAATAAGTTGAATTGAATAGAAAAACAGTAGTACTTTGCATTAATCTTTGAGGAACAGCAGAGCTCCACACCTTGATCTATGGAGTGTAGAAACTCTACCGTTGAAAATACATAAGTGAAAGGTCCAGGCATGGCTGAATGGCCAGCCCCCCTGATCTAAGAACCAGGCGTCCAAAGATGTCTAATACAATAGTAAAAGGTCCTATTTATAATAAACTAGCTACTAGGGTTTACAGAAGTAAGTAATTCATGCATAAATCCACTTCCAAGGCCCACTTGGTGTGTGCTTGGGCTGAGCTTGAAGTCTACACGTGGAGAGGTCATTTTTGGAGTTGAACGCCAGCTTTTGTGTCAGTTTGGGCGTTGAACTCCACTTTGCAACTTGTTTCAGGCGCTGGACGCCAGAATTGGGCAGAAAGCTGGCGTTGAACGCCAGTTTGCATCGTCTAGACTTGGGCAAAGTATGAATTATTATATATTTTTGGAAATCCCTGGATGTCTAATTTCCAATGCAATTGGAAGCGCGCCATTTTGAGTTCTGTAGCTCCAGAAAATCCATTTTGAGTGCAGGAAGGTCAGAATCCAACAGCATCAGCAGTCCTTCTTCAACCTCTGAATCTGATTTTTGCTCAAGTCCCTCAATTTCAGCCAGAAAATACCTGAAATCATAGAAAAATACACTAACTCATAGTAAAGTCAAGAAATGTGAATTTAACATAAAAACTAATGAAAACATCCCTAAAAGTAACTAGATCCTACTAAAAACATACTAAAAACAATGCCAAAAAGCGTATAAATTATCTGCTCATCACAACACCAAACTTAAATTGTTGCTTGTCCCCAACAAACTGAAAATCAAATAGGATAAAAAGAAGAGAATATACTATAAATTCCAAACTATCAATGAGACATTGCTCCAATCAGATGAGCGGGACTTGTAGCTTTTTGCCTCTTGAATAGTTTTGGCATCTCACTTTATCCATTGAGGTTCAGAATGATTGGCATCTATAGGAACTCAGAGTTCAGATAGTGTTATTGATTCTCCTAGCTCAGTATGATGATTCTTGAACACAGCTATTTTATGAGTTTTGGCCGTGGCACTAAGCACTTTGTTTTCCAGTATTACCACCGGATACATAAATGCCACAGACACATAATTGGGTGAACCTTTTCAGATTGTGACTCAGCTTTGCTCAAGTCCCCAATTAGAGGTGTCCAGGGTTCTTAAGCACACTCTTTTTTTGCTTTGGACCTTGACTTTAACCGCTCAGTCTCAAGTTTTCACTTGACACTTACATGCCACAAGCACATGGTTAGGGACAGCTTGGTTTAGCCGCTTAGGCCAGGATTTTATTCCTTTAGGCCCTCCTATCCACTGATGCTCAAAGCCTTGGGATCCTTTTTATTTGCCCTTGCCTTTTGGTTTTAAGAGTTATTGGCTTTTTGCTCTTGCCTCTTGGTTTTAAGAGCTTTTGGCTTTTTCTGCTTGCTTTTTCTTTCTATTTTTTTTTCGCCTATTTTTTTTTGCAAGCTTTGTTCTTTGCTGCTTTTTCTTGCTTCAAAAATCATTTTTTGATTTTTCAGATTATCAAATAACATGTCTCCTAGTCATCATTCTTTCAAGAGCCAACATATTTAACATTCTTAAACAACAACTTCAAAAGACATATGCACTGTTCAAGCATTCATTCAGAAAACAAGAAGCATTGTCACCACATCAATATAATTAAACTAAGTTCAAGGATAAATTCGAAACTCATGTACTTCTTGTTCTTTTGAATTAAAACATTTTTCATTTAAGAGAGGTGATGGATTCATAGGACATTCATAACTTTAAGACATAGTTACTAACTACTAATGATCATGTGATGAAAACACAAACATGGATAAGCACTTAACATAGAAAATGAAAAACAGAGAAAGTAAGAACAAGGAATGAGTCCACCTTAGTGATGGGTGCGTTTCTTTCTTGAGGAACCAATGATGTCCTTGAGCTCTTCTATGTCTCTTCCTTGTCTTTGTTGCTCCTCCCTCATTGCTTTTTGATCTTCTCTAATTTCATGAAGGATGATGGAGTGTTCTTGATGTTTCACCCTTAATTGTCTCATGTTGGAACTTAATTCTCCTAGGGAGGTGTTGATTTGCTCCCAAAAATTCTGTGGAGGCAAGTGCATCCCTTGATGTATCTCAGGGATTTCTTGATGATGAGCTTCTTCATGTGCCTGTTGAGATTCATGAATGTGCTCTCTTGTTTGCTCCATCCTTTTCTTAGTGATGGGCTTGTGAGATGAATCTTTCCATCTCCCATGGCTCAGAGGTGGAAGTATTTGTCTTCCCTTTCCTCTTTCTTGAGGTTTCTCTGGCCTTAGGTGCCATTAGTGGTAATGGAAAAACAAAAAGCTTATGCTTTTACCACACCAAACTTAGAATATTGCTCTCCCTCGAGCAAGAGAAGAAGGAATAGATGAAGAAGAAGAAAATATAGAGGAGATAGAAGGATTTGTGTATGGATGTGAGTGGTGAATGGAAAACAGAAGGGATGACCATGAATGGAGAGAGAGAGGGTGAGGTGGGTGGGGATCCTGTGAGATTCACAGATCCTGAGATGATCCTGTGGGATCCACAGATCCTGAGATGATCCTGTGGGGTTCACAGATCCTGAGATGATCCTGTGGGGTCCACAGATCCTGAGGTGTTCAAGGAATTACAACCTTGCACCAAATTAGGCATGTAAAATGCCTTTGCACACAACTCTGGGCGTTCAACGCCAGGTTGGTGCCCATTTTGGGCGTTCAACGCCCATTTGTTGCCCATTTCTAGCGTTGAACGCCAGAACCATGCTTGTTCTGGGCGTTCAGCACCAGCTCTTCTCCGGGGTGCAATTCTGGCGTTCAGCGCCCAGATGCTGCCCCTTTTGGGCGTTCAGCGCCCAGATACTGCCCATTTTGGGCGTTCAGCGCCAGAACCATACTCTGTTCTGGCGTTGAACGCCAGACAGGTGCTTCCTCCAGGGTGTGATTTTTCTTTCGCTGTTTTTTATTCCGTTTTCAATTTTTATATTTATTTTGTGACTCCACATGATCATGAACCTAAGAAAACATGAAAAACAAAAATAAAATTAGATAAATAAACATTGGGTTGCCTCCCAACAAGAACTTCTTTAATGTCAATGGCTTGACAGTGGGCTCTCATAGAGCCTCACAGATGTGCAGAGCTTTGTTGAGACCTCCCAACACCAAACTTAGAGTTTAGATATGGGGGTTTGACACCAAACTTAGAGTTTGGTTGTGGCCTCCCAACACCAAACTTAGAGTTTGACTGTGGGGGCTTTGTTTGACTCTGCTTTGAGAGAAGCTTTTTATGCTTCCTCTCCATGGATGCAGAGAGAGATCCTTAAGTTGTAAACACAAGGTTGTCCTCATTCAATTGAAGGATTAATTCTCCTCTGTCCACATCAATCACAGCTCTTGCTGTGGCTAGGAAAGGTCTTCCTAGGATGATGGATTCATCCTCTTCCTTTCCAGTATCCAGGACTATGAAATCAGCAGGGATGTAAAGGCCTTCAACCTTTACTAACACGTCCTCTATTTGTCCATAAGTCTGTTTTCTTGAATTGTCTGCCATCTCTAATGAGATTTTAGCAGCTTGCACCCCATAGATTCCCAGTTTCTCTATTACAGAGAGGGGCATGAGGTTTATCCCTGAACCAAGGTCACACAGAGCCTTAAAGATCATGGTGCCTATGGTACAAGGTATTATGAACTTTCCAGGATCTTGTTCTTCTGAGGCAATGTCAGTTGATCCAGATCACTTAGTTCATTGGTGAACAAGGGAGGTTCATCTTCCCAAGTTTCAATACCAAATAATTTGGCATTCAGCTTCATGATTGCACCAAGAAACTTGACATTTTGCTCTTCAGTAACATCCTCATTCTCTTCAGAAGATGAATACTCATCAGAGCTCATGAATGGCATAAGGAGGTTCAATAGAATCTCTATGGTCTCTAGATGAGTCTCAGAATCCTTTGGTTCCTCAGAGGAAAACTCCTTATTGATCACTGGACGTCCTAGGAGGTCTTCCTCCTTGGGATTCACGTCCTCTCCTTTCCTCACATGTTCGGCAATGGTGCTTATGTCAATGGCCTTGCACTCTCCTTTTGGATTCTCTTCAGTATTGCTTGGGAGAGTACCAGGAGGGATTTCAGTGATCCTTTTACTCAGTGATGACAAGTCATCTTAGCCTATTTTAGCTAGTCTTTTTCTTTTGTTTTCATTGGAATTATGCACTTTCTTAAGCCACAAGCAAGCTAATTGAGTAGATTTTCATGTTTCCCTTGATTGAACCAACCATATATGAATTCATGCCATTTCATGAGGTTTTAGGCTATATTTGTTGCATATTATGAAAGATTGAATATCTCATGATTTTGAGCATAGCTTTGATTAGTTTGGTTGATCAATGATAGGTGAAGAAAGCTTGGAGAAAGGTTGAAGCAAAGAGGAATGGCTAGGAGTGAAGAGAGGACAATGGAATAAGTGAAATTGAACCGAGATGCATGAAGTTAGCCCCAACGTTAGCCCCCTAACTTGGAGGCCAACGTTGGGCATGAAAATCACTCCCTGGGCTCCCCACGTTTGAGCCAACGTTAGCCCCCTAACTTGGAGGCTAACGTTGGCACATGACATTGCAAGGAAGTGGCCAACGTTGGCTCCAACGTTAGCCCTAACTTGGAGGCTAACGTTGGAACTTGAGAAGTTTCTCCCCTGGGCACCAACGTTTGCGCCAACGTTAGCCCCCTAACTTGGAGGCTAACGTTGGCACTTAAATTACAAAGGAGGAAGGCCAACGTTTGCGCCAACGTTAGCCCCCTAACTTGGAGGCTAACGTTGGCGCCACTAGCACTAAGCATTGCCAACGTTAGGGTCAAAGTTAGACCCCTAACGTTGGCACCAACGTCCAAACCAGAAGGATGTGGCTTGCTGCTATGAAAAGTTGGGGTCAAAGTTAGACCCCTAACTTTGGCCCTAACGTTAAGACCAGCTTTGGCCAACTTCAAAACCGGTTCAATTGGTTCAATTTCGGTTCTTCTTCAAACTTCAAGAGCAATCAACCAAGGCCTCTTTCAACCCAATTCCACCAAGAACAAAGGCCCAACTCAAGGCTTGAAGATCATTTTGGAAAGTGTATAAATAGGATAGAATTCAAGTTATTAAGGGAGCTTTCCTTTTGGAATTTTCATAATAGTTTTCGGAGAGCTTTTGAACTTTAATTTCTTTATTTCCATTGCTTTCAATTTCATTTTACTTTTGTCTTGGATCTTGGATTGGAGAATTGAAGAAATTCTGTTTCAATCTCAATCTTGGATCTCGCTGTTTATTTACTGCTTAATTGAATTTCCGTTTCTGTTACTTACTTTTCATCTCTTTTCTTTGCAATTTACAATTTCCTGTCAATTGTTCTTCTTGGATCTAGGAAGGCATTGAGATCTAGACTTGGTTTTCAAGTCTCTGGGTCCTGAGATCTGAATTTCCCATTTTCAGTTTTTTGTTTACTGCTTCTTATGTTCATTTACTTTTCTGCTTCATATCCGGTTCAATCCCAATTCCCTTTTACCCTTCTGTTTGATGCAATTTAACTTTTTCTTGTTTAAATTCTGCAAATCCACATCCCAATCCCCTTTACATTTCAAGCAATTTACATTCCTTGCACTTTAAGATTCCGCAATTTACATTTCTTGCACTCTAAGTTTCTGCCATTTAATTTCTTGTTCTTTAAGATTCAGCAATTTAATTTCCTGCTCTCTTTAATTTCATGCAATTTACATTCTACAAATCACAAATCACCCAATCAACACTTGATTCGCTTGACTAAATCAACCACTAAACTAAAATTGCTCAATCCTTCAATCCCTGTGGGATCGACCTCACTCCCGTAAGTTTTTATTACTTGATGCGACCCGGTGCACTTGCCAGTTAGATTTGTGGTGTTTTGGGAGAGATTCGTTTCTCACCAAAATACTCATCAAGTTTTTGGCGCCGTTGCCGGGGATTGATTAGATTGACAATGATTAAGCGAGGTGGTGGTCTAGATCAAGCAACTTTTCTTTATTTTTCTTTAAATTTTGACTAACCCACTAACTGTTTGAATTTTTGCTTAAGCTAACTAAAACTTCATTCTAGCAGTAGATTGAAGTGTAACTGGTTTGTGTGCTCTTATGTTCTGCTTGTATGTCAGGTACAAGAAGAGCCATACCCAATTTTCATGAACAAGACGAAAGAACTCTCAGGAGGTTAAGAAGAGCTGAAAGAGGGAAAAGTATTATTGGAGAAGAGGAATCAGACGAAGAATTCCACGAGATGGAAGGAGATACATCTAATCCAGAAGGAGGAGTCAATAATCAACCACAACAGAGGAGAGTATTGGCTTCCTATACCTTTGCAAATGCTAGACATTGTGGAAGTAGCATTCTCACCCCTAATGTCAATGCAAATAACTTTGAACTGAAACCACAACTCATCACATTGGTCCAGAACAATTGCTCATTTGGGGGAGGACCATTGGAGGATCCAAATCAACATCTATCTACCTTCTTAAGGATCTGTGACACTGTCAAATCCAATGGCGTGAATCCTGAAACTTACAAGCTTCTGTTGTTCCCGTTCTCATTGAGGGATAAGGCTGCACAATGGCTTGAAACTTTTCCCCAAGGAAGTATCACTAGTTGGGATGACTTGGTGACTAAATTTCTAGCAAAATTCTATCCACCCCAAAGAGTCATCAGGCTGAAAACTGAGGTGCAGACATTCACACAATTAGATGCTGAATCCTTGTATGAAGCATGGGAAAGGTACAAAGTCTTAATCAGAAAATGTCCTCCAGAGATGTTCAATGAATGGGACGTGCTGCAAAATTTCTATGAAGGCCTGACATTGAAATCTCAGGAGGCATTAGATCATTCTGCTGGAGGTTCACTACAACTAATGAAAACTGCTGAGGAAGCTCAGAATCTTGTGGAAATGGTGGCCAACAACCAATATTTCTTTGCTCATCAAAGAAGCCGCCAACCATCACAAAGAAGAGGAGTAATGGAATTAGAAGGAGTGGATTCAATCCTAGCTCTAAACAAGATGATGCAGCAGCAAATTCAACAACAATTTGAGCAAATGGCCAAGAGGATTGATAGTCTCCAAGTTGCAGCAGTCAACACTAGCCAACCATCAACCACATGGGGACAGAGTGAAGAAACTCAAGAAGAACAACAACAAGAGCAAGTTCAGTATATGCACAACCAAGGACCCAATGAAGTGTATGGTGATACATACAATCCATCCTGGAAGAACCACCCAAACCTCAGATGGGGAGATAACCATACCCAAAACCAACAACCATGGCAGAGGAACTCAAACCAACACAATCCAAGAAACAACCAAAATCACAACCAGCAGCAGACTAACCAAAACCCCTTCAGAAAACCTCAAAACAACTACCCCAACATCAACCAATACCAATCTAATAACCAACCCACCAACCAAAATGCCTACCATTCACCACCCACATCTCATAACCCACCTCAAGTATCACCTGAAGCCCAAAGAATCACTCACTTGGAGGCCATGATAGACAAAATGTTGAAACACCAAGAAATGGTAGCCAAAAATCAGGAAGCCTCTATAAAGAGCCTAGAGAGACAGATGGGGCAAATCTCCAAGCAAGTATCTGTTGAGAGATCTTCAAACGCACTGTCCAGTGACACAATTCCAAATCCCAAGGAGGAATGCAAGGCAATACAATTAAGGAGTGGAAGAGCATTGACAAGCAACAATGACACTACAAGGAAGCAAGCAGAAAACATCAAAGAACCAACAGAGGATGAGAATCAAACAAAGGCAGATGAGGATAAGGAGCAAAATGTGATGCCAAACAAAGACACTGAGAAACTCAAAGAGAGGAACAACCAGCCACATAGCTCAAAGGAAGTAGCTCAGGGGCAGCAGCAAATGGGAAAAAGCATCACACCCCCACTGCCTTACCCTCAGAGGTTCAACAAAGAGATGAAAGACAAGCAGTTCCACAAATTCCTTGAGATTTTTAAGAAGCTGGAAATCAACATTCCCTTGGCTGAAGCACTTGAGCAAATGCCTCTATATTCCAAGTTTCTGAAGGATCTTATCAACAAGAAAAGAAGTTGGCTTGAAAGGGAAACCATATTACTCACTGAGGAATGCAGAGCCTTGATTCAAAAGGGGCTTCCTCCCAAACTTGAGGACCCAGGGAGCTTCTTGTTGCCTTGCACCATTGGGAAATTGACAATCACTAAAGCAATGTGTGATCTCGGAGCAAGTATTAACTTAATATCATCCTCCTTGATGAAAAAGCTGCATATAGAAGAGGTCAAACCAGTATAAATGTCTCTGGAGTTGGTAGACAAGTCAATGGTATACCCCAGGGGTGTAATTGAAAATCTCTTGGTCAAGGTGGACAGTTTTATATACCCTGCTGACTTTGTGGTTCTAGAATCAAACGATGATGATGGTGACTCTGTTATACTGGGAAGGCCATTCTTGGCCACTGCTAGAGCTATCATAGACGTAGAGGAAGGGGAATTAACTCTCAGGATGCACGACCAGAGCATCACTCTGAAGGTATTACCAGAGGCACAATTCAGCAAGGAGAAGAAAGACTATATGAAGAGTGCCCAGGAAAGTCACAGCAACATCCCAATGCTAAGGAATGTGCAGACTGATGAAAAAGCCCAAAAAGATGTTAGAGTACTGGCCACTGAGAAGGGAGGTTCCCAAGGAAAGCCTACAACCAGAAAAGAAAGATCAACAAAAGGAAAGATGAAGCGCAGAAACAAAACAAAAAGGGGTTGGAAGAATAGAAAGATTCCAACAGAGGGGCTTTCTAAAGGTGACAAAGTGCAACTGGTATATCAACAGCTGGAGACAAATCAACAAACCGAGGATTACTACACTGTCAGCAACATACTATCATTAGAACATGCTGAAATTGAACACCAGAGAACAAAGAAGAGGATCACGGTCAGGGGAGACAAATTGAGGCCCTACAAGCACCAACCACCATAAAAGAAAGCTTCAATGTCAAGCTAGTGACAATAAAAGAGCGCTCCATGGGAGGCAACCCATGCTTTAAGATTCTTGTCATTTTACATTCAATAAATTATGATCACTTGATGCATGAATTCTTTTCTCTTTTCATGAACGTGTCCATTTATTGCATGCACTATTTTGAAACATATGCTAAGTTTGGTGTGTCTTCAAGCACACTTAACCAATATCATAAAGGATTTTGTTTCACATGCTTAAAATGTTTTGATAGAGCATATAGCCGAACACTAAGTTTGGTGTCCACATAGCTTCATGAAAATTTGAAATTCATGCATCAATAATCATACTTTTGTTATTTTTCAAAACTTCATAAATAGAATTTTTTTTTATAATGAAGGCATTAATTGTGATGAACCCTTTGACAAGAAATAAGTTTGGTGTTCATCAAACCTTGATGGACCAATTCAAGGATACAATTAATCCTTCATGAAAAAAAAGAGAAAAAGAAAGTATGATGAAAACAATTCTTATGAACATTTAAACTTCACTAATTGGAGGAAGAAACTCATTTTCTTTATATATTACCAAACATCAAGTTTGGTGTCCTCCAAAGGAAGTGTCACGGTTCACATGAGATTAGAATTGGTAGTTCACATATTTTTACTAAAAAGAACAATATTGCTGCGGTAGGATAAGACTAATGTATGTGTCTTGTTGTGATGACTAGGAGGTCAAAGAATCTTCAATGAAAAAGACAAGACAAAGGAAAGCATAGCATAAGGACAAAATCCTATCACATGCTTCAAGGAAGAAATCTGCCACTCCTTGAGAATGATCACGGCAAAGGCAAGGGAAGGAGAAGAGCAAATGGAAGAAGATGAGCCACACACGGAAGAAGAGCCACAAGAGGAGGAGGAGCAGCCACATTTTTTCCCACATGGCAATATGGATATGACTCAAATGCAAGAAGCAATAGGGAGGTTATCTCAACAATACACAAGAATCCAAGCAAGGCAAGAGGAATATCATTCTCTGTACATGCAAAACCAACAAGCACAAGAAGAAAGAGAGCTAAGAATAATAAACAAACAAAATGAATTCGAGTCAAGATTTCTTGCAATACAAGAAGAACATGCCTTTCAATCTCATGAATCTTTTGGGAAGCTGGAACAAATGCAAGCTGAAAGTTTGAAGGCTTTCAAGGAGTTCACAACACTCCAAGAAGCAAGGTATGAAGTGCAAGCTGATTATAATGTCAATAGCCAAATCAAACTAAACTATATTGGAGAACATATGCACAACATGGATCCGGCATTCCCAACCTTTGATGAATTTTTCAAAATGAGAAGTGAGATGGAAGTGAACAGGGCTATGAGACTTGAAGATAGAGTGGAAGAAGCTATGAATAGGGCTGGCTTTTGGCAAGATCAACAAGAACCAAACAAGGATGGTGGGAACACTAGCAGCCAAGTGTATGAAAGGAGAAAGAAAAGGCATGACAAATGAAAGGTGGACTTGCTCCTTGTTCATCACAACATGCATTCTATCTGTTCTAATCTGTCTTTGCATTTTTAAGTAGTCATTTAAAAGTCTTTGCATTATGTTTGTTTCTTTCAAAATAAGTAGGCTAGTTTATGTGTTTGCTTGTGTGTTCATTTTCACTTAACAAGAAGTATGTATTGTCCCCTGCATCTTTAAATTCAATAAAAGAACAGTTTGAATGTGAAGTGAAATGGTCTCTGTTAGATAGAAGTGGAATAAAAGTAAGTGGTGGTATGTGTGTGATTGTATAATAGCTCACTTTTAGTGAATAAAGAGCTAGGATATCTCCTTCTAAGTAAAGAGTGGCCTACTGTCTATGAATCTCAATTGAATTGAATTCCTTGGTTAGAAAGAAAAACAAAAAGAAGGAAAGAACAAAGAGAGCCAAAAAAATGGCAAAACAAAAGAAAAACAAAAAGAAACAAAGCTGGACACCAATAGCTTGAACCTTAGAATATATGCCTGTGGTGTCTTTGTATTAGGATCTGCTTGGATTATTAAGCTCTTTGGAGTGCATCAACACTTGGTGACTTGGGTTAACTCACCCGGGATCATCAGCTGAAAGTCCACTATCAAGAGCAACCTAACTACAAGGCATTTAGTAGCCCAAAGTGGTGCTGGGCATCAATGTTTTAAGAAGGAATGTGAGCCAAGTGTCTATGGTGAATAATGTGTCAAGTATAAAGAAAAGAAAATGAACTTGCTACACATGACACTCAAATAAAGCTTTTGAATAAAGTAATAGCCAAGGATAAAGGAATAATGAGAGGTCATAGCAGTATGTCATTTGAAGCTTGAAGGAGACTTTCTAGGCCTAGAAATCAATAAGAGGTGAGTATTTACATATCCACACAAAACCCCATGAACTATCAATAATACTCTGCTAGCATGAACTTCCTCTTCCATTTCATTCTTTCTTCTTAATAATTCATTTCTTGCTTGGGGACAAGCAAGCTTTAAGTTTGGTGTTGTGATGACAAGTCATCTTAGCCTATTTTAGCTAGTCTTTTTCTTTTGTTTTCATTAGAATTATGCACTTTCTTAAGCCACAAGCAAGCTAATTGAGTAGATTTTCATGTTTCCCTTGATTGAACCAACCATATATGAATTCATGCCATTTCATGAGGTTTTAGGCTATATTTGTTGCATATTATGAAAGATTGAATATCTCATGATTTTGAGCATAGCTTTGATTAGTTTGGTTGATCAATGATAGGTGAAGAAAGCTTGGAGAAAGGTTGAAGCAAAGAGGAATGGCTAGGAGTGAAGAGAGGACAATGGAATAAGTGAAATTGAACCGGGATGCATGAAGTTAGCCCCAACGTTAGCCCCCTAACTTGGAGGCCAACGTTGGGCATGAAAATCACTCCCTGGGCTCCCCACGTTTGAGCCAACGTTAGCCCCCTAACTTGGAGGCTAACGTTGGCACATGACATTGCAAGGAAGTGGCCAACGTTGGCTCCAACGTTAGCCCTAACTTGGAGGCTAACGTTGGAACTTGAGAAGTTTCCCCCCTGGGCACCAACGTTTGCGCCAACGTTAGCCCCCTAACTTGGAGGCTAACGTTGGCACTTAAATTACAAAGGAGGAAGGCCAACGTTTGCGCCAACGTTAGCCCCCTAACTTGGAGGCTAACGTTGGCGCCACTAGCACTAAGCATTGCCAACATTAGGGTCAAAGTTAGACCCCTAACGTTGGCACCAACGTCCAAACCAGAAGGATGTGGCTTGCTGCTATGAAAAGTTGGGGTCAAAGTTAGACCCCTAACTTTGGCCCTAACGTTAAGACCAGCTTTGGCCAACTTCAAAACCGGTTCAATTGGTTCAATTCGGTTCTTCTTCAAACTTCAAGAGCAATCAACCAAGGCCTCTTTCAACCCAATTCCACCAAGAACAAAGGCCCAACTCAAGGCTTGAAGATCATTTTGGAAAGTGTATAAATAGGATAGAATTCAAGTTATTAAGGGAGCTTTCCTTTTGGAATTTTCATAATAGTTTTCGGAGAGCTTTTGAACTTTAATTTCTTTGTTTCCATTGCTTTCAATTTCATTTTACTTTTGTCTTGGATCTTGGATTGGAGAATTGAAGAAATTCTGTTTCAATCTCAATCTTGGATCTCGCTGTTTATTTACTGCTTAATTGAATTTCCGTTTCTGTTACTTACTTTTCATCTCTTTTCTTTGCAATTTACAATTTCCTGTCAATTGTTCTTCTTGGATCTAGGAAGGCATTGAGATCTAGACTTGGTTTTCTAGTCTCTGGGTCCTGAGATCTGAATTTCCCATTTTCAGTTTTCTGTTTACTGCTTCTTATGTTCATTTACTTTTCTGCTTCATATCCGGTTCAATCCCAATTCCCTTTTACCCTTCTGTTTGATGCAATTTAACTTTTTCTTGTTTAAATTCTGCAAATCCACATCCCAATCCCCTTTACATTTCAAGCAATTTACATTCCTTGCACTTTAAGATTCCGCAATTTACATTTCTTGCACTCTAAGTTTCTGCCATTTAATTTCTTGTTCTTTAAGATTCAGCAATTTAATTTCCTGCTCTCTTTAATTTCATGCAATTTACATTCTGCAAATCACAAATCACCCAATCAACACTTGATTCGCTTGACTAAATCAACCACTAAACTAAAATTGCTCAATCCTTCAATCCCTGTGGGATCGACCTCACTCCCGTGAGTTTTTATTACTTGATGCGACCCGGTGCACTTGCCGGTTAGATCTGTGGTGTTTTGGGAGAGATTCGTTTCTCACCAAAATACTCATCAAGTTTTTGGCGCCGTTTCCGGGGATTGATTAGATTGACAATGATTAAGCGAGGTGGTGGTCTAGATCAAGCAACTTTTCTTTATTTTTCTTTAAATTTTGACTAACCCACTAACTGTTTGAATTTTTGCTTAAGCTAACTAAAACTTCATTCTAGCAGTAGATTGAAGTGTAACTGGTTTGTGTGCTCTTATGTTCTGCTTGTATGTCAGGTACAAGAAGAGCTATACCCAATTTTCATGAACAAGACGAAAGAACTCTCAGGAGGTTAAGAAGAGCTGAAAGAGGGAAAAGTATTGTTGGAGAAGGGGAATCAGACGAAGAATTCCACGAGATGGAAGGAGATACATCTAATCCAGAAGGAGGAGTCAATAATCAACCACAACAGAGGAGAGTATTGGCTTCCTATACCTTTGCAAATGCTAGACATTGTGGAAGTAGCATTCTCACCCCTAATGTCAATGCAAATAACTTTGAACTGAAACCACAACTCATCACATTGGTCCAGAACAATTGCTCATTTGGGGGAGGACCATTGGAGGATCCAAATCAACATCTATCTACCTTCTTAAGGATCTGTGACACTGTCAAATCCAATGGCGTGAATCCTGAAACTTACAAGCTTCTGTTGTTCCCGTTCTCATTGAAGGATAAGGCTGCACAATGGCTTGAAACTTTTCCCCAAGGAAGTATCACTAGTTGGGATGACTTGGTGACTAAATTTCTAGCAAAATTCTATCCACCCCAAAGAGTCATCAGGCTAAAAACTGAGGTGCAGACATTCACACAATTAGATGCTGAATCCTTGTATGAAGCATGGGAAAGGTACAAAGCCTTAATCAGAAAATGTCCTCCAGAGATGTTCAATGAATGGGACGTGCTACAAAATTTCTATGAAGGCCTGACATTGAAATCTCAGGAGGCATTAGATCATTCTGCTGGAGGTTCACTACAACTAATGAAAACTGCTGAGGAAGCTCAGAATCTTGTGGATATGGTGGCCAACAACCAATATTTCTTTGCTCATCAAAGAAGCCGCCAACCATCACAAAGAAGAGGAGTAATGGAATTAGAAGGAGTGGATTCAATCCTAGCTCTAAACAAGATGATGCAGCAGCAAATTCAACAACAATTTGAGCAAATGGCCAAGAGGATTGATAGTCTCCAAGTTGCAGCAGTCAACACTAGCCAACCATCAACCACATGGGGACAGAGTGAAGAAACTCAAGAAGAACAACAACAAGAGCAAGTTCAGTATATGCACAACCAAGGACCCAATGAAGTGTATGGTGATACATACAATCCATCCTGGAAGAACCACCCAAACCTCAGATGGGGAGATAACCATACCCAAAACCAACAACCATGGCAGAGGAACTCAAACCAACACAATCCAAGAAACAACCAAAATCACAACCAGCAGCAGACTAACCAAAACCCCTTCAGAAAACCTCAAAACAACTACCCCAACATCAACCAATACCAATCTAATAACCAACCCACCAACCAAAATGCCTACCATTCACCACCCACATCTCATAACCCACCTCAAGTATCACCTGAAGCCCAAAGAATCACTCACTTGGAGGCCATGATAGACAAAATGTTGAAACACCAAGAAATGGTAGCCAAGAATCAGGAAGCCTCTATAAAGAGCCTAGAGAGACAGATGGGGCAAATCTCCAAGCAAGTATCTGTTGAGAGATCTTCAAACGCACTGCCCAGTGACACAATTCCAAATCCCAAGGAGGAATGCAAGGCAATACAATTAAGGAGTGGAAGAGCATTGACAAGCAACAATGACACTACAAGGAAGCAAGCAGAAAACATCAAAGAACCAACAGAGGATGAGAATCAAACAAAGGCAGATGAGGATAAGGAGCAAAATGTGATGCCAAACAAAGACACTGAGAAACTCAAAGAGAGGAACAACCAGCCACATAGCTCAAAGGAAGTAGCTCAGGGGCAGCAGCAAATGGGAAAAAGCATCACACCCCCACTGCCTTACCCTCAGAGGTTCAACAAAGAGATGAAAGACAAGCAGTTCCACAAATTCCTTGAGATTTTTAAGAAGCTGGAAATCAACATTCCCTTGGCTGAAGCACTTGAGCAAATGCCTCTATATTCCAAGTTTCTGAAGGATCTTATCAACAAGAAAAGAAGTTGGCTTGAAAGGGAAACCATATTACTCACTGAGGAATGCAGAGCCTTGATTCAAAAGGGGCTTCCTCCCAAACTTGAGGACCTAGGGAGCTTCTTGTTGCCTTGCACCATTGGGAAATTGACAATCACTAAAGCAATGTGTGATCTCGGAGCAAGTATTAACTTAATATCATCCTCCTTGATGAAAAAGCTGCATATAGAAGAGGTCAAACCAGTACAAATGTCTCTGGAGTTGGTAGACAAGTCAATGGTATACCCCAGGGGTGTAATTGAAAATCTCTTGGTCAAGGTGGACAGTTTTATATACCCTGCTGACTTTGTGGTTCTAGAATCAAACGATGATGATGGTGACTCTGTTATACTGGGAAGGCCATTCTTGGCCACTGCTAGAGCTATCATAGACGTAGAGGAAGGGGAATTAACTCTCAGGATGCACGACCAGAGCATCACTCTGAAGGTATTACCAGAGGCACAATTCAGCAAGGAGAAGAAAGACTATATGAAGAGTGCCCAGGAAAGTCACAGCAACATCCCAATGCTAAGGAATGTGCAGACTGATGAAAAAGCCCAAAAAGATGTTAGAGTACTGGCCACTGAGAAGGGAGGTTCCCAAGGAAAGCCTACAACCAGAAAAGAAAGATCAACAAAAGGAAAGATGAAGCGCAGAAACAAAACAAAAAGGGGTTGGAAGAATAGAAAGATTCCAACAGAGGGGCTTTCTAAAGGTGACAAAGTGCAACTGGTATATCAACAGCTGGAGACAAATCAACAAACCGAGGATTACTACACTGTCAGCAACATACTATCATTAGAACATGCTGAAATTGAACACCAGAGAACAAAGAAGAGGATCACGGTCAGGGGAGACAAATTGAGGCCCTACAAGCACCAACCACCATAAAAGAAAGCTTCAATGTCAAGCTAGTGACAATAAAAGAGCGCTCCATGGGAGGCAACCCATGCTTTAAGATTCTTGTCATTTTACATTCAATAAATTATGATCACTTGATGCATGAATTCTTTTCTCTTTTCATGAACGTGTCCATTTATTGCATGCACTATTTTGAAACATATGCTAAGTTTGGTGTGTCTTCAAGCACACTTAACCAATATCATAAAGGATTTTGTTTCACATGCTTAAAATGTTTTGATAGAGCATATAGCCGAACACTAAGTTTGGTGTCCACATAGCTTCATGAAAATTTGAAATTCATGCATCAATAATCATACTTTTGTTATTTTTCAAAACTTCATAAATAGAATTTTTTTTATAATGAAGGCATTAATTGTGATGAACCCTTTGACAAGAAATAAGATTGGTGTTCATCAAACCTTGATGCACCAATTCAAGGATACAATTAATCCTTCATGAAAAAAAAGAGAAAAAGAAAGTATGATGAAAACAATTCTTATGAACATTTAAACTTCACTAATTGGAGGAAGAAACTCATTTTCTTTATATATTACCAAACATCAAGTTTGGTGTCCTCCAAAGGAAGTGTCACGGTTCACATGAGATAAGAATTGGTAGTTCACATATTTTTACTAAAAAGAACAATATTGCTGCGGTAGGATAAGACTAATGTATGTGTCTTGTTGTGATGACTAGGAGGTCAAAGAATCTTCAATGAAAAAGACAAGACAAAGGAAAGCATAGCATAAGGACAAAATCCTATCACATGCTTCAAGGAAGAAATCTGCCACTCCTTGAGAATGATCACGGCAAAGGCAAGGGAAGGAGAAGAGCAAATGGAAGAAGATGAGCCACACACGGAAGAAGAGCCACAAGAGGAGGAGGAGCAGCCACATTTTTTCGCACATGGCAATATGGATATGACTCAAATGCAAGAAGCAATAGGGAGGTTATCTCAACAATACACAAGAATCCAAGCAAGGCAAGAGGAATATCATTCTCTGTACATGCAAAACCAACAAGCACAAGAAGAAAGAGAGCTAAGAATAATAAACAAACAAAATGAATTCGAGTCAAGATTTCTTGCAATACAAGAAGAACATGCCTTTCAATCTCATGAATCTTTTGGGAAGCTAGAACAAATGCAAGCTGAAAGTTTGAAGGCTTTCAAGGAGTTCACAACACTCCAAGAAGCAAGGTATGAAGTGCAAGCTGATTATAATGTCAATAGCCAAATCAAACTAAACTATATTGGAGAACATATGCACAATATGGATCCGGCATTCCCAACCTTTGATGAATTTTTCAAAATGAGAAGTGAGATGGAAGTGAACAGGGCTATGAGACTTGAAGATAGAGTGGAAGAAGCTATGAATAGGGCTGGCTTTTGGCAAGATCAACAAGAACCAAACAAGGATGGTGGGAACACTAGCAGCCAAGTGTATGAAAGGAGAAAGAAAAGGCATGACAAATGAAAGGTGGACTTGCTCCTTGTTCATCACAACATGCATTCTATCTGTTCTAATCTGTCTTTGCATTTTTAAGTAGTCATTTAAAAGTCTTTGCATTATGTTTGTTTCTTTCAAAATAAGTAGGCTAGTTTATGTGTTTGCTTGTGTGTTCATTTTCACTTAACAAGAAGTATGTATTGTCCCCTGCATCTTTAAATTCAATAAAAGAACAGTTTGAATGTGAAGTGAAATGGTCTCTGTTAGATAGAAGTGGAATAAAAGTAAGTGGTGGTATGTGTGTGATTGTATAATAGCTCACTTTTAGTGAATAAAGAGCTAGGATATCTCCTTCTAAGTAAAGAGTGGCCTACTGTCTATGAATCTCAATTGAATTGAATTCCTTGGTTAGAAAGAAAAACAAAAAGAAGGAAAGAACAAAGAGAGCCAAAAAAATGGCAAAACAAAAGAAAAACAAAAAGAAACAAAGCTGGACACCAATAGCTTGAACCTTAGAATATATGCCTGTGGTGTCTTTGTATTAGGATCTGCTTGGATTATTAAGCTCTTTGGAGTGCATCAACACTTGGTGACTTGGGTTAACTCACCCGGGATCATCAGCTGAAAGTCCACTATCAAGAGTAACCTAACTACAAGGCATTTAGTAGCCCAAAGAGGTGCTGGGCATCAATGTTTTAAGAAGGAATGTGAGCCAAGTGTCTATGGTGAATAATGTGTCAAGTATAAAGAAAAGAAAATGAACTTGCTACACATGACACTCAAATAAAGCTTTTGAATAAAGTAATAGCCAAGGATAAAGGAATAATGAGAGGTCATAGCAGTATGTCATTTGAAGCTTGAAGGAGACTTTCTAGGCCTAGAAATCAATAAGAGGTGAGTATTTACATATCCACACAAAACCCCATGAACTATCAATAATACTCTGCTAGCATGAACTTCCTCTTCCATTTCATTCTTTCTTCTTAATAATTCATTTCTTTCTTGGGGACAAGCAAGCTTTAAGTTTGGTGTTGTGATGACAAGTCATCTTAGCCTATTTTAGCTAGTCTTTTTCTTTTGTTTTCATTAGAATTATGCACTTTCTTAAGCCACAAGCAAGCTAATTGAGTAGATTTTCATGTTTCCCTTGATTGAACCAACCATATATGAATTCATGCCATTTCATGAGGTTTTAGGCTATATTTGTTGCATATTATGAAAGATTGAATATCTCATGATTTTGAGCATAGCTTTGATTAGTTTGGTTGATCAATGATAGGTGAAGAAAGCTTGGAGAAAGGTTGAAGCAAAGAGGAATGGCTAGGAGTGAAGAGAGGACAATGGAATAAGTGAAATTGAACCGGGATGCATGAAGTTAGCCCCAACGTTAGCCCCCTAACTTGGAGGCCAACGTTGGGCATGAAAATCACTCCCTGGGCTCCCCACGTTTGAGCCAACGTTAGCCCCCTAACTTGGAGGCTAACGTTGGCACATGACATTGCAACGAAGTGGCCAACGTTGGCTCCAACGTTAGCCCCCTAACTTGGAGGCTAACGTTGGAACTTGAGAAGTTTCCCCCCTGGGCACCAACGTTTGCGCCAACGTTAGCCCCCTAACTTGCAGGCTAACGTTGTTACTTAAATTACAAAGGAGGAAGGCCAACGTTTGCGCCAACGTTAGCCCCCTAACTTGGAGGCTAACGTTGGCGCCACTAGCACTAAGCATTGCCAACGTTAGGGTCAAAGTTAGACCCCTAACGTTGGCACCAACGTCCAAACCAGAAGGATGTGGCTTGCTGCTATGAAAAGTTGGGGTCAAAGTTAGACCCCTAACTTTGGCCCTAACGTTAAGACCAGCTTTGGCCAACTTCAAAACCGGTTCAATTGGTTCAATTCGGTTCTTCTTCAAACTTCAAGAGCAATCAACCAAGGCCTCTTTCAACCCAATTTCACCAAGAACAAAGGCCCAACTCAAGGCTTGAAGATCATTTTGGAAAGTGTATAAATAGGATAGAATTCAAGTTATTAAGGGAGCTTTCCTTTTGGAATTTTCATAATAGTTTTCGGAGAGCTTTTGAACTTTAATTTCTTTGTTTCCATTGCTTTCAATTTCATTTTACTTTTGTCTTGGATCTTGGATTGGAGAATTGAAGAAATTCTGTTTCAATCTCAATCTTGGATCTCGCTGTTTATTTACTGCTTAATTGAATTTCCGTTTCTGTTACTTACTTTTCATCTCTTTTCTTTGCAATTTACAATTTCCTGTCAATTGTTCTTCTTGGATCTAGGAAGGCATTGAGATCTAGACTTGGTTTTCTAGTCTCTGGGTCCTGAGATCTGAATTTCCCATTTTCAGTTTTCTGTTTACTGCTTCTTATGTTCATTTACTTTTCTGCTTCATATCCGGTTCAATCCCAATTCCCTTTTACCCTTCTGTTTGATGCAATTTAACTTTTTCTTGTTTAAATTCTGCAAATCCACATCCCAATCCCCTTTACATTTCAAGCAATTTACATTCCTTGCACTTTAAGATTCCGCAATTTACATTTCTTGCACTCTAAGTTTCTGCCATTTAATTTCTTGTTCTTTAAGATTCAGCAATTTAATTTCCTGCTCTCTTTAATTTCATGCAATTTACATTCTACAAATCACAAATCACCCAATCAACACTTGATTCGCTTGACTAAATCAACCACTAAACTAAAATTGCTCAATCCTTCAATCCCTGTGGGATCGACCTCACTCCCGTGAGTTTTTATTACTTGATGCGACCCGGTGCACTTGCCGGTTAGATTTGTGGTGTTTTGGGAGAGATTCGTTTCTCACCAAAATACTCATCACTCAGCTGGCCCACTTGTGCTTCCAAATTTCTAATGGAAGATCTTGTTTCATTCATGAAACTCACAGTGGCCTTAGATAGATCAGAGACTAAATTTGCTAAGCTAGATGGATTCTGCTCAGAATTCTCTGTCTGTTGCTGAGTGGATGATGGAAAAGGCTTGCTATTGCTAAACCTGTTTCTTCCACCATTATTAAAGCCTTGTTGAGGCTTTTGATCCTTCCATGAGAAATTTGGATGATTTCTCCATGATGGATTATAGGTGTTTCCATAAGGTTCACCCATGTAATTTACCTCTGCTATTGCAGGGTTCTCAGGATCATAAGCTTCTTCTTCAGGAGAAGCCTCTTGAGTACTGTTGGATGCAGCTTGCATTCCATTCAGACTCTGAGAAATCATATTGACTTGCTGAGTCAATATTTTGTTCTGAGCCAATATGGCATTCAGAGTATCAACTTCAAGAACTCCCTTCTTCATAGGCGTCCCATTATTCACAGGATTTCTTTCAGAAGTGTACATGAACTGGTTATTTGCAACCATGTCAATGAGTTCTTGAGCTTCTGCAGGTGTTTTCTTTAGGTGAATGGATCCGCCTGCAGAAGTATCCAATGACATCTTTGATAGCTCAGATAAACCATCATAGAATATATCCAGGATGGTCCATTCTGAAAGCATGTCAGAAGGATACTTTTTGGTCAACTGTTTGTATCTTTCCCAAGCTTCATAGAGGGATTCACCATCTTTTTGTTTGAAGGTTTGAACATCCACTCTAAACTTGCTCAGCTTTTGAGGAGGAAAGAACTTGGCTAAGAAAGCCGTGACCAACTTATCCCAAGAGTTCAAGCTATCCTTAGGTTGAGAGTCCAACCATATTCTAGCTCTGTCTCTTACAGCAAAGGGGAAAAGCATGAGCCTATAGACTTCAGGATTTACTCCATTAGTCTTAACAGTATCACAGATCTGCAAGAATTCAGTTAAGAACTGAAAAGGATCTTCAGATGGAAGTCCATGAAACTTGCAGTTCTGCTGCATCAGAGAAACTAGCTGAGGTTTCAGCTCAAAATTATTTGCTCCAATGGCAGGAATGGAGATGCTTCTTCCATGTAAATTGGAATTAGGTGCAGTAAAGTCACCAAGCATCCTCCTTGCATTATTATTATTTTCGGCTGCCATCTCCTCTTCTTGTTCGAAAATTCTTGACAGGAGCTTGCTGGATAGTTATAATTTAGCTTCTCTTAATTTTCTCTTCAGAGTCCTTTCAGGTTCTGGATCTGCCTCAACAAGAATATTCTTGTCCTTGCTCCTGCTCATATGACAAAGAAGAGGGCACAGAAAAATAATAATAATAGGGATCCTTTTTACCACAGGTATAGAGGTTCCCCTGTGTGAGTAGAAGAAAAGAAGGAGATGAGAGAGAAAGAGAATTTTCGAAAATAATTTTTGAAAAAGAGTTAGTGATTTTCGAAAATAGTTTTTGGAAAAGGTTAGAAATTTTCGAAAATAAAAATAAAAAATTAAAATAATTAGTTAATTAAAAAGAAAAGATAAGAAGTTAGGAGGTTAGAGAAGATATTTTGAAATCAAATTTTTGAAAAAGATAAGATAAGAAGATATTTTTGAAAACATATGATTGAAATTAGTTTTTTTGAAAAAAGATTTGATTTTTAAAATCACAATTAATGACTTGATTCACAAGAAATCACAAGATATAATTCTAGAACTTAAAGTTTGAATCTTTCTTAACAAGCAAGTAACAAACTTAAAATTTTTGAATCAAAACATTAATTGTTATTGTTATTTTCGAAAATAGATAAGAAAAAATGAAAAAGATTTGATTTTTGAAAAAGATTTTGAAAAAGATAAAATTTGAAAATTTGATTTGACTCATAGAAAACAACTAGGTTTTAAAAATTTTTGAAAAAGTCAACTCAAATTTTCAAATTTTATGAGAGAAAAAGGGAAAGATATTTTTTGATTTTTTGAAAGTTTTTTTTTTTATGAGATGGAAAAACATGAAAAAGACTCAATGCATGAAAATTTTAGATCAAAACAATGAATGCATGCAAGAATGCTATGAATGTCAAGATGAACACCAAGAACACTTTGAAGATCATGATGAACATCAAGAACATATTTTTGAAAAATTTTTAATGCAAAGAAAACATGCAAGACACCAAACTTAGAATTCTTTAATGCTTAGACACTAAGAATTCAAGAATGCATATGAAAAACAAGAAAAGACACAAAATATGCAAATGCAAAGATCAAACAAGAAGACTTACCAAGAACAACTTGAAGATCATGAAGAACACTATGAATGCATGATTTTTTCGAAAAATGCAAGATGCACATGCAATTGACACCAAACTTATAACATGACTCAAGACTCAAACAAGAACACAAAAAATATTTTTGATTTTTTATGATTTTTTAATTTTTTTGTATTTTTTCAAAAATTATTTGAAAAACAAAAATAAGGATTTCAAAATCTTTAATATGAATTCCAGGAATCTTGTGCTCTTTTAGTCTAAAGCTCCAATCAAAGGGTCAGACATGGCTTAATAGCCATTCAAGCTTTAGAATGGATTTACATCCATTGAGGTGATTAGTTGAAGACCAATCCCAAAGGAGTTTGGGTATGACTTTTCAGCCAGATAGGATTCAACATGTTACCATGAAACTCTAGAATTCATTCTTGAAAGTTTTGAAGCCATAGAATAATTTATTTTTGAAAACATTATTTTTTATTATATTTTTGAAAACTTTTTTTTTAAGATTTTTTCGAAAACAAACGAGAAATTTTTGAAAGATTTTTGAAAAATTTTTGAAAACAAAACAAAAAGAAAATTACCTAATCTGAGCAACAACATGAACCGTCAGTTGTCCAAACTCAAACAATCCCCGGCAACGGCGCCAAAAACTTGGTGCGCAGAAGTTGTGATTACACTTTGATTATGTAAAATTCATCGCTCTTTCTTTCCCTGGTAATGGCGCCAAAAACATGATGCCAATACCATGGTTCACAACTTTGCACAACTAACCAGCAAGTGCACTGGGTCGTCCAAGTAATACCTTACGTGAGTAAGGGTCGAATCCCACGGAGATTGTTTGTATGAAGCAAGCTATGGTCACCTTGTAAATCTCAGTCAGGCGGATATAAAATAGTAATGGGGTTTTCGACAATAATTAATAAAATAGTGATAGAAATACTTATGTAAATCATTGGTGAGAATTTCAGATAAGCGAATAGAGATGCTTTCATTCCTCTGAACCTCTGCTTTCCTGCTATCTTCATCCAATCAGTCTTACTCCTTTCCATTGTTGGCTTTATGTAATGCATCACCATTGTCAATGGCTACTTTCGGTCTTCTCTCGGGAAAATGATCCAAATGCCCTGTCACGGCACGGCTAATCGTCTGGAGGCATCACCCTTGTCAATGGTTACATCCTATCCTCTCAGTGAATATGGTCAACGCACCCTGTCACGGCACGGCTATTCATCTGTCGGTTCTCGATCATGCGGGAATAGGATTTACTATCCTTTTGCGCCTGTCACTACGCTCAGCAATCGCGAGTTTGAAGCTCGTCACAGTCATTCAATCATTGAATCCTACTTGGAATACCACAGACAAGGTTTAGACTTTCCGGATTCTCTTGAATGCTGCCATCATTCTAGCTTACACCACGAAGATTCTGATTAAGAGATCTAAGAGATACTCATTCAATCTAATGTAGAACGGAAGTGGTTGTCAGGCACGCGTTCATAGGGAATGATGATGATTGTCACGTTCATCACATTTAGGTTGAAGTGCGAATGAATATCTTAGAAGCAAAATAAGATGAGTTGAATAGAAAATAGAAGTACTTTGCATTAATCTTTGAGGAACAGCAGAGCTCCACACCTTAATCTATGGAGTGTAGAAACTCTACCGTTGAAAATGCATAAGTGAAAGGTCTAGGCAAGGCCGAATGGCCAGCCCCTCTGATCTAAGAACCAGGCGTCCAAAGATGTCTAATACAATAGTAAAAGGTCCTATTTATAATAAACTAGCTACTAGGGTTTACAGAAGTAAGTAATTGATGCATAAATCCACTTCCGGGGTCCACTTGGTGTGTGCTTGGGCTGATCTTGAAGTCTACACGTGGAAAGGTCATTTTTGGAGTTGAACGCCAGCTTTTGTGCCAGTTTGGGCGTTGAACTCCACTTTGCAACTTGTTTCTGGCGCTGGATGCCAGAATTGGGCAGAAAGCTGGCGTTGAACGCCAGTTTGCGTCGTCTAAACTTGGGCAAAGTATGGACTATTATATATTTCTGGAAAGCCCTGGATGTATACGTTCCAATGCAATTGGAAGCGCGCCATTTTGAGTTTTGTAGCTCCAGAAAATCCATTTTGAGTGTAGGGAGGTCAGAATCCAACAGCATCAGCAGTCCTTCTTCAACCTCTGAATCTGATTTTTGCTCAAGTCCCTCAATTTCAGCCAGAAAATACCTGAAATCACAGAAAAACACACAAACTCCTAGTAAAGTCCAGAAATGTGAATTTAACATAAAAACTAATGAAAACATCTCTAAAAGTAACTAGATCCTACTAAAAACATACTAAAAACAATGCCAAAAAGCGTATAAATTATCCGCTCATCAAAGGGCCAGTTGTGCCAAATAGTTATTACTTGAACTCTATGATGGTGAATTGTTCTGGGGCCGAATGTCAAGGTATTTTGTTGTTAACCGTGGGTGTTTCGGGTGATGATCAAAGATTGGAACAAATTCCGATTGTGTGTGAGTTTCCATAGGTGTTTCCTAACGATATTGATGAATTTCCACCTAACCGAGAAGTTGAGTTTGCTATTGAGTTTATGCTTGAGGCTGGACCAATCTCGAGTGCTCCGTATAGGATGTCACCGTTGGAAATGGCCAAGCTAAAGTCTCAGCTAGAGGATCTATTAGGTAAGAACTTTATCCGACCTAGTGTTTCTCCGTGGGGTGCGCTAGTGTTACTGGTAAAGAAGAAAGATGGGAGTATGCGACTTTGTGTGGACTACAGGTAGCTGAACTTGGTCACAATAAAGAATAAGTACCCATTTCCAAGGGTTGACGGCCTCATGGATCAGTTACAAAGAGCTAGGATTTTCTCCAAGATCGACTTGCGATTCGGTTATCACCAGATAAGGGTGAGGGGTGAGGACATTCCTAAAATCACCTTCAGGACTCGTTATGGTCATTACCAGTACACTGTGATGTCTTTTGGGTTGAGAAACGCTCCTGCAGTGTTTATGGATTATATGAACAGAGTCTTCCATCCGTTTCTGGATAAATTCATTGTTGTCTTAATTGATGACATACTGATTTACTCTAAGACGGAAGAGGAGCATGCAGAGCACTTGAGGACCGTGTTGCAGATACTAAAGGAAAAGAAACTCTATCCGAAACTGTCTAAATGTGAATTCTGGAAAAGTGAGGTGAAGTTTCTGGGTCGCGTGGTGAGTAAATAGGGGATAGTTGTAGATCTTTCTAAGGTGGAAGTAGTGATGGAATGGAGGCAACCAACCTCAGTAACTGAGATAAGGTGTTTTCTGGGCTTAGCTAGCTACTACCGAAGATTCATCGAAGGCTTTTCGCAAATAGCCTTGCCATTGACAAGGTTAACCCACAAGGATGCGCCATTTGTTTGGACTCCTGAGTGTGAGGAGAGCTTTCAGGCATTGAAGCAAAAGTTGACCACCGCGCCTGTGTTGGTGTTACCTGAGCCAAATGAATCATTTGAGGTGTACTGTGATGACTCACTGAAGGGTTTAAGGTGCGTGATGATGCAGCATTGTAGTGTGGTGACGTATGCCTCACGACAGTTGAGATCTCACGAAGTTAACTACCCTACGCACGATTTGGAACTTGATGCGGTTGTGTTTGCCTTGAAGGTGTGGAGGCATTATCTATATGGGGTTAACTTCCGATTCTTCTCTGATCACAAGATCTTGAAATACCTCTTTGATCAGAAAGAGCTCAATATGCGGCAGAGGAGGTGGATGGAGTTACTGAAGGACTACAACTTTGAGTTGATTTACCATCTGGGGAAAGCTAATGTAGTGGCGGATGCGTTAAGTCAGAAGTCGTTGTACGCTGCTTGGATGATGCTTCAAGAAGAGAATATACTCAAGGAATTCGAGATTCTGAAGATTGGTGGGTGATGAGCGGATAATTTATACGCTTTTTGGTATTATTTTTAGTATGTTTTTAGTAGAATCTAGTTACTTTTAGGGATGTTTTCATTAGTTTTTATGTTAAATTCACATTTCTGGACTTTACTAGGAGTTTGTGTGTTTTTCTATGATTTCAGGTATTTTCTGGCTGAAATTGAGGGACTTGAGCAGAAATCAGATTCAGAGGTTGAAGAAGGACTGCTGATGCTGTTGGATTCTGACCTCCCTGCACTCAAAGTGGATTTTCTGGAGCTACAAAACTCAAAATGGCGCGCTTCCAATTGCGTTGGAAAGTAGACATCCAGGGCTTTCCAGCAATATATAATAGTATATACTTTGCCCAATTTTAGATGACGCAATCTGGCGTTCAACGCCAGTTCTCTGCCCAATTCTGGCGTCCAGCGCCAGAAACAAGCTGCAAAGTGGAGTTCAACGCCCAAACTGGCACAAAAGCTGGCGTTCAATTCCAAGAAAGACCTCTACACGTGCAACACTCAAGCTCAGCCCAAGCACACACCAAGTGGGCCCTGGAAGTGGATTTATGCATCAATTACTTACTTCTGTAAACCCTAGTGACTAGTTTATTATAAATAGAACTTTTTATCATTGTATTCACAGTCTTGGTTACTCCAGTTCCCCTCTGGGGCTGAGACCAATGAACTCCATTCACTTATGTATTTTTGACGGTAGAGTTTCTACACTCCATAGATAAAGGTGTAGAGCTCTGCTGTTCCTCAAAGATTAATGCAAAGTACTACTGTTTTCTATTCAATTCTTCTTATTTCGCTTCTAAGATATTCATTCGCACTTCAACCTGAATGTGATGAACGTGACAATCATCATCATTTCCTATGAACACGTCCCTGACAACCACTTCCGTTCTACCTTCGACTGAATGAGTATCTCTTAGATCTCTTAATCGGAATCTTCGTGGTGTAAGCTAGAATGATGGCGGCATTCAAGAGAATCCGGAAGGTCTAAACCTTGTCTGTGGTATTCCGAGTAGGATTCAATGATTGAATGACTGTGACGAGCTTCAAACTCGCGATTGCCGGGCGTAGTGACAGACGCAAAAGGATAGTAAATCCTATTCCAGCATGATCGAGAACCGACAGATGAATAGCCGTGCCGTGACAAGGTGCGTTGACCATTTTCACTGAGAGGATAGGATGAAACCATTGACAAGGGTGATGCCTCCAGACGATTAGCCGTGCCGTGACAGGGCATTTGGATCATTTTTCCGAGAGAAGACCGAAAGTAGCCATTGACACTGGTGATGTATCACATAAAGCCAGCCATGGAAAGGAGTAAGACTGATTGGATGAAGATAGCAGGAAAGCAGAGGTTCAGAGGAACGACAGCATCTCTATTCGCTTATCTGAAATTCTCACCAATGATTTACATAAGTATTTCTATCGCTATTTTATTAATTTTGAAAACCCCATTACTATTTTGTATCCGCCTGACTGAGATTTACAAGGTGTCCATAGCTTGCTTCATACCAACAATCTCCGTGGGATTCGACCCTTACTCACGTAAGGTATTACTTGGACGACCCAGTGCACTTGCTGGTTAGTTGTGCGAAGTTGTGAACCGTGGTATTGGCATCATGTTTTTGGCGCCATTACCAGGGAAAGAAAAGAGCGATGAATTTTACATAATTAAAGTGTAATCACAATTTCTGCGCACCAAGTTTTTGGCGCCGTTGCCGGGGATTGTTCGAGTTTGGACAACTGACGGTTCATCTTGTTGCTCAGATTAGGTAATTTTCTTTTTGTTTTGTTTTAAAAAATTTTTCAAAAATCTTTCAAAAATTTTTCTTTTTTTTCGAAAAAAAAAAGTTTTCAAAAATATAATAAAAATAATGTTTTCAAAAATAAATTATTCTATGGCTTCAAAACTTTCAAGAATGAATTCTAGAGTTTCATGGTAACATGTTGAATCCTATCTGGCTGAAAAGCCATACCCAAACTCCTTTGGGATTGGTCTTCAACTAATCACCTCAATGGATGTAAATCCATTCTAAAGCTTGACTGGCTATTAAGCCATGTCTGACCCTTTGATTGGAGCTTTAGACTAAAGAGCACAAGATTCCTGGAATTCATATTAAAGATTTTGAAATCCTTATTTTTGTTTTTCAAATAATTTTCGAAAAAAAATACAAAAAAATTAGAAAATCATAAAAATCAAAAATATTTTTTGTATTCTTGTTTGAGTCTTGAGTCATGTTATAAGTTTGGTGTCAATTGCATGTGCATCTTGCATTTTTTCGAAAATAATCATGCATTCATAGTGTTCTTCATGATCTCCAAGTTGTTCTTGGTAAGCCTTCTTGTTTGATCTTTGCATTTGCATGTTTTGTGTCTTTTCTTGTTTTTCATATGCATTCTTGGATTCTTAGTGTCTAAGCATTAAAGAATTCTAAGTTTGGTGTCGTGCATGTTTTCTTTGCATTAAAAATTTTTCAAAAGTGTGTTCTTGATGTTCATCATGATCTTCATAGTGTTCTTGGTGTTCATCTTGACATTCATAGCATTCTTGCATGCATTCATTGTTTTGATCCATAACATTCATGCATTGCATCATTTTTCTTGTTTTTCTCTCTCATCATAAAAATTCAAAAATAAAAAAAAAAATATCTTTCCCTTTTTCTCTCATCAAATTCGAAAATTTGGATTGACTTTTTCAAAAATTTTCAAAATCAAGTTGTTTCTTATGAAGTCAAATCAAATTTTCAATTTGAAAATCTTATCTTTTTCAAAATCTTTTTCAAAAAATCAAATCTTTTTCAAATTTCTTAGTTATTTTCGAAAATTCCAGAAATATTTTTCAAAAAATCTTTTTCTCATTTTTATATCAAATTTTCGAAAATAACAATAACAATTAATGTTTTGATTCAAAAATTTTAAGTTTGTTACTTACTTGTTAAGAAAGATTCAAACTTTAAGTTTTAGAATCATATCTTGTGATTTCTTGTGAATCAAGTCATTAATTGTGATTTTAAAAAAAAAAATCAAATCTTTTTCAAAAACTTATTTCTATCATATCTTTTCAAAAATATCTTCTTATCTTATCTTTTTCAAAAATTTGATTTCAAAATATCTTTTCTAACTTCCTAACCTCTTATCTTTTCAAAATTTGTTTCAATCAACTAACTAACTCTTTGTTTGTTTCCTACCTTTTTCAAAACTACCTAACTAACTCTCTCTCTCTCTCTAATTTTTGAAAATATCTCCCTCTTTTTCAAAATTTCTTTTTAATTAACTAATTATATTTTTTTATTTTGAATTTTCGAAAATTACTACTAACCTTTTTCAAAAACTATTTTCGAAAATCACTTTCTCTTTTTCAAAAATTATTTTCAAAAATCCTTCTCCCTCATCTCCTTCTATTTATTTATTCATTTACTAACATCTCTTCCTCACATCACCAAAAATCCGAACCCTCTCTCTCTCTCTCTGAGTTCAGATTTTCTTCTTCTTTTCTTCTACTAACACAAGGACCTCTATACTGTGATATAAAGGATCCATATTATTATTATTATTTTCTTTGTGCCCTCTTCTTTGTCATATGAGCAGGAGCAAGAACAAGAACATTCTTGTTGAAGCAGATCCAGAACCTGAAAGGACTCTGAAGAGAAAATTAAGAGAAGCTAAATTACAACAATCCAGAGATAACCTTTCAGAAATTTTCGAACAGGAAGAGGAGATGGCAGCCGAAAATAATAATAATGCAAGGAGGATGCTTGGTGACTTTACTGCACCTAATTCCAATTTACATGGAAGAAGCATCTCCATTCCTGCCATTGGAACAAACAACTTTGAGCTAAAACCTCAATTAGTTTCTCTGATGCAGCAGAACTGCAAGTTTCATGGACTTCCATCTGAAGATCCTTTTCAATTCTTAACTGAATTCTTGCAGATATGTGATACTGTTAAGACTAATGGAGTAGATCCTGAAGTCTACAGGCTCATGCTTTTCCCTTTTGCTATAAGAGACAGAGCTAGAATATGGTTGGACTCTCAACCCAAAGACAGCCTGAACTCTTGGGATAAGCTGGTCACGGCTTTCTTAGCCAAGTTCTTTCCTCCTCAAAAGCTGAGCAAGCTTAGAGTGGATGTTCAAACCTTCAAACAAAAAGATGGTGAATCCCTCTATGAAGCTTGGGAAAGATACAAACAGCTGACCAAAAAGTGTCCTTCTAACATGCTTTCAGAATGGACCATCCTGGATATATTCTATGATGGTTTATCTGAGTCATCAAAGATGTCATTGGATACTTCTGCAGGTGGATCCATTCACCTAAAAAAAATGCCTGCAGAAGCTCAAGAACTCATTGGTTGCTAATAACCAGTTCATGTACACTTCTGAGAGGAATCCTGTGAGTAATGGGACGCCTATGAAGAAGGGAGTTCTTGAAGTTGATACTCTGAATGCCATATTGGCTCAGAACAAAATATTGACTCAGCAAGTCAATATGATTTCTCAGAGTCTGAATGGAATGCAAGCTGTACCCAACAGTACTCAAGAGGCTTCTCCTGAAGAAGAAGCTTATGATCCTGAGAACCCTGCAATAGCAGAGGTGAATTACTTAGGTGAACCTTATGGAAACACCTATAACTCATCATGGAGAAATCATCCAAATTTCTCATGGAAGGATCAAAAGCCTCAACAAGGCTTTAATAATGGTGGAAGAAACAGGTTTAACAATAGCAAGCCTTTTCCATCATCCACTCAGCAACAGATAGAGAACTCTGAACAAAATACCTTTAATTTAGCAAACTTAGTCTCTGATCTATCTAAGGCCACCGTGAGTTTCATGAATGAAACAAGGTCTTCCATTAGAAATTTGGAAGCACAAGTGGGCCAGCTGAGTAAAAGGATCACTGAAATCCCTCCTAGTACTCTCCCAAGCAATACAGAAGAGAATCCAAAAGGAGAGTGCAAGGCCATTGACATAAGCACCATGGCCGAACCCAAAAAAGGAGAGGAGGACGTGAATCCCAAGGAGGAAGACCTCCTGGGACGTCCAGTGATCAATAAGGAGCTTCCTTCTGAGGAACCAAAGGACTCTGAGGCTCATCTAGAGACCATAGAGATTCCATTGAACCTCCTTATGCCCTTCATGAGCTCTGATGAGTATTCCTCTTCTGAAGAGAATAAGGATGTCACTGAAGAACAAGCTGCCAAGTTCCTTGGTGTAATCATGAAGCTGAATGCCAAATTATTTGGCATTGAAACTTGGGAAGATGAACCTCCCTTGTTCATCAATGAACTAAGTGATCTGGATCAACTGACATTGCCTCAGAAGAGACAGGATCCTGGAAAGTTCATAATACCTTGTACCATAGGCACCATGATCTTTAAGGCTCTGTGTGACCTTCGTTCAGGAATAAACCTCATGCCCCTCTCTGTAATAGAGAAATTGGGAATCTATGGGGTGCAAGCTGCTAAAATCTCATTAGAGATGGCAGACAATTCAAGAAAATAGGCTTATGGACAAGTAGAGGACGTGTTAGTAAAGGTTGAAGGCCTTTACATCCCTGCTGATTTCATAGTCCTGGATACTGGAAAGGAAGAGGATGAATCCATCATCCTAAGAAGACCTTTCCTAGCCACAGCAAGAGCTGTGATTGATGTGGATAGAGGAGAATTAATCCTTCAAGTGAATGAGGACAACCTTGTGTTTACAACTCAAGGATCTCTCTCTGCATCCATGGAGAGGAAGCAGAAAAAGCTTCTCTTAAAGCAGAGTCAAACAAAGCCCCCACAGTCAAACTCTAAGTTTGGTGTTGGGAGGCCACAACCAAACTCTAAGTTTGGTGTTGAACTCCCATATCCAAACTCTAAGTTTGGTGTTGGAGAGTCTCAACAATGCTCTGAACATCTGTGAGGCTCCATGAGAGCCCACTGTCAAGCTATTGACATTAAAGAAGCGCTTGTTGGGAGGCAACCCAATTTTTCTCTAACTATATTTTTCTTAGTTATAGGTCTTTGTAGGTTCATGATCATGTGGAGTCACAAAATAAATATAAAAATTGAAAACGGAATCAAAAACAGCAGAAGAAAAATCACACCCTGGAGGAGCATCTGTCTGGCGTTCAACGCCAGAACAGAGCATGGTTCTGGCGCTGAACGCCCAAAATGGGCAGTGTCTGGGCGCTGAACGCCCAGAACAAGCATGGTTCTAGCATTCAACGCCAGAAATGGCCAGAAAATGGGCGTTGAACGCCCAAAATGGGCACCAACCTGGTGCTGAACGCCCAGAGTTGTGTGTAAGGGCATTTTACATTCCTAATTTGGTGCAAGGTTGTAATTCCTTGAACACCTCAGGATCTGTGGACCCCACAGGATCATATCAGGATCTGTGGACCCCACAGGATCACCTCAGGATCTGTGGACCCCACAGGATCCCCACCTACCTCCACTCACTTCTTCTCATCCCTCTTTCATAGAAGTTCATGAAGTCATCTCTAATGAACTCTACAAAATAGCCGAAAAATCATCCCCCATGGCAAGGCTAGCTTTTCCTCATCTTATCTGCCATCTATGTTACTCAGCTGGAGCTTTCATAGAAGGAGACATTCCTATTAAGGAAGAGAAGCCCATCACTAAGAAAAAGATGGAGCAAGCAAGAGAGCCCATTCATGGAGCTCAAGAGGCACAGGAAGCTCATCACCATGAGATCCCGGAGATGCCTCAAATGCATTTTCCTCCGCAAAACTATTAGGAGCAAATCAACACCTCCCTAGGAGAATTAAGTGCCAACATGGGACAATTAAGGGTGGAACATCAAGAGCACTCCATCATGCTCCATGAAATAAGAGAAGATCAAAAAGCAATGAGGGAGGAGCAACAAAGACAAGGAAGAGACATAGAAGAGCTCAAGGACATCATTGGTTCCTCAAGAAGGAAACGCCACCATCACTAAGGTGGATTCATTCCTTGTTCTTATTTCTTCTGTTTTTCCTTTTCTATGTTATGTTCTTATCTATGTTTGTGTCTTCATTACATGATCATTAGTAGTTAGTAACATTGTCTTAAAGTTATGAATGTCCTATGAATCCATCACCTCTCTTAAATGAAAAATGTTTTAATTCAAAAGAACAAGAAGTACATGAGTTTCGAATTTATCCTTGAACTTAGCTTAATTATATTGATGTGGTGACAATGCTTCTTGTTTTCTGAATGTATGCTTGAACAGTGCATATGTCTTTTGAAGTTGTTGTTCATGAATATTAAATATGTTGGCTCTTGAAAGAATGATGACTAGGAGGCATGTTATTTGATAATCTGAAAAATCATAAAAAATGATTCTTGAAGCAAGAAAAAGCAGCAAAGAACAAAGCTTGCAGAAAAAAAAGAAAAAAAATTAGGCGAAAAAAAATAGAAAGAAAAAGAAAAAGCAAGCAGAAAAAGCCAAAAGCTCTTAAAACCAAGAGGCAAGAGCAAAAAGCCAGTAACCCTTAAAACCAAAAGGCAAGGGCAAATAAAAAGGATTTCAAGGCTTTGAGCATCAGTGGATAGGAGGGCCTAAAGGAATAAAATCCTGGTCTAAGCGGCTAAACCAAGCTGTCCCTAACCATGTGCTTGTGGCGTGAAGGTGTCAAGTGAAAACTTGAGACTGAGCGGTTAAAGTCAAGGTCCAAAGCAAAAAAAAAGAGTGTCCTTAAGAACCCTGGACACCTCTAATTGGGGACTTTAGCAAAGCTGAGTCATAATCTGAAAAGGTTCACCCAATTATGTGTCTGTGGCATTTATGTATCCGGTGGTAATACCGGAAAACAAAGTGCTTAGGGCCACGGCCAAGACTCATAAAATAGCTGTGTTCAAGAATCATCATACTGAACTAGGAGAGTCAATAACACTATCTAAACTCTGAGTTCCTATAGATGCCAATCATTCTGAACCTCAATGGATAAAGTGAGATGCCAAAACTATTCAAGAGGCAAAAAGCTATAAGTCCCGCTCATATGATTGAAGCTATGTTTCATTGATATTTTGGAATTTATAGTATATTCTCTTCTTTTTATCCTATTTGATTTTCAGTTGCTTGGGGACAAGCAACAATTTAAGTTTGGTGTTGTGATGAGCGGATAATTTATACGCTTTTTGGTATTATTTTTAGTAGAATCTAGTTACTTTTAGGGATGTTTTCATTAGTTTTTATGTTAAATTCACATTTCTGGACTTTACTAGGAGTTTGTGTGTTTTTCTGTGATTTCAGGTATTTTCTGGCTGAAATTGAGGGACTTGAGCAGAAATCAGATTCAGAGATTGAAGAAGGACTGCTGATGCTGTTGGATTCTGACCTCCCTGCACTCAAAGTGGATTTTCTGGAGCTACAGAACTCAAACTGGCACGCTTCCAATTGCGTTGGAAAGTAGACATCCAGGGCTTTCCAGCAATGTATAATAGTTCATACTTTGCCCAAGTTTAGATGACGTAATCTGGCGTTCAACGCCAGTTCTCTGCCCAATTCTGGCGTCCAGCGCCAGAAACAAGCTGCAAAGTGGAGTTCAACGCCCAAACTGGCACAAGAGCTGGCGTTCAACTCCAAGAAGGACCTCTACACGTGCAACACTCAAGCTCAGCCCAAGCACACACCATGTGGGCCCCGGAAGTGGATTTATGCATCAATTACTTACTTCTGTAAACCCTAGTGACTAGTTTATTATAAATAGAACTTTTTATCATTGTATTCACATTCTTGGTTACTCCGGTTCCCCTCTGGGGCCGAGACCAATGAACTCCATTCACTTATGTATTTTTGACGGTAGAGTTTCTACACTCCATAGATAAAGGTGTAGAGCTCTGCTGTTCCTCAAAGATTAATGCAAAGTTGGTGCACGAAATTGTGATCTCCAGGCTCGAACAAATCCTGGTAATGGCTCCAAAGCTTGGTGCTCTGATCTTAATTCATAATTGTCACAACTTCGATACAACTAACCAGCAAGTGCACTGGGTCGTCCAAGTAATACCTTACGTGAGTAAGGGTCGAATCCCACGGAGATTGTTGGTATGAAGCAAGCTATGGTCACCTTGCAAATCTCAGTCAGGCGGATTTAAACATGATACTTTATTAGATTAAAATAAACAATAAAAGGGATAGAGATACTTATGTAGATTCATTGGCAGGGATTTCAGATAAGCGAATGGAGATGCTTTTCGTTCCTCTGAACCTCTGCTTTCCTGCTATCTTCATCCAATCAGTCTTACTCCTTTCCATGGCTGGCTTTATGTGATACATCACCACTGTCAATGGCTACTTTCGGTCATCTCACGGGAAAATGATCCAATGCCCTGTCACGGCACGGCTAATCGTCTGGAGGCATCACCCTTGTCAATGGCTTCATCTTATCCTATCAGTGAATAATATGCTCACGCACCCTGTCACGGCATGGCTACTCATCTGTCGGTTCTCGATCATGCTGGAATAGGATTTAATATCCTTTTGCGTCTGTCACTAACGCCCTGCAATCGCGAGTTCGGAGCTCGTCACAGTCATTCAATCATTGAATCCTACTCGGAATACCACAGACAAGGTTTAGACCTTCCGGATTCTCTTGAATGCCGCCATCATTCTAGCTTACGCCACAAAGATTCTGGTTAGGAGATCTAAGAGATATTCATTCTAGCTTAATTCATGTAGAACAGAAGTGTTTGTCAGGCACGCGTTCATAAGGGAGATGGTGATGAGCGTCACACATAATCATCACCTTCATCACATTCTTGGGTGCGAATGGATATCTTAGAAGCGAAATAAGATGAATTGAATAGAAAACAGTAGTACTTTGCATTAATCTTTGAGGAACAGCAGAGCTCCACACCTTAATCTATGGAGTGTAGAAACTCTACCGTTGAAAATACATAAGTGAAGGTCCAGGCATGGCCGAGATGGCCAGCCCCCTAAAACGTGATCAAAGGATCATAAGGTAATCCAAAGATGCCTAATACAATAGTAAGAGGTCCTATTTATAATAAACTAGCTACTAGGGTTTACATGAGTAAGTATTTGATGTATAAATCCACTTCCGGGGCCCACTTGGTGTGTGTTTGGGCTGAGCTTAAGTGTTGCACGTGCAGAGGCCATTTGTGGAGTTGAACGCCAGTTTTTGTGCCAGTTTGAGCGTTCAACTCTGGTTTTGGATCCTTTTCTGACGCTGGACGCCAGATTTGGGCAGAAGGCTGGCGTTGAACGCCAGGTTACGTCGTCAATTCTTGGCCAAAGTATAGACTATTATATATTGCTGGAAATCCCTGGATGTCGACTTTCCAACGCAATTGGAAGCGCGCCATTTCGAGTTCTGTAGCTCCAAAAAATCCACTTTGAGTGCAGGGAGGTCAGAATCCAACAGCATCAGCAGTCCTTCTTCAACCTCTGAATCTGATTTCTGCTCAAGTCCCTCAATTTCAGCCAGAAAATACCTGAAATCACAGAAAAACACACAAACTCATAGTAAAGTCCAGAAATGTGAATTTAACATAAAATTTAATGAAAACATCCCTAAAAGTAACTAGATCCTACTAAAAACATACTAAAAACAATGTCAAAAAGCGTATAAATTATCCGCTCATCACAACACCAAACTTAAATTGTTGCTTGTCCCCAAGCAACTGAAAATCAAATAGGGTAAAAAGAAGAGAATATACTATAAATTCCAAACCATCAATGAAACATAGTTTCAATCATATGAGCGGGACTTATAGCTTTTTGCCTCTTGAATAGTTTTGGCATCTCACTTTATCCATTGAAGTTTAGAATGATTGGCATCTATAGGAACTTCAGATTTCGAATAGTGTTATTGACTCTCCTAGTTCAGTATGATGATTCTTGAACACAGCTTCTTTATGAGTCTTGGCCGTGGCCCTAAGCACTTTGTTTTCCAGTATTACCACCGGATACATAAATGCCACAGACACATAATTGGGTGAACCTTTTCAGATTGTGACTCAGCTTTGCTAAAGTCCCCAATTAGAGGTGTCCAGGGTTCTTAAGCACACTCTTTTTTTTGCTTTGGACCTTGACTTTAACCGCTCAGTCTCAAGTTTTCACTTGACACCTACACGCCACAAGCACATGGTTAGGGACAGCTTGGTTTAGCCGCTTAGACCAGGATTTTATTCCTTTAGGCCCTCCTATCCACTGATGCTCAAAGCCTTGGGATCCTTTTTATTTGCCCTTGCCTTTTGGTTTTAAGGGTTATTGGCTTTTTGCTCTTGCCTCTTGGTTTTAAGAGCTTTTGGCTTTTTCTGCTTGCTTTTTCTTTTTCTTTCTATATTTTTTTTTCGCCTATTTTTTTTTCTATATTTTTTTTTTCTGCAAGCTTCGTTCTTTGCTGCTTTTTCTTGCTTCAAGAATCATTTTTATGATTTTTCAGATTATCAAATAACATGTCTCCTAGTCATCATTCTTTCAAGAGCCAACATATTTAACATTCTTAAACAACAACTTCAAAAGACATATGCACTGTTCAAGCATACATTCAGAAAACAAGAAGCATTGTCACCACATCAATATAATTAAGCTAAGTTCAAGGATAAATTCGAAACTCATGTATTTCTTGTTCTTTTGAATTAAAACATTTTTCATTTAAGAGAGGTGATGGATTCATAGGACATTTATAACTTTAATACATAGTTACTAACTACTAATGATCATGTAATGAAGACACAAACACAGATAAGCACATAACATAGAAAACGAAAAACAGAGAAAGTAAGAACAAGGAATGAGTCCACCTTAGTGATGTCCTTGAGCTCTTCTATGTCTCTTCCTTGTCTTTGCTGCTCCTCCTTCATTGCTTTTAGATCTTCTCTGATTTCATGAAGGATGATGGAGTGCTTTTGATGTTCCACCCTTAGTTGCTTCCAATAATTGTGTGGAAGAAAATGTATCCCCTGAGGTATCTCAGGAATCTCTTGATTTGCAGTCAAATGTTCTACCACTGAGCTATAGATCCTTGATGGAAGCTTTTGTCTTCCCTTTCCTCTTTCTAGAGGCTTCTCTGGCCTTAGGTGCCATCAATGGTTATGGAAAAAACAAAAAAGCTATGCTTTTTACCACACCAAACTTAGAATGTTGCTCGCCCTCGAGCAAAAGAAGAAAGAATAGAAGAATAAGAAGAAGATATGGAGGAGATGGAGGGAGATGTGTATTCGGCCATATGGGTGGGATTGGGTGTGAAAGAGATGTTGAATTTTGAAGGAAAGTGGGTGTTTGGATGTGAGTGGTAAAGTGTTAATAGGGAAGAGTGTTTATTGGGAATAGAGGATGATTGAGAAGAGAGAAGAGAGTGAGTGGAGGTAGGTGGGGATCCTGTGGGGTCCACAGATCCTGAGGTGATCCTGTGAGGTCCACAGATCTTGAGGTGTCAAGGCATTTACATCCCTGCACCAATTTAGGCATGCAAAATGCCCTTGCACACAACTCTGGGCGTTCAGCGCCAGGTTGGTGCCCATTTTGGGCGTTCAACGCCCATTTGCTGCCATTTCTGGCGTTGAACGCCAGAACCATGCTTGTTCTGGGCGTTCAGCGCCAGGATGCTCCCATTCTGGGCGTTCAGCGCCAGAACTATGCTCTGTGCTGGCGTTTGAACGCCAGACAGATGCTCCTCCAGGGTGTGATTTTTCTTCTGCTGTTTTTGATTCCGTTTTTGAATTTTTTGTATATTTTGTGACTCCACATGATCATGAACCTAATAAAACATGAAAAAAACAATAAAAAAAAGAATTAGATAAACATTGGGTTGCCTCCCAACAAGCGCTTCTTTAATGTCAATAGCTTGACAGTGGGCTCTCATGGAGCCTCACAGATGTGCAGAGCTTTGTTGAGACTCTCCAACACCAAACTTAGAGTTTGGATATGGGAGTTCAACACCAAACTTAGAGTTTGGTTGTGGCCTCCCAACACCAAACTTAGAGTTTGACTGTGGGGGCTCTGGTTGACTCTGCTTGGAGAGAAGCTTTTTCTGCTTCCTCTCCATAGTTGCAGAGGGAGATCCTTGAGTTTTAAACACAAGGGAGTCCTCATTCCATTGAAGGACTATTTCACCTCTGTCAACATCAATCACAGCTCTTGCTGTGGCCAGGAAAGGTCTTCCTAGGATGATGGATTCATCCTCTTCCTTTCCAGTATCCAGGACTATGAAATCAGCAGGGATGTAAAGGCCTTCAACCCTTACTAACACGTCCTCTTCTTGTCCATAAGCCTATTTTCTTGAGCTGTCTGCCATCTCTAATGAGATTTTAGCAGCTTGCACCCCAGAGATTCCCAGTTTCTCTATTACAGAGACGGGCATGAGGTTTATCCCTGAACCAAGGTCACACAGAGCCTTAAAGATCATGGTGCCTATGGTACAAGGTATTATGAACTTTCCAGGATCCTGTCTCTTCTGAGGCAATGTCAGTTGATCCAGATCACTTAGTTCATTGATGAACAAGGGAGGTTCATCTTCCCAAGTTTCAATGCCAAATAATTTGGCATTCAGCTTCATGATTACACCAAGGAACTTGGCAGCTTGTTCTTCAGTGACATCCTTATTCTCTTCAGAAGAGGAATACTCATCAGAGCTCATGAAGGGCATAAGGAGGTTCAATGGAATCTCTATGGTCTCTAGATGAGCCTCAGAGTCCTTTGGTTCCTCAGAGGGAAGCTCCTTATTGATCACTGGACGTCCCAGGAGGTCTTCCTCCTTGGGATTCACGTCCTCCTCTCCTTTTTTGGGTTCGGCCATGGCGCTTATGTCAATGGCCTTGCACTCTCCTTTTGGATTCTCTTCTGTATTGCTTGGGAGAGTACTAGGAGGGATTTCAGTGATCCTTTTACTCAGCTGGCCCACTTGTGCTTCCAAATTTCTAATGGAAGACCTTGTTTCATTCATGAAACTTACAGTGGCCTTAGATAGATCAGAGACTTGATTTGCTAAATTAGAAGCATTTTGTTCAGAGTTCTCTGTCTGTTGCTGAGTTGATGATGGAAAAGGTTTGCTATTGCTAAACCTGTTTCTTCCACCATTATTAAAGCCTTGTTGGGGCTTTTGATCCTTCCATGAGAAATTTGGATGATTTCTCCATGTTGAGTTATAGGTGTTTCCATAAGGTTCACCTAAGTAGTTCACCTCTGCTATTGCAGGGTTCTCAGGATCATAGGCTTCTTCTTCAGAAGATGCCTCTTGAGTACTGTTGGATGCAGCTTGCATTCCATACAGACTCTGAGAGATCATATTGACTTGCTGAGTCAATATTTTATTCTGAGCCAATATGCCATTCAGAGTATCAACCTCAAGAACTCCCTTCTTCATAGGCGTCCCATTACTTACAGGATTCCTTTCAGAAGTGTACATGAACTGGTTATTAGCAACCATGTCAATGAGTTCTTGAGCTTCTGCAGGCGTTTTCTTTAGGTGAATGGATCCACCTGCAGAAGTGTCCAGTGACATTTTTGATAGCTCAGATAAACCATCATAGAATATATCCAGGATGGTCCATTCTGAAAGCATGTCAGAAGGACACTTTTTGGTCAACTGTTTGTATCTTTCCCAAGCTTCATAGAGGGATTCACCTTCTTTCTGTCTGAAGGTTTGAACATCAGCTCTAAGCTTGCTCAGCTTTTGAGGAGGAAAGTACTTGGCTAAGAAAGCCGTGACCAGCTTATCCCAAGAGTTCAGGCTGTCTTTAGGTTGAGAATCCAACCATAATCTAGCTCTGTCTCTTATAGCAAAAGGGAAAAGCATGAGCCTGTAGACTTCCGGATCTATTCCATTAGTCTTAACAGTATCACATATCTGCAAGAATTCAGTTAAGAACTGAAAAGGATCTTTAGATGGAAGTCCATGAAACTTGCAGTTCTGGTGCATCAGAGAAACTAATTGAGGTTTCAGCTCAAAGTTGTTTGCTCCAATGGCAGGAATGGAGATGCTTCTTCCATGTAAATTGGAATTAGGTGCAGTAAAGTCACCAAGCATTCTCCTTGCATTATTATTATTTTCGGCTGCCATCTCCTCTGCCTGTTCGAAAATTTCTGAAAGATTATCTCTGGATTGTTGTATTTTAGCTTCTCTTAATTTTCTTTTCAGAGTCCTTTCAGGTTCTGGATCTGCTTCCACAAGAATGTTCTTATCCTTGCTCCTGCTCATATGACAAGGAAGAATGGCCAGAAAATTGATAATAATAATAGAGATCCTTTATACCACAGTATAGGGATCCCTTTGTGAGTGGAGGAAAAGAGGGGGAGACAAAGAATGTAATGTAATGGAAGAAACACAACTGTGAGGAGGCTTTGATATGTGAGATGAGATGTTAGGATATGAATGAATAAATAGAATGAGATGAGGGAGGGATAATTTTTGAAAATTATTTTGAAAAAGAGTTAGTGATTTTCGAAAATGGTTTTTGAAAAATGTTAGTAATTTTCGAAAATTTTTGAAATCAAAAATAGAAAATAAAAATAATTAGTTAATTAAAAAGAAATTTTTGAAAAAGAGGGAGATATTTTCGAAAATTAGAGAGAGAGAGTTAGTTAGGTAGTTTTGAAAAAGTTAAGAAACAAACAAAAAGTTAGTTAGTTAGTTGAAACAAATTTTGAAAAGATAAGAAGATAGGAAGTTAGAGAAGATATTTTGAAACCAACTTTTTGAAAAAGATAAGATAAGAAGATATTTTTGAAAAGATATGATAGAAATTAGTTTTGAAAAAGATTTGATTTTTAAAATCACAATTAATGACTTGATTCATAAGAAATCACAAGATATGATTCTAGAACTTAAAGTTTGAATCTTTCTTAACAAGTAAGTAACAAACTTCAAATTTTTTAATCAAAACATTAATTGTTTATGTTATTTTCGAAAATTTGGTATAAAAATAAGAAAAAGATTTTTGAAAAATATTTTTGGAATTTTCGAAAATAACTAAGAAATTTGAAAAAGATTTGATTTTTGAAAAAGATTTTGAAAAAGATAAGATTTTCAAATTGAAAATTTGATTTGACTCATAAGAAACAACTTTGATTTTTAAAAATTTTTGAAAAAGTCAACTCAATTTTCGAATTTGATGAGAGAAAAAGGGAAAGATATTTTTTTGATTTTTGAAATTTTTATGAAAAACATGAAAATTATGCAATGCATGAAATTTTTAGATCAAAACATGTGATGCATGCAAGAATGCTATGAATGTCAAGATGAACACCAAGAACACTATGAATGTCAAGATGAACATCAAGAACATAATTTTGAAAAATTTTTAATGCAAAGAAAACATGCAAGACACCAAACTTAGAATTCTTTAATGCTTAGACACTAAGAATTCAAGAATGCATATGAAAAACAATAAAAGACACAAAACAAAAAAAAATCATCAAGATCAAGCAAGAAGACTTACCAAGAACAACTTGAAGATCATGAAGAACACTATTAATGCATGATATTTTCGAAAAAATGCAAGATGCATATGCAATTGACACCAAACTTATAACATGACTCAAGACTCAAACAAGAAACACAAAAATATTTTTGATTTTTATGATTTTCTAATTTTTTGGATTTTTATTTTATATTTTTCAAAAAAATTATTTAGAAAAAGGAAAAATAAGGATTCCAAAATTTTTAATATGAAATCCAGGAATCTTGCCATGTTAGTCTTAAAGCTCCAATCAAAGGGTCTGGTTTTAACATATAATTACATGGGCTGGAGTGATTAGTTGAATACCAATCCCAAAGTAGTTTGGGTATGGCTTTACAGCCAGATATGATTCAACATATTTCATGAAACACTAGAATTCATTCTTAAAAATTTTGAAGCCATAGAATAATTTATTTTTGAAAACATTTTTTTTCTTTTTTTTTTTGAAAACTTTTTTTTTTTCGAAAACAAAGAAGAATTTTTGAAAGATTTTTGAAAAATTTTTGAAAACAAAACAAAAAGAAAATTACCTAATCTGAGCAACAAGATGAACCGTCAGTTGTCCAAACTCGAACAATCCTCGGCAACGGCGCCAAAAACTTGGTGCACGAAATTGTGATCTCCAGGCTCGAACAAATCCTGGTAATGGCTCCAAAGCTTGGTGCTCTGATCTTAATTCATAATTGTCACAACTTCGATACAACTAACCAGCAAGTGCACGGGTCATCCAAGTAATACCTTACGTGAGTAAGGGTCGAATCCCACGGAGATTGTTGGTATGAAGCAAGCTATGGTCACCTTGCAAATCTCAGTCAGGCGGATTTAAACATGATACTTTATTAGATTAAAATAAACAATAAAAGGGATAGAGATACTTATGTAGATTCATTGGCAGGGATTTCAGATAAGCGAATGGAGATGCTTTTCGTTCCTCTGAACCTCTGCTTTCCTGCTATCTTCATCCAATCAGTCTTACTCCTTTCCATGGCTGGCTTTATGTGATACATCACCACTGTCAATGGCTACTTTCGGTCATCTCACGGGAAAATGATCCAATGCCCTGTCACGGCACGGCTAATCGTCTGGAGGCATCACCCTTGTCAATGGCTTCATCTTATCCTCTCAGTGAATAATATGCTCACGCACCCTGTCACGGCACGGCTACTCATCTGTCGGTTCTCGATCATGCTGGAATAGGATTTACTATCCTTTTGCGTCTGTCACTAACGCCCTGCAATCGCGAGTTCGGAGCTCGTCACAGTCATTCAATCATTGAATCCTACTCGGAATACCACAGACAAGGTTTAGACCTTCCGGATTCTCTTGAATGCCGCCATCATTCTAGCTTACGCCACAAAGATTCTGGTTAGGAGATCTAAGAGATATTCATTCTAGCTTAATTCATGTAGAACAGAAGTGTTTGTCAGGCACGCGTTCATAAGGGAGATGGTGATGAGCGTCACACATAATCATCACCTTCATCACGTTCTTGGGTGCGAATGGATATCTTAGAAGCGAAATAAGATGAATTGAATAGAAAACAGTAGTACTTTGCATTAATCTTTGAGGAACAGCAGAGCTCCACACCTTAATCTATGGAGTGTAGAAACTCTACCGTTGAAAATACATAAGTGAAGGTCCAGGCATGGCCGAGATGGCCAGCCCCCTAAAACGTGATCAAAGAATCATAAGGTAATCCAAAGATGCCTAATACAATAGTAAGAGGTCCTATTTATAATAAACTAGCTACTAGGGTTTACATGAGTAAGTATTTGATGTATAAATCCACTTCCGGGGCCCACTTGGTGTGTGTTTGGGCTGAGCTTAAGTGTTGCACATGCAGAGGCCATTTGTGGAGTTGAACGCCAGTTTTTGTGCCAGTTTGGGCGTTCAACTCTGGTTTTGGATCCTTTTCTGGCGCTGGACGCCAGATTTGGGCAGAAGGCTGGCGTTGAACGCCAGTTTACGTCGTCAATTCCTGGCCAAAGTATGAACTATTATATATTGCTGGAAAGCCCTGGATGTCTACTTTCCAACGCAATTGGAAGCGCGCCATTTCGAGTTCTGTAGCTCCAAAAAATCCACTTTGAGTGCAGGGAGATCAGAATCCAACAGCATCAGCAGTCCTTCTTCAACCTCTGAATCTGATTTCTGCTCAAGTCCCTCAATTTCAGCCAGAAAATACCTGAAATCACAGAAAAACACACAAACTCATAGTAAAGTCCAGAAATGTGAATTTAACATAAAAACTAATGAAAACATCCCTAAAAGTAACTAGATCCTACTAAAAACATACTAAAAACAATGTCAAAAAGCGTATAAATTATCCACTCATCAAAAGTACTACTGTTTTCTATTCAATTCTTCTTATTTCGCTTCTAAGATATTCATTCGCACTTCAACCTGAATGTGATGAACGTGACAATCATCATCATTTCCTATGAACGCGTGCCTGACAACCACTTCCGTTCTACCTTCGACTGAATGAGTATCTCTTAGATCTCTTAATCGGAATCTTCGTGGTGTAAGCTAGAATGATGGCGGCATTCAAGAGAATCCGGAAGGTCTAAACCTTGTCTGTGGTATTCCGAGTAGGATTCAATGATTGAATGACTGTGACGAGCTTCAAACTCGCGATTGCCGGGCGTAGTGACAGACGCAAAAGGATAGTAAATCCTATTCCAGCATGATCGAGAACCGACAGATGAATAGCCGTGTCGTGACAAGGTGCGTTGACCATTTTCACTGAGAGGATAGGATGAAACCATTGACAAGGGTGATGCCTCCAGACGATTAGCCGTGCCGTGACAGGGCATTTGGATCATTTTCCCGAGAGAAAACCGAAAGTAGCCATTGACAGTGGTGATGTATCACATAAAGCCAGCCATGGAAAGGAGTAAGACTGATTGGATGAAGATAGCAGGAAAGCAGAGGTTCAGAGGAACGAAAGCATCTCTATTCGCTTATCTGAAATTCTCACCAATGATTTACATAAGTATTTCTATCGCTATTTTATTAATTTCGAAAACCCCATTACTATTTTATATCCGCCTGACTGAGATTTACAAGGTGTCCATAGCTTGCTTCATACCAACAATCTCCGTGGGATTCGACCCTTACTCACGTAAGGTATTACTTGGATGACCCAGTGCACTTGCTGGTTAGTTGTGCGAAGTTCTGAACCGTGGTATTGGCATCATGTTTTTGGCGCCATTACCAGGGAAAGAAAAGAGCGATGAATTTTACATAATTAAAGTGTAATCACAATTTCTGCGCACCAAGTTTTTGGCGCCGTTGCCGGGGATTGTTCGAGTTTGGACAACTGACGGTTCATCTTGTTGCTCAGATTAGGTAATTTTCTTTTTGTTTTGTTTTCAAAAATTTTTCAAAAATCTTTCAAAATTTTTCTTTTTTTTTCGAAAAAAAAAAGTTTTCAAAAATATAATAAAAATAATGTTTTCAAAAATAAATTATTCTATGGCTTCAAAACTTTCAAGAATGAATTCTAGAGTTTCATGGTAACATGTTGAATCCTATCTGGCTGAAAAGCCATACCCAAACTCCTTTGGGATTGGTCTTCAACTAATCACCTCAATGGATGTAAAGCCATTCTAAAGCTTGACTGGCTATAAAGCCATGTCTGACCCTTTGATTGGAGCTTTAGACTAAAGAGCACAAGATTCCTGGAATTCATATTAAAGAATTTGAAATCCTTATTTTTGTTTTTCAAATAATTTTCGAAAAAAAATACAAAAAAATTAGAAAATCATAAAAATCAAAAATATTTTTTGTGTTCTTGTTTGAGTCTTGAGTCATGTTATAAGTTTGGTGTCAATTGCATGTGCATCTTGCATTTTTTCGAAAATAATCATGCATTCATAGTGTTCTTCATGATCTTCAAGTTGTTCTTGGTAAGCCTTCTTGTTTGATCTTTGCATTTGCATGTTTTGTGTCTTTTCTTGTTTTTCATATGCATTCTTGGATTCTTAGTGTCTAAGCATTAAAGAATTCTAAGTTTGGTGTCGTGCATGTTTTCTTTGCATTAAAAATTTTTCAAAAATGTGTTCTTGATGTTCATCATGATCTTCATAGTGTTCTTGGTATTCATCTTGACATTCATAGCATTCTTGCATGCATTCATTGTTTTGATCCATAACATTCATGCATTGCATCATTTTTCTTGTTTTTCTCTCTCATCATAAAAATTCAAAAATAAAAAAAAATATCTTTCCCTTTTTCTCTCATCAAATTCGAAAATTTGGATTGACTTTTTCAAAAATTTTCAAAATCAAGTTGTTTCTTATGAAGTCAAATCAAATTTTCAATTTGAAAATCTTATCTTTTTCAAAATCTTTTTCAAAAAATCAAATCTTTTTCAAATTTCTTAGTTATTTTCGAAAATTCCAGAAATATTTTTCAAAAAATCTTTTTCTCATTTTTATATCAAATTTTCGAAAATAACAATAACAATTAATGTTTTGATTCAAAAATTTTAAGTTTGTTTCTTACTTGTTAAGAAAGATTCAAACTTTAAGTTCTAGAATCATATCTTGTGATTTCTTGTGAATCAAGTCATTAATTGTGATTTTAAAAAAAAAATCAAATCTTTTTCAAAAACTAATTTCTATCATATCTTTTCAAAAATATCTTCTTATCTTATCTTTTTCAAAAATTTGATTTCAAAATATCTTTTCTAACTTCCTAACCTCTTATCTTTTCAAAATTTGTTTCAATCAACTAACTAACTCTTTGTTTGTTTCCTACCTTTTTCAAAACTACCTAACTAACTCTCTCTCTCTCTCTAATTTTCGAAAATATCTCCCTCTTTTTCAAAATTTCTTTTTAATTAACTAATTATATTTTTTATTTTGAATTTTCGAAAATTACTACTAACCTTTTTCAAAAACTATTTTCGAAAATCACTTTCTCTTTTTCAAAAATTATTTTCGAAAATCCTTCTCCCTCATCTCCTTCTATTTATTTATTCATCTACTAACATCTCTTCCTCACATCACCAAAAATCCGAACCCTCTCTCTCTCTCTGAGTTCAGATTTTCTTCTTCTTTTCTTCTACTAACACAAGGACCTCTATACTGTGATATAAAGGATCCATATTATTATTATTATTTTCTTTGTGCCCTCTTCTTTGTCATATGAGCAGGAGCAAGGACAAGAACATTCTTGTTGAAGCAGATCCAGAACCTGAAAGGACTCTGAAGAGAAAATTAAGAGAAGCTAAATTACAACAATCCAGAGATAACCTTTCAGAAATTTTCGAACAGGAAGAGGAGATGGCAGCCGAAAATAATAATAATGCAAGGAGGATGCTTGGTGACTTTACTGCACCTAATTCCAATTTACATGGAAGAAGCATCTCCATTCCTGCCATTGGAGCAAACAACTTTGAGCTGAAAACCTCAATTAGTTTCTCTGATGCAGCAGAACTGCAAGTTTCATGGACTTCCATCTGAAGATCCTTTTCAGTTCTTAACTGAATTCTTGCAGATATGTGATACTGTTAAGACTAATGGAGTAGATCCTGAAGTCTACAGGCTCATGCTTTTCCCTTTTGCTGTAAGAGACAGAGCTAGAATATGGTTGGACTCTCAACCCAAAGACAGCCTGAACTCTTGGGATAAGCTGGTCACGGCTTTCTTAGCCAAGTTCTTTCCTCCTCAAAAGCTGAGCAAGCTTAGAGTGGATGTTCAAACCTTCAAACAAAAAGATGGTGAATCCCTCTATGAAGCTTGGGAAAGATACAAACAGCTGACCAAAAAGTGTCCTTCAGACATGCTTTCAGAATGGACCATCCTGGATATATTCTATGATGGTTTATCTGAGTCATCAAAGATGTCATTGGATACTTCTGCAGGTGGATCCATTCACCTAAAGAAAATGCCTGCAGAAGCTCAAGAACTCATTGATATGGTTGCTAATAACCAGTTCATGTACACTTCTGAGAGGAATCCTGTGAGTAATGGGACGCATATGAAGAAGGGAGTTCTTGAAGTTGATACTCTGAATGCCATATTGGCTCAGAACAAAATATTGACTCAGCAAGTCAATATGATTTCTCAGAGTCTGAATGGAATGCAAGCTGTATCCAACAGTACTCAAGAGGCTTCTCCTGAAGAAGAAGCTTATGATCCTGAGAACCCTGCAATAGCAGAGGTGAATTACTTAGGTGAACCTTATGGAAACACCTATAACTCATCATGGAGAAATCATCCAAATTTCTCATGGAAGGATCAAAAGCCTCAACAAGGCTTTAATAATGGTGGAAGAAACAGGTTTAGCAATAGCAAGCCTTTTCCATCATCCACTCAGCAACAGACAGAGAACTCTGAACAAAATACCTTTAATTTAGCAAACTTAGTCTCTGATCTATCTAAGGCCACCGTGAGTTTCATGAATGAAACAAGGTCTTCCATTAGAAATTTGGAAGCACAAGTGGGCCAGCTAAGTAAAAGGATCACTGAAATCCCTCCTAGTACTCTCCCAAGCAATACAGAAGAGAATCCAAATGGAGAGTGCAAGGCCATTGACATAAGCACCATGGCCGAACCCAAAGAAGGAGAGGAGGACGTGAATCCCAAGGAGGAAGACCTCCTGGGACGTCCAGTGATCAATAAGGAGCTTCCCTCTGAGGAACCAAAGGACTTTGAGGCTCATCTAGAGACCATAGAGATTCCATTGAACCTCTTTATGCCCTTCATGAGCTCTGATGAGTATTCCTCTTCTGAAGAGAATGATGATGTCACTGAAGAACAAGCTGCCAAGTTCCTTGGTGTAATCATGAAGCTGAATGCCAAATTATTTGGCATTGAAACTTGGGAAGATGAACCTCCCTTGTTCATCAATGAACTAAGTGATCTGGATCAACTGACATTGCCTCAGAAGAAACAGGATCCTGGAAAGTTCATAATACCTTGTACCATAGGCACTATGATCTTTAAGGCTCTGTGTGACCTTGGTTTAGGAATAAACCTCATGCCCCTCTCTGTAATAGAGAAATTGGGAATCTATGGGGTGCAAGCTGCTAAAATCTCATTAGAGATGGCAGACAATTTAAGAAAACAGGCTTATGGACAAGTAGAGGACGTGTTAGTAAAGGTTAAAGGCCTTTACATCCCTGCTGATTTCATAGTCCTGGATACTGGAAAGGAAGAGGATGAATCCATCATCCTAAGAAGACCTTTCCTAGCCACAGCAAGAGCTGTGATTGATGTGGACAGAGGAGAATTAATCCTTCAAGTGAATGAGGACAACCTTGTGTTTACAACTCAAGGATCTCTCTCTGCATCCATGGAGAGGAAGCAGAAAAAGCTTCTCTTAAAGCAGAGTCAAACAAAGCCCCCACAGTCAAACTCTAAGTTTGGTGTTGAACTCCCATATCCAAACTCTAAGTTTGGTGTTGGAGAGTCTCAACAATGCTCTGAACATCTGTGAGGCTCCATGAGAGCCCACTGTCAAGCTATTGACATTAAAGAAGCGCTTGTTGGGAGGCAACCCAATTTTTCTCTAACTATATTTTTCTTAGTTATATGTCTTTGTAGGTTCATGATCATGTGGAGTCACAAAATAAATATAAAAATTGAAAATGGAATCAAAAAGAGCAGAAGAAAAATCACACCCTGGAGGAGCATCTGTCTGGCGTTCAACGCCAGAACAGAGCATGGTTCTGGCGCTGAACGCCCAAAATGGGCAGTGTCTGGGCGCTGAACGCCTAGAACAAGCATGGTTCTGGCGTTCAACGCCAGAAATGGCCAGTAAATGGGTGTTGAACGCCCAAAATGGGCACCAACCTGGCGCTGAACGCCCAGAGTTGTGTACAAGGGCATTTTACATTCCTAATTTGGTGCAAGGTTGTAATTCCTTGAACACCTCAGGATCTGTGGACCCCACAGGATCACCTCAGGATCTGTGGACCCCACAGGATCCCCACCTACCTCCACTCACTTCTTCTCATCCCTCTTTCACATAATTCCATAAACACTCTTCCCCAAAACCCTTCACCAATCACCTCAATCCATCTTCCCCATCACCTCTTCACCACTCACATCCATCCACTCTTCCCCATAAACCTACCTCATAAACTCCACCTACCTTCAAAATTCAAAACCAATTTCCCACCCAAACCCACCCTAAATGGCCGACCCTTAACCCCCCTCCCTCCCCTATATATAGCCCTCCATTCTTCCTCATTTTCACACAACACAACCCTCTCCTCTCTACTTGGCCGAAACACACTTCACCCCACTTCTTCATATTTTCTTCTTCTTCATCATCTATTCTTTCTTCTCTTACTCGAGGGCGAGCAAAATTCTAAGTTTGGTATGGTAAAAGCATAAGCTTTTTTGTTTTTCCATTACCATTGATGGCACCTAAGACCGGAGAATCCTCTAGAAAGGGGAAAGGGAAGATAAAAGCTTCCACCTCCGAGTCATGGGAGATGGAAAGGTTCATCTCTAAAGCCCATCAAGACCACTTCTATGATGTTGTGGCCAAGAAGAAGGTGATCCCTGAGGTCCCTTTCAAACTCAAAAGAAATGAGTATCTGGAGATCCGACATGAAATTCAAAGAAGAGGTTGGGAAGTTCTAACAAATCCCATCCAACAAGTCAGCATCTTAATGGTTCAAGAGTTCTATGCCAATGCATGGATCACCAAGAACCATGATCAAAGTAAGAACCCGGATCCAAAGAACTATGTTACAATGGTTCGGGGGAAATACTTAGATTTTAGTCCGGAGAATGTGAGGTTGGCGTTTAACTTGCCCATGATGCAAGGAGATGAACGCCCCTACACTAGAAGGGTCAACTTTAATCAAAGGTTGGACCAAGTCCTTATGGACATATGTGTGGAAGGAGCTCAATGGAAGATTGACTCCAAAGGCAAGCCGGTTTAACTAAGAAGATTGGACCTCAAGCCTGTGGCTAGAGGATGGTTAGAGTTCATTCAATGCTCAATCATTCCCACTAGCAACCGATCTGAAGTTACTGTGGATCGGGCCATCATGATTCATAGCATCATGACTGGAGAGAAAATAGAAGTTCATGAAGTCATCTCTAATGAACTCTACAAAATAGCCGAAAAATCATCCCCCATGGCAAGGCTAGCTTTTCCTCATCTTATCTGCCATCTATGTTACTCAGCTGGAGCTTTCATAGAAGGAGACATTCCTATTAAGGAAGAGAAGCCCATCACTAAGAAAAAGATGGAGCAAGCAAGAGAGCCCATTCATGGAGCTCAAGAGGCGCAGGAAGCTCATCACCATGAGATCCCGGAGATGCCTCAAATGCATTTTCCTCCGCAAAATTATTGGGAGCAAATCAACACCTCCCTAGGAGAATTAAGTGCCAACATGGGACAATTAAGGGTGGAACATCAAGAGCACTCCATCATGCTCCATGAAATAAGAGAAGATCAAAAAGCAATGAGGGAGGAGCAACAAAGACAAGGAAGAGACATAGAAGAGCTCAAGGACATCATTGGTTCCTCAAGAAGGAAACGCCACCATCACTAAGGTGGATTCATTCCTTGTTCTTATTTCTTCTGTTTTTCCTTTTCTATGTTATGTGCTTATCTATGTTTGTGTTTTCATTACATGATCATTAGTAGTTAGTAACATTGTCTTAAAGTTATGAATGTCCTCTGAATCCATCGCCTCTCTTAAATGAAAAATGTTTTAATTCAAAAGAACAAGAAGTACATGAGTTTCGAATTTATCCTTGAACTTAGCTTAATTATATTGATGTGGTGACAATGCTTCTTATTTTCTGAATGTATGCTTGAACAGTGCATATGTCTTTTGAAGTTGTTGTTCATGAATATTAAATATGTTGGCTCTTGAAAGAATGATGACTAGGAGACATGTTATTTGATAATCTGAAAAATCATAAAAAATGATTCTTGAAGCAAGAAAAAGCAGCAAAGAACAAAGCTTGCAGAAAAAAAAGAAAAAAAATTAGGCGAAAAAAAAATAGAAAGAAAAAGAAAAAGCAAGCAGAAAAAGCCAAAAGCTCTTAAAACCAAGAGGCAAGAGCAAAAAGCCAGTAACCCTTAAAACCAAAAGGCAAGGGCAAATAAAAAGGATCCCAAGGCTTTGAGCATCAGTGGATAGGAGGGCCTAAAGGAATAAAATCCTGGTTTAAGCGGCTAAACCAAGCTGTCCCTAACCATGTGCTTGTGGCGTGAAGGTGTCAAGTGAAAACTTGAGACTGAGCGGTTAAAGTCAAGGTCCAAAGCAAAAAAAAAAGAGTGTGCTTAAGAACCCTGGACACCTCTAATTGGGGACTTTAGCAAAGCTGAGTCACAATCTGAAAAGGTTCACCCAATTATGTGTCTGTGGCATTTATGTATCCGGTGGTAATACCGGAAAACAAAGTGCTTAGGGCCACGGCCAAGACTCATAAAATAGCTGTGTTCAAGAATCATCATACTGAACTAGGAGAGTGGTGCACGAAATATGAATCACACTTTTCACAACTCGTACCACTGACCAGCAAGTGCACTGGGTTGTCCAAGTAATACCTCACGGGAGTAAGGGTCGAATGCCACGGAAATTGTTGGTTTGAAGCAATCTATGGTTATCTTGTAAATCTTAGTCAGGAAGTCAATTATGTTTATCAGTTGAATTGCAACTAAACAATAGAGCATGGATTAAAGGTTACTTGTTATGCAGTAATGGAGAATATGTTGGAGTTTTGGAGATGCTTTGTCTTCTGAATCTCTGCTTTCTTCTGTCTTCTTGTTCACGCACGCACGTCTTCCTATGGCAAGCTGTGTGTTGGTGGATCACCGTTGTCAATGGCTACCTTCCATCCTTCCAGTGAAAACTACGCTCACGCGCTCTGTCACAGCACGGCTAATCACCGGTTGGTTCTCGATCCGGTTGGAATAGGAATTACTATCCTTTTGCGTCTGTCACTAACGCCCAGCCTTCAGGAGTTTGAAGCTCGTCACAGTCATTCAATCCTTGAATCCTACTCGGAATACCACAGACAAGGTTTAGACTTTCCGGATTCTCATGAATGCCGCCATCAGTTCTAGCTTATACCACGGAGATTCTGATTAAGGAATCTAAGAGATGCTCATTCAATCGTATATAGAACGGAGGTGGTTGTCAGGCACACGTTCATGATTTGAGGAAGGTGATGAGTGTCACAGATCATCACCTCCATCACAGTTAAGCGCGAATGAACATCTTAGAGAGAAACAAGCGTGTTTGAATCGAAAACAGAAATACTTGCATTAATTCATCGAGACACAGCAGAGCTCCTCACCCCCAACAATGGGGTTTAGAGACTCATGCCGTCAGAGAATACAAAGTTTAGATCTAGAATGTCATGAGATCCAAAATAAGTCTCTAAAAGTTGTTTAAATACTAAACTAGTAGCCTAGGTTTACAACAAATGAGTAAACTATGATGGATGATGCAGAGGCCCACTTCTGGGGCCCACTTGGTGTGTGCTGGAGCTGAGAATTAAGCAATCCACGAGCAGAGGCCATTTGTGGAGTTGAACGCCAGTTTTTGTGCCAGTTTGGGCGTTCAACTCCAGCTTTTGATCCTTTTCTGGCGCTGGACGCCAGAATTGGGCAGAGAACTGGCGTTGAACGCCAGTTTACATCGTCTATCCTTGTGCAAAGTATGAACTATTATATATTGCTGGAAAGCCCTGGATGTCTACTTTCCAACGCAATCGGAAGCATGCCATTTCAAGTTTTGTAGCTCCAGAAAATCCACTTTGAGTGCAGGGAGGTCAGAATCCAACAGCTTCAGCAGTCCTTTTTCAGCCTGAATCAGATTTTTGCTCAGCTCCTTCAATTTCAGCTAGAAAAATACCTGAAATTATAGAAAAACACACAACTCATAGTAAAGTCCAGAAATATGAATTTTTCCTAAAAACTAATGGAAATAAACTAAAAACTAACTAAAACATACTAAAAACTATATGAAATTAACCCCAAAAAGCGTATAAAATATCCGCTCATCAGAGAGTCAATAACACTATCTAAACTCTGAGTTCCTATAGATTCCAATCATTCTGAACCTCAAGGGATAAAGTGAGATGCCAAAACTATTCAAGAGGCAAAAAGCTATAAGTCCCGCTCATATGATTGAAGCTATGATTCATTGATAGTTTCGAATTTATAGTATATTCTCTTCTTTTTATCCTATTTGATTTTCAGTTGCTTGGGGACAAACAACAATTTAAGTTTGGTGTTGTGATGAGTGGATAATTTATACGCTTTTTGGTATTGTTTTTAGTAGAATCTAGTTACTTTTAGGGATGTTTTCATTAGTTTTTATGTTAAATTCACATTTCTGGACTTTACTAGGAGTTTGTGTGTTTTTCTGTGATTTCAGGTATTTTCTGGCAGAAATTGAGGGACTTGAGCAGAAATCAGATTCAGAGATTGAAGAAGGACTGCTGATGCTGTTGGATTCTGACCTCCCTGCACTCAAAGTGGATTTTCTGGAGCTACAGAACTCAAAATGGCACGCTTCCAATTGCGTTTGAAATTAGATATCCAGGGCTTTCCAGCAATGTATAATAGTTCATACTTTGCCCAAGTTTAGATGATGCAATCTGGCGTTCAACGCCAATTCTCTGCCCAATTCTGGCGTCCAGCGCCAGAAACAAGCTGCAAAGTGGAGTTCAACGCCCAAACTGGCACAAAAGCTGGCGTTCAACTCCAAGAAGGACCTCTACATGTGCAACACTCAAGCTCAGCCCAAGCACACACCAAGTGGGCCCCGGAAGTGGATTTATGCATCAATTACTTACTTCTGTAAACCCTAGTGACTAGTTTATTATAAATAGAACTTTTTATCATTGTATTCACAGTCTTGGTTACTCCGGTTCCCCTCTGGGGCCGAGACCAATGAACTTCATTCACTTATGTATTTTTGACGGTAGAGTTTCTACACTCCATAGATAAAGGTGTAGAGCTCTGCTGTTCCTCAAAGATTAATGCAAAGTACTACTGCTTTCTATTCAATTCTTCTTATTTCGCTTCTAAGATATTCATTCGCACTTCAATCTGAATGTGATGAACGTGACAATCATCATCATTCCCTATGAATGCATGCCTGACAACCACTTCCGTTCTACCTTCGACTGAATGAGTATCTCTTAGATCTCTTAATCGGAATCTTCGTGGTGTAAGCTAGAATGATGGCGGCATTCAAGAGAATCCGGAAGGTCTAAACCTTGTCTGTGGTATTCCGAGTAGGATTCAATGATTGAATGACTGTGATGAGCTTCAAACTCGCGATTGCCGGGCGTAGTGACAGACGCAAAAGGATAGTAAATCCTATTCCAGCATGATCGAGAACCGACAGATGAATAGCCGTGCCGTGACAGGGTGCGTTGACCATTTTCACTGAGAGGATAGGATGAAACCATTGACAAGGGTGATGCCTCCAGACAATTAGCCGTGCCGTGACAGGGCATTTGGATCATTTTCCTGAGAGAAGACCGAAAGCAGCCATTGACAGTGGTGATGTATCACATAAAGCCAGCCATGGAAAGGAGTAAGACTAATTGGATGAAGATAGCAGGAAAGCAGAGGTTCAGAGGAACGAAAGCATCTCTATTCGCTTATCTGAAATTCTCACCAATGATTTACATAAATATTTCTATCCCTATTTTATTAATTTCGAAAACCCCATTACTATTTTATATCCGCCTGACTGAGATTTACAAGGTGACCATAGCTTGCTTCATAGCAACAATCTCCGTGGGATTCGACCCTTACTAACGTAAGGTATTACTTGGACGACCTAGTGCACTTGCTGGTTAGTTGTGCGAAGTTGTGAACCATGGTATTGGCATCATGTTTTTGGCACCATTACCAGGGAAAGAAAAGAGCGATGAATTTTACATAATTAAAGTGTAATCACAATTTTTGTGCACCAGTGGGCAAGAAGTATCTGGCACTCTATGTTTCAGTCGATTGCAGATCTCAAGTGACTTTAAATCTGAACTCCTAAAGGCTCATGAAAACGATAATGTGTTACCGAAGGTGTTCCCAACTATTGAGCAAGGAAAGCGGTGGAGAGTGTCAGAGGATCAGGATGGGCTATGGAGATTCAGGGATAGGAACGTTGTGCCGGATGTTGGCACTTTGCAATAAGATATCTTAAAGGAAGCACACAAAAGCAGATTCTCTATTCACCCGAGGAGTACTAAGATGTACCATGATCTAAAGGCAATGTTTTGGTGGCTGGGTATGAAGAATGATGTGGCGGAATATGTTTCAAAGTGTTTAACCTGTCAAAAAGTAAAGATCGAACACTAGAGACCTTCTAGGGTGTTGCAACCTTTAGAGGTTCCGCAACGGAAGCGGAAAAGCATTACAATGGACTTTGTGTCGGGATTGCCAAGGACTATAGCCGGTTTTGATGTTGTCTGGGTGGTCATGGACCGACTAACGAAGACAACTCACTTTTTACGCATTCGGATGAATTACACTATCAAGGAGCTAGCACGGTTATACATAAAGGAGTTTGTGAGACTTAATGGTGTACCTGCTACTATAATCTCTTATAAAGATCCTCGTTTCACATCAAGGTTTTGGGGTGCATTTTTAAAAGCTTTTGGGACCCGCTTAAGCTTGAGCACGGCTTACCATCCTCAGACAGATGTTCAATCTGAGAGGACAATCCAAACACTAGAGGATATGTTGAGAGCTTGTGTTCTGGACCAATCGGCGAGTTGGGATTGACATATGTTGTTAGTAGAGTTTGCATACAATAATAGCTACCATGGGAGCATCGGAATGGCTCCGTATGAGGCTTTGTATGGGAGGAAATGTCAATCTCCGCTATGTTGGTATGAAGCTGTGGAGAAAGGCTTGTTGGGGCTGGAAATGATAGCTGAGACCATGGAACAAGTCAAGAAAATCTGAGATAGGATACTCACTGCACAGAGTCGTCAGAAAAGTTACGCCGATTAGAGGCGGAAGCCCTTGGAATTTGAGGAAGGAGACCATGTTTTCCTTAAAGTTACTCCAACCACGGGAGTAGGTAGGGCAATTAAAGCAAAGAAGTTGAATCCTCGGTACATTGGTCCGTTTCAGATCCTGGAGAGGGTTGGACCGGTGGCGTATCGAATGGCTCTACAACCTCACTTTTTGAACTTGCACGATGTATTTCATGTGTCACAGCTTTGGAAGTATAATCCTGATGCTAGCTATGTGTTAGAACCTGAATCAGTTCAGTTAAAAGAAGATTTGACGCTTCGGGTGACTCCGGTCAGAATTGACGATACTAGTATCAAACGGTTGCGTAGGAAAGAGGTTTCGTTAGTCAAACTGGCATGGAGTTGAGCCGGTGTTGAGGAGCACACATAGGAGCTTGAGTCGGAGATGCGAACTGATTATCCGTACTTATTCTCAGGTGATTGAATTTGAATTTTGTGGGCGAAATTCCCAATTAGGTGAGTAGAATGTAAAACTCAGTTAATTAATGACTAATTAGCCCATAAATGAGAATTTATTTTAGAAAGCCAAAAATGTAATTTTTATGGCTTAATATGATAAAGGAGATTGAGACGAGAATTTCGACACCAATTTTATAGAAATCAGCCCAAGATTGGACCGAACAGTCCAAACCGGGCCAACCGGACCCATATTGGCCCAACCAAACTAAACCTAAAACCCTCATTTCAGCACTCTCTCTCTCCTCACTAACACTAAGAACACGTTGGAAATGGAAGGAGAAAGGGGAAGAATACTCTCCCAAGTTTCTACCCTTGTTTGATCTTCAAACCACTATAACTTCTGATCCAGAGCTCCGATTACCGCACCGTTTCAGGCATGTGTTCACCGTGACAAGCTCTACAAAACCCACCACTTTATTCTTGAGGTAAGCCACGAATTTGGTCCAGTTTTCTCAACCTTAAATTCGAATTTTTGGGAAAAAAGTGTTGAGATTTTGGACTCTCTGATATTATAAGACCAACTAGCTTGAAGGAGAAGAGTAACCTTGTCTTCTTGACCCTTGGGTGTGCTAAGATTCTCAACCCTAGTGGAATTTGTTGATTTATGATGTTGGGTATTGAGTTGTTGTGTTTGGATGTGATAATTGTGGCTTAGGTAGTGTGTATGTGAATATTAAAACTTGATTGAGATTTTGGAAAGCTTGGAAAAGGGATTTGGTGTGCTAAAAATCTGTTCTTGGAGGTGTTGAATCTTGGTGAGCTTGTGAAAAAGTGATTTGGAGGTGTTCCGGGTTAAGCGAAAAAGCAGCTATCGGTTTCCTGTATCTAAAATGTAATGTGGTGTGAAAACTTAGACTAGAGGCCCTATGATAGGAATTGAATTATTGATGTTGTTGAATGGTTTAGATATATGGTGTGGTCATATATGTGATTATAAATATTGGTATTTTGATGGTATGATGCATGAGAGGTATGAATGTTTGATATATGTTTGATGATTGGTTGATGTTGAATTGTGAGGAAAACCATGTTGATGGTGGGGATGATATTGATTATATGTAATGATGGTTGATTGGTAATGGTGTTGTGGGAAATTGGGATGAGGAAGAACATATGGCATGTTAATGTATTATGAGCCGAATGGCTGAGATATTGCCGTGTTACGGCTGAGCTATTATTGAATTATGGCTGAGTATGATTGTATATATGCATATTTAATAAAATGTGAATGTTGCACTTCCACTATCTAAGATACGAGTTTTCTTGGGAGAAAGCAATGGCTAGCCACCATGTGTTCCAGGTCGAGACTCGATACTCTGCTGACCCTATGTCGTAAGTGTGGTCGGACACTGTGAAAGTTCCGGATGAGCTTGCCCTCGTGAATATACACTAGTGAGGGTGTTGGATATGAATTATGACTTATGTTGTGAATAACTCGAGTTGGGGATGCACGACAGAAGGACAGTCCAATGGTTAGCTACCAGGACTTGTCGGGTTGGCTATATAACCGACAGATGATATCATCAGCCATTAGATAGGCATGCATCATATGCATATTATGTGAATTATTTGGAATTGTCTATTTGACTGCATATTACTTGCTAATTGTCTAAATGACGTACCTGTTTCCTATTTGTATATCTCCTTGTCTGATATAATTGTGTTTGCCATATTATATTACTGTTGGCGGTTGCGAGGTCTACAAGAATTGGAAACGGAAGTATTAGTTAAACTGAAGATCTTTAGTTAGTTGCCATTTATGGTTTAGTCTGTTTATAAGCTTTGAATTATCTGGTGAAAGTTCTAGGATTGCCTTCGGCTTTCCCAGGACATTACATGTTAGATATGTGGGCACTGTTACCATACTGAGAACCTCCGGTTCTCACCCATGTGGATTTTGTGGTTTTCAAATGCAGGACTTGAGGCTTCTCGCTGAGGCATGCTATAGACTCTGGGATTAGCGAAGATCCTTAGTTCTTGGGACTTTACTTTGGTTTTATGTTTTCACTTAGATAATTTTATCTCCATTAAATAATGTATATAAATATACTATTTTGACTCCTCTTAGAGGTTGTTTTGGAGAATAGGTTTTGTTTTTCGCCCCATGGGTTTCCTTTGGGTTTCTCGCTTTATAAATATATTGTATATACTTCTATGCTCGGACCGGTCATCTTCGCAACTGGATCTTGAGTTTTGGATATTTGTGTTTTTGGCACTCTTTATATATTTTTGCGTTAGTCTATCCTTTATCTGTTTCCGTTACGTTATTTTATCGATCGGAGTGTTGCGCTTTCGAATTACGATTTTGTTTTACCCCTTTTTCTTCAAAGGCTCCTAGTTATAAACATTCTTCACAATACTATATGTACTAAATTTTATTTTTACAGGTCATAATACCTTGCCACTTCTGTCTTATGAGTTAAGCATAAGACTTTGTATGGTAGGGTGTTACAAAAATCAACGGCAGCTTCAAAACACAGCCCCCAACATTTTCGCGGCAGCATAAACAGCTCTAAATCACAACAAGCAACCTCAGTTACTAAATCCTAGGAACATTAATATCGTAAAGGCTTTAATACACGTACAGGACACTAACGCAGGGCTTTCGAAACATGATTACTTACCGAAATAACAAAATGAAGCAGTTGCGATTCCAAACTGACCCGGCAACAGCTCTGGTAGTAGCCAGAAACTCCGGTGGATCAACTATAATAACCACGCAGAATCAAAACCTTCTCGCAATCCAAAAAGACAGAAACCTCAATTAAAACCCTTACCGGTAGTGTTTTCTGGCAACGGCAGTGGGGTTTTCGGCAGAAGGAGCGGCGGTGGCTGGCGCAGGCCTCCCCTCTCTCTCCTTTGCTCCCGTGCGTTCTCTCTCTCTTACTCTGTGTGGCTGGACAGCCATTTTCTCAATAGCACGGCGGTGGCAGGGACGACTGGAAGATGCGGCAGCGTCTTTTCCTCACCAGCGGCCAACCCTCGTCGGTGACAAACCCTAGCAGTGGCGGCGGATGCTCAGCAGGGACGAGTTCCTCCGGCTCATGTGCAGCGGCGCCGTTGGGAAACATGGAAGCAGCGGCGGCCGAACGCGAACGCGACGAGGCTGACCACGGCCTTTCCTCCTTAACAAAATAATTTCTGAATTTAAAACTGTAGATAACTATATGATTTGAACTTTGATCATAATAAGACTTTTCAAAAGTTCTGGGTCTTACAGAATACACATCCAGTAATGGTTCGATTGCTTAATTATATGTTTTCACCTATGATCATCTCCTTTCTTGCAAGTTGTTAAAATCTTTTCAATAACTCAATTCAATTTTGGATTTGATTTGATTATGATTACTTTAGCCCTTGTGTTCATATATGTATTCTTGGGATTTGATTTATTTTGACCAAGTAGTTGCATTCATTTTGATTGATTGCATTTAGATAGAGTGCATATAGATAGTTTGCATTAAATGAATGTTGATACCCTTTGTCTCTTTCTTGAGTTTAGCATGAGGACATGCTTAGTTTAAGTGTGGGGAGGTTTGATAAACCCCAATTTTGTGGTTTATCTTGTGTTGAATTTAGGGGATTTTATCAACTTATCTCACATTTATTCAATGAAATAGCATGCTTTTGTAATTCTTCCTAATTTGTGCTTAAGAGTGTGATGAGCGGATATTTTATACGCTTTTTGGGGTTAATTTCATATAGTTTTTAGTATGTTTTAGTTAGTTCTTAGTTTATTTTCATTAGTTTCTAGGCAAAATTCGTATTTCTGGACTTTACTATGAGTTTGTGTGTTTTTCTGTAATTTCAGGTATTTTCTGGTTGAAATTGAGGGAGCTGAGCAAAAATCTGATTCAGGCTGAAAAAGGACTGCTGATGTTGTTGGATCCTGACCTCTCTACACTCGGAATGGAATTTCTGGAGCTATAAGAGTCGAATTGACGCGCTTTCAATTGCATTGGAAAGTAGACATCTAGGGCTTTCCAGCAATATATAATAGTCCATATTTTGCTCAAGGATAGACGATGTAAACTGGCGTTCAACGCCAGTTCCATGTTGTAGTCTGGCGTCTAGCGCCAGAAACACGTTACAAGTTGGAGTTCAACGCCAGAAACAGGTTACAGCCAGGCACGTGAGAAGCTTTAGTCTCAGCCCCAGCACACACCAAGTGGGCCCCAGAAGTGGATTTCTGCACTATCTATCATAGTTTACTCATTTTCTGTAAACCTAGGTTACTAGTTTAGTATTTAAACAACTTTTAGAGATTTATTTTATATCTCATGATATTTTAGATCTAAACTTTGTAATCTCTGACGGAATGAGTCTCTAAACTCCATTGTTGGGGGCGAGGAGCTCTGCTGTGTTTTGATGAATTAATGCAACTATTTCTGTTTTCCATTCAAAAATGCGTGTTCCTATCTAAGATAATCATTCGCGCTTAATTATAGAGAAGGTGATGATCCGTGACACTCATCACCTTCCTAAATCCATGAACGTGTGTTTGACAACCACCTCCATTCCATATCAGATTGAATGAGTATCTCTTAGATTCCTTAATCAGAATCTCCGTGGTATAAGCTAGAATCCATTGGCAGCATCCTTGAGAATCCAGAAAGTCTAAACCTTGTCTGTGGTATTCTGAGTAGGATTCTGGAATTGGATGACTGTGACGAGCTTCAAACTCACGAGTGCTGGGCGTAGTGACAGACGCAAAAGGATAGTAAATCCTATTCCGGTATGATCGAGAACCTATAGATGATTAGCCATGCGGTGACAGCGCACCTGGACCATTTTCACTGAGAGGAAGGATGGTAGCCATTGACAACGGTAATCCCCAACAAACAGCTTGCCATAGGAGGGACGTGCGTGCGTGAAGAAGAAATTAGGGAGAAAGCAGAGAGTCAAAAGATAAAGCATCTCCAAAACTCCAACATATTCTCATTTACTGCATAACAAGTATTTATATCATGCTCTTTTATTCCTCGTAATTCAATTTGATAAGTGAATTATTTTCCTGACTAAGAGGTACAAGGTAACCATAGATTGCTTCAAGCCAACAATCTCCGAGGGATTCGACCCTTACTCACGTAAGGTATTACTTGGACGACCCAGTGCCCTTGCTGGTTAGTTGTGCGGAATTACATAGTGTGAAGTAATTTTCGTGTACCAAGTTTTTGGCGCCGTTGCCGGGGATTGTTCGAGTTTGGACAACTGACGGTTTATTTTGTTGCTTAGATTAGGAAAAATTTTTTCTTTTTTGTTTAGAGTCTTCTATTATCATTTTTGGTTGAAATTTTCTTTTTAAAATCCTTATTTTCTTTTTTTTCTTATTTATTAAAAATACTTCTTCAAAACAAGTGTTACATTTACTGCCCAATTGGCTAGAGCGTTGGTCTATGTTCTTGGTAATTGGGTATATTCTTTTCAAAATCTTCTTTTTCAAAAATAATTTTTCTATTAAATCTTGTGCCAAACTTTAAGTTTGGTGTTTTCTTGTTGATTTTTCTTTGGTTTTCGAAAATTTTAGTTTGGTTTTCTAAAAATTTTAAGTTTGGTGTTCTATCTTCATGTTCTTGTTGTTCTTGTGAGTCTTCAAGGTGTTCTTGACTTTTCCTTGTGTCTTGATCTTGAAATTTTTAAGTTTGGTGTTCCTTGGTGTTTTCCCTCCAAAATTTTCGAAAACAAGGAGCATTAGATCTAAAAATTTTAAATCTTGTGCTATTTTATTGTTTTTCTCTCTCCTTATCAAATTCAAAAAAAATATCTTTTCTCTCCATTTTAAAGCAAATTTTCGAAAATTGCTCTTAAAATCCAGATTTTTATTTCAAAATTTAAAACCTTTTTCAAAAATCATATCTTTTTCAAAACTTCCTAAACCACTTCAAAAATCTTCAACCATTTTTATTTATTTTATTTTAATTTATTTTATTTTCAAAATAAATAAATAAATAAATAAAAATATTTTTTTATCATCTCCCTTTCTCCATCATGGATCTAAGTGGAAATGAACAGTCCAGAAGGACTATAGGGTCATATGCTAACCCCACTACTGCTTCATATGGGAGTAGTATCAGTATACCCTCCATTGGAGTCAGTAGCTTTGAGTTGAATCCTCAGCTCATTATCATGGTGCAGCAAAGTTGCCTGTATTCTGGTCTTCCACAGGAAGAACCTACAGAGTTTCTGGCACAGTTTTTACAAATTGCTGACATAGTACATGATAAGGAAGTAGATCAGGATGTCTACAGATTATTACTGTTCCCATTTGCTGTAAAAGACCAAGCTAAGAGGTGGTTAAATAACCAACCTAAGGCTAGCATAAAGACATGGAAACAGCTGACAGAAAAATTCCTGAATCAATACTTTCCTCCAAAATGGATGACACAGCTAAGGCTGGACATCCAAGGCTTTAAACAAGGAGATAATGAATCTCTTTATGATGCCTGGGAGAGATACAGAGATATGCTAAGAAAATGCCCCTCTGAAATGTTTTCAGAGTGGGTTCAGCTAGACATCTTCTATTATGGGCTTACAGAAAGGGCTCATCTTTCTCTAGATTACTCAGCTGGTGGATCTATCCACATGAGAAAGACAATTGAAGAAGCTCAAGATATCATTGATACAGTTGCCAGAAATCAGCATCTGTACCTAAGCAGTGACCCTTCCATGAAAGAAGAGGCTAAAACAGTGACTACTGAACTCCTGCTGAACAAGCTACTGAATTCAATCAGCAATTGGATTTTCTAACAAAACAGTTAGCCGGATTCAAGGAGAGAATACAAGAGACAAGGATGGCTAATATAAATATGGAAGAACAATTAAAGCAAACAAAGCAGTAGCTATCAAAACAAATAACAGAAGAATGCCAAACAGTTCAATTAAGAAGTAGGAAAATATTAAATACCCCACCTCAAGGCAGCAGGAAGCCAAGAAATGAGCAAACTACCCAAATTCCATCTGAGGACAGTAAGAGCCCGGGGAAAAATGATTCTGGCGCTAAAATGCCAGAAATTGGGTGGAAGGCTGGTGCTGAACGTCCAAACCATGCTCAGGACTGGCGTTCAACGCCAGAAACAAGCAAGGAACTAGCGTTGAATGCCCAAAGGAAGCACAGTTCTGGCGTTCAGACACAGGAAGAGGAAGCACTAATTCAAGTGCTAAGGACACACAAGACAGCTCTTGGGTGGTCCATAAGTGACCTTAAGGGCATAAGCCCAGCTAGATGCATGCACAAGATCTTATTGGAGGATAATGCTAAGCCAGTGGTTCAACTACAGAGGCGGCTAAATCCAGCCATGAAGGAAGTAGTGCAGGAAGAGGTCACCAAATTACTGGAGGCTGGGATTATTTATCCTATTTCTGATAGCCCTTGGGTGAGCCCTGTCCAAGTCGTCCCCAAAAAGGGAGGCATGACAGTGGTTCATAATGAAAAAAATGAACTGGTTCCTACAAGAACAGTTACAGGGTGGCGCATGTGTATTGACTACAGAAGGATCAATACAGCCACCAGGAAGGATCATTTTCCTTTACCATTCATAGACCAGATGCTAGAGAGACTAGCAGGTCATGATTATTACTGCTTTTTGGACGGCTATTCAGGCTACAACCAAATTGCAGTAGATCCCCAGGATCAAGAGAAAACAGCATTCACATGCCCATCTGGAATATTTGCTTACAGAAGGATGCCATTTGGGCTGTGTAATGCACCTGCAACCTTTCAGAGATGCATGCTCTCTATTTTCTCTGATATGGTGGAAAAATTTCTGGAAGTCTTCATGGATGACTTCTCAGTATATGGAGACTCATTCAGCTCCTGTCTTGATCACCTGTCACTGGTTTGAAAAGATGCTAAGAGACCAACCTGATTTTAAACTGGGAAAAATGTCACTTTATGGTGACTGAAGGGATTGTCCTTGGGCATAAGATTTCAAACAAGGGAATAGAGATGGATCAAGCTAAAATAGAGGTAATTGAAAAATTACCACCACCTGCCAATGTTAAGGCAATCAGAAGCTTTCTGGGGCATGCAGGATTCTACAGGAGGTTTATAAAGGATTTTTCAAAAATTGCAAAACCTCTAAGCAATCTGCTAGCTGCTGACACGCCATTTGTGTTTGATACAGAGTACCTGCAGGCGTTTGAAACTCTGAAAGCTAAGCTGGTCACAGAACCAGTTATCTCTGCACCAGACTGGACATTGCCATTCGAATTAATGTGTGATGCCATTGATCACGCTATTGGTGCAGTACTGGGGTAAAGGCATGACAAACTTCTACATGTCATTTATTATGCTAGCCGTGTTTTAAATGATGCCCAGAAAAATTACACAACCACAGAAAAGGAATTGCTTGCAGTGGTCTATGCCATTGACAAGTTTAGATCATACTTAGTAGGATCAAAAGTGATTGTGTACACTGACCATGCTGCTCTTAAATATCTACTTACAAAGCAGGATTCGAAACCCAGGCTTATAAGATGGGTATTGCTTCTGCAAGAGTTTGATATAGAAATAAGAGACAGAAAAGGGACAGAAAATCAAGTAGCTGATCATCTGTCCCGAATAGAGCCAGTAGAAGGGGCGCCCTCTCCCTCTATTGAAATCTCTGAAACCTTTCCGGATGAGCATCTGTTCGCCATTCAGGAAACACCATGGTTTGCAGACATTGCAAACTATAAAGCTGCAAGTTTCATACCCAAGGCGTACAGCAGGCAACAAAAGAAAAAATTAATTTCTGATGCAAAGTACTACTTGTGGGATGAACCCTATCTCTTTAAGAGATATGCAGATGGAATAATCCGTAGGTGTGTACCTAGAAAAGAAGCACAGAGGATCCTATGGCATTGCCATGGATCACAATATGGAGGCCATTTCGGAGGTGAGCGAACAGCCACCAACGTCCTCCAATGTGGTTTCTACTGGCCTACACTCTACAGAGATTCCCGAGAGTTTGTAGCCAGAGAGCTGGTAATTTGCCTCATAGTTACGCCATGCCTCAACAAGGAATCTTGGAGATTGAGTTGTTTGATGTATGGGGAATTGATTTCATGGGGCCTTTCCCACCATCATACTCAAACACTTATATTCTGGTGGCAGTTGACTATGTATCAAAATGGGTAGAGGCCATTGCCACACCCACCAATGATACTAAAACAGTACTGAAGTTTCTCCAGAAACATATATTTAGCAGATTTGGTGTTCCTAGGGTACTAATCAGTGATGGGGGCACTCACTTCTGCAATAAATAGCTTTACTCCGCCATGGTCCGGTATGGGATTCGCCACAAGGTGGCGACTCCATATCATCCATAGACAAATGGGCAAGCTGAAGTTTCTAACAGAGAACTAAAAAGAATCCTGGAACGGACTGTAAGTACCCGTAGAAAGGATTGGGCACAAAGCTTGGATGATGCTCTGTGGGCTTACAGAACAGCATTCAAGACTCCTATAGGGACCTCTCCGTACCAACTTGTGTATGGTAAGGCTTGTCACCTGCCCGTGGAACTGGAACATAAGGCCTACTGGGCAACCAGATTCCTAAACTTTAATGCCAAACTAGCTGGAGAAAAAAGATTGCTCCAGCTGAATGAGCTAGAGGAATTCAGATTCACTGCTTTCGAAAATGCCAAGCTTTATAAAGAGAAATAAAAAAGATGGCATGACAGAAAGCTATCTTCTAGAATCTTTGAACTAGGACAAAAGGTTCTGTTGTTTAACTCTAGGCTCAAGCTATTCCCCGGGAAACTGAAGTCCCGGTGGAGGGGACCATATGTGCTTACAAGTGTATCACCATATGGTTATGTGGAGCTTCAAGACATTGACTCTGATAGGAAGTTCATTGTTAATGGACAGAGAATCAAGCATTATCTTGAAGGTAATGTTGAGCAAGAATGCTCATGGCTGAGGCTAGATTAAAAAGCTCAGCAAGGTCCAGCTAAAGACAATAAAGAAGCGCTTGCTGGGAGGCAACCCAGCCATTGGCATCACTTCCTCTAGCATTTTGCCCTATTCTTGATTTTATTTGTTTATATAAAGTTCATTGATACTAAGGTAAAGAGTCAATTGCATAAGTTTACAGGGTTACAGAAGGATTCAGCACACAAAACAGAGAAAAAGAGCTCACTGGCAAGAAAACGCCAGTAAGAGGCACAATTGGGCGTTCAACACCCAAAAGAAGCATCCACTGGGCGTTGAACGCCAGTAAGGATAGCTATATGGGCGTTTAACGCCAGATTTACAGCGTCCTGGGCGTTCAGAAAAACGCCCAGTGACAAAGGAGTTCCTGGCGTTCAACGCCAGAAAGAAGCAGCAGCTGGGCGTTGAACGCCCAGGAGAAGCAGCAATTGGGCGTTAAACGCCCAAAACATGCAGCGTTTGGGCGTTTAACGCTAGGATGGTGGGGAGGAGGTAAATTCGTTTTTACTTCATATTTTTTATTTTAATTTTAATTTTCATGTTTCAATTCATGATTTCTTGCATAAACATGTTACAAACCCTGATTTCTAAGAACCCTAATTTCTAAAACCCTACTTTAAAAATATCAAATGTATCTTAATCCATAAACACAAATACTTTTTCAATCCAATCTAACTCTTTTTCAAATTTTCCAAAACAAATCTATCTCTTTTCCTTCTAAAATCTTTTCAACTCATCAATATCTTTTTCAAATCTCCACATTATCCTTTTCAAAATCCAAATTTATCTTTTTCAAATATCTTTCATATCTTTTCAATTTTAAATCACATCTTTTTATATCATATTTTTTTTAAATCATATCTTCTATCTTATCTTTTTAATATTTTCGAAAATCCTACCCCCTCTCTTTTTAAAACCACATTCGGCCCCCTCCCCTCTCATCCACCATTCGACACAAGCTCTCCTTCTACCCATCTCCTTTCTTTTCTTTTGCTTGAGGACAAGCAAACCTCTAAGTTTGGTGTGTTTATCTGTGATCACTAAACCATACCCACTAAGATCATGGCTCCTAAAGGAAAACAACCCACTCCAAGAGGCAAGAAAGAAAGCATTCCAAAACCACTTTGGAATCAAGGGAGGTTCTTAACCAAAGAACATTCAGACCATTACTACAAAATAATGGGTCTAAGATCAGTGATCCCAGAAGTCAAGTTCGATCTGAAAAAAGATGAATATCCGGAGATCCAAGAGCAGATTCTAAACAGGAACTGGGAAGTCCTAGCTAATCCTGAAACGAAAGTGGGAAGGAATATAGTTCAGGAATTCTACGCTAATCTGTGGCAAACAGACAGGCAGAGAATATCTAGAACTGCCCTCTATGACTATCGAACTTTGGTCAGAGGAAAGATTGTTCACATCCACCCTGACAAAATCAGGGAGATCTTTAAGCTACCTCAGCTGAAAGATGACCCAGACTCCTTCAATAGGAGAATGATGAGAACAAACAAGAGCCTGGATAAGATTCTAGAGGATATATGCATCCCTAGAGCCAGGTGGACCACCAGCAGCAAGGGTGTCCCAAATCAACTCAAGAGAGAAGATCTCAAACCAGTCGCCAGAGGTTGGCTGGACTTCATTGGGCGTTCTATATTGCCCACAAGCAACCATTCTGAAGTCACTGTTAAAAGAGCAGTGATGATCCATTGCATTATGTTGGGAAAAGAAGTAGAAGTTCATCAACTGATCCCATCTGAATTTTACATACTTGCTAACAAGAACTCCAAGGATGCCAGGTTGGCTTATCCAAGCTTAATATCTATGCTCTGCAAAGATGCTGGAGTAAAGATGGGAATAACAGAGTATATCTCAGTGGAGCAACCAATCACTAAAATCACAATGGAAAAACAATAATTGCAGGATGACCCCACCAAGAGGAGGGCGCAAGAATTCCTCCCAAGAAGTCCCTCAATTTGAATATTGGGAACAGCTTGAAGCATCTGTTACCAAGTTGCAGGAATCTATGGACCAAATAAAGGAAGAACAGCAAAATCAAAACAGTATGCTCTGCAAACTGCTCAGGGAACAAGAAGAGCAAGGGCGTAACTTAAACATGAATAAAATAGAAGATTTTCTTTAGGATAAGGAGGCAATATTTTTCGAGTTTTTAATACAAGAAATTCTAATTAATTACATGTGGTGGCAATGCTTTCTGCCTTCTGAATGAATGCCTGAACAGAGCATATGTCTTTGGAATTTGATGTTCTTGAATGTTAAATATGTTGGCTCTTGAAAGAATAATGAACATGAGACATGTTATTGATAATCTGAAAAATCATAAAAATGATTCTTGAAGCAAGAAAAAGCAGTGAATACAAAGCTTGCAAAAAAAAAGGGGCAAGCAGAAAAAGCCAATAGCCCTTAAAACCAAAAGGCAAGGGTAATAAAAAGGATCCAAGGCTTTGAGCATCAGTGGATAGGAGGGCCTAAGGGAATCAAATCCTGGTCTAAGCGGCTAAACCAAGCTGTCCCTAACCATGTGCTTGTGGCGTGAAGGTGTCAAGTGAAAACTTGAGACTGAGCGGTTAAAGTCAAGGTCCAAAGCAAAAAGAAGAGTGTGCTTAAGAACCCTGGACACCTCTAATTAGGGACTTTAGCAAAGCTGAGTCATAATCTGAAAAGATTCACCCAATTATGTGTCTGTGGCAATTATGTATCCGGTGGTAATACTGGAAAACAAAGTGCTTAGGGCCACGGCCAAGACTCATAAAAGTAGCTGTGTTCAAGAATCAACATACTAAACTAGGAGAATCAATAACACTATCTGAATTCTAAGTTCCTATAGATGCCAATCATTCTGAGCTTCAATGGATAAAGTGAGATGCCAAAACTGTTCGGAAGCAAAAAGCTACTAGTCCCGCTCATTTAATTAGAATCTGAGCTTCACTCAAAAACTCTGAGATATTATTGCTTCTTGACTTATTTGTATTCTATTTTATTTGTCTAGTTGCTTGGGGACAAGCAATAGTTTAAGTTTGGTGTTGTGATGAGCGGATATTTTATACGCTTTTTGGGGTTAATTTCATATAGTTTTTAGTATGTTTTAGTTAGTTCTTAGTTTATTTTCATTAGTTTCTAGGCAAAATTCATATTTCTGGACTTTACTATGAGTTTGTGTGTTTTTCTGTAATTTCAGGTATTTTCTGGCTGAAGTTGAGGGAGCTGAGCAAAAATCTGATTCAGGCTGAAATAGGACTGCTGATGCTGTTGGATCCTGACCTCTCTGCACTCGGAATGGAATTTCTGGAGCTATAGGAGTCCAATTGACGCGCTTCCAATTGCGTTGGAAAGTAGACATCCAGGGCTTTCCAAAAATATATAATAGTCCATACTTTGTTCAAGGATAGATGACGTAAACTAGCGTTCAACGCCAGTTCCATGTTGCAGTCTGGCGTCCAGCGCCAGAAACACGTTACAAGTTGGAGTTCAACGCCAGAAATAGGTTACAGCCTGGCGTTGAACGCCCAAAACAGCCCAGGCACGTGAGAAGCTTTAGTCTCAGCCCCAACACACACCAAGTGGGCCCCAGAAGTGGATTTCTGCACTATCTATCATAGTTTACTCATTTTCTGTAAACCTAGGTTACTAGTTTAGTATTTAAACAACTTTTAGAGATTTATTTTGTATCTCATGACATTTTAGATCTGAACTTTGTAATCTTTGACGGCATGAGTCTCTAAACTCCATTGTTGGGGGTGAGGATCTCTGCTGTGTTTTGATGAATTAATGCAACTATTTCTATTTTCCATTCAAACATGCGTGTTCCTATCTAAGATATTCATTCGTGCTTAATTATAGAGAAGGTGATGATCCGTGACACTCATCACCTTCCTCAATCCATGAACGTGTGTTTGACAACCACCTCCGTTTTATATCATATTGAATGAGTATCTCTTAGATTCCATAATCAGAATCTCCGTGGTATAAGCTAGAATCCATTGGCAGCATCCTTGAGAATCCGGAAAGTCTAAACCTTGTCTGTGGTATTCCGAGTAGGATTCTGGGATTGGATGACTGTGACGAGCTTCAAACTCACGAGTGCTGGGCGTAGTGACAGACGCAAAAGGATAGTAAATCCTATTCCGTTATGATCGAGAACCTACAGATGATTAGCCGTGCGGTGACAGTGCACCTAGACCATTTTCACTGAGAGGAAAGATGGTAGCCATTGACAACGGTAATCCCCAACACACAGCTTGCCATAGGAGGGACGTGCGTACGTGAAGAAGAAATTAGGGAGAAAGCAGAGATTCAAAAGACAAAGCATCTCCAAAACTCCAACATATTCTCATTTACTGCATAACAAGTATTTATTTCATGCTCTTTTATTCCTCGTAATTCAATTTGATAAGTGAATTATTTTCCTGACTTAGAGTTACAAGGTAACCATAGATTGCTTCAAGCCAACAATCTCCGTGGGATTCGGCCCTTACTCACGTAAGGTATTACTTGGACGACCCAGTGCACTTGCTGGTTAGTTGTGCGGAATTACATAGTGTGATGTAATTTTCATGCACCAGAGTGAAAACATGCTTTTTAGACCTTTAAATTGCTAATTTTAATTCACTTTAATCTATGTTTGTTGAGTAATTTCAGGCTTATAAGATAAGGATTGGATGGAAGAAGTGAAGAGAAAAGCATGCAAAGTAGAGAATTAAGGAAGAAATGAGCATTTGGAGGATCCAAGGCCACGCGCGCATGCGTCACCCACGCATACGCGTGAGTTGGGAATTTGCAAGGCGACGCGCACGAGTTGACAACGCACACGCGTGACGTTGGTCACGTGACCTCATTAAAGGCAACACGCTGGGGTGTTTTCTGAGCCTTATAGGCCCAAATCCAACTCATTTCTGAAGCTATTTGATGCAGAATTCAAGAGGGAACAAAGGGGGAGCAATTAGATGCTTAGGATCATGCTTTAGGTAGTTTTCTAGAGAGAGAAGCTCCTTTTTCTCTCTAGAATTAAGGTAGAATTAGGTCAAACTCTCTTAGATTTAGGTTTCAATTCTTGTTTTCATTTAGTTTTCTTTACAATTTCTTGTTCCTACATCTTTATTCTCTTAGTTTGTTTTATTAACTTCTCATTTATGTCATTTTTAGTTTATGAACCCACTTGTTAATTTCAATTTCTATTAATGCAATTTTTATTGTTATTGATTTCTTGCATTAGGTAGTGGTAGAATTTACTATTCCTTGCAATTTTACTATGCTTTCATTTTATGCCTTTCAAGTGTTTGATAAAATGCTTGGTTAGATTTTAGAGTAGTTTTTAAGCATTATTGGCTTGGAAAGAGAAATTGAGTAGTCTTGAGTCATTAAAACCCAATTTAGATTGGTGATCTAGAGTTATTAGTTAGTCTTGTGTCTATTAATATCACTTATTGATTGGGATTAACTAGTCCTATTTGACTTTCTCTCAATATAAAGATAACATTATACCTTCTTCCGATGTTGGAGATGACGAAATAGGATTAGCTCTTGTTAACTATTGTATGATGATTAATGACTAGGATAGAAAGCCTTGATTCTCAATTCTTGCCATGGATGCCTCTTTTTAGTATTTGCTATCCTTAGTTGTTTTCTTTATTTTCATGTCATTTAGATTATAGTCTTCTTATTTACAAACCCCTTGGACCTCATAACCAATAAAACGCATACCTCATTGCAATTTCTTCGAGAGACGACCCGAGATCTAATACTCTCGATATTTTTATTGGTTTGCACTTGTGACAAGCAAAATTAAACTTTGATGTAGGATTGGTTGTTGGTATAGACTATACTTGTAACGAAGTGATTCAACTTTATTCAGAAATTCTATATCAACGTAAAGTCTTCTTTCAGTCATGTTCGTTAATTTTAAAATAAAAGTCATTTCCACCCATGGTTCGTCGACAATGTGACGATAATAGAATAAGGGTTAATGCATCATCAAAAAAATCGACGACTTGAATGTTGATTTTAATATTTTATTTTTAGTTATCTTCTTTTAACAATATAGACAGCAAGCTGTCGAAAAATATCAGTAAAAAGTATAATCGTTGTTTTTTAGCGTTAAAAGATACGTTTTTTTTTTTTTGTAATGGTAATTCGTTAATCTTTAACCAAATCCTGTTGAATCTTATTTAGCTGAATAATAATTCTATCATATGTAAAGCATGCAAGGCAACTTTAATATAGAGAGAACCAAAACGTTGAAGATTCAAACAAAGTAATTGATTTTATTCTTAATAAGTTCTATACGAATAAATAATCTTAAATTGCTTTCTTTATTACTTAAAGAGAAAGTTTAGAAAATTAATTAGTAGTGCAACCAATTTGAATAACTTTTTAAAAATTTCAAAAAATTTGATTTAAAATTTAAATTTGCATTCAAAAAACTTCATTTTATAAAAAATAATGTAGTGTCATTCCTCTCCTCTCCTGATGTGGCATTGCTTCTCCTCTCCCCATGTAGTGATTTGCATGCTCCATATTGCATCGCGCTATCGTTTGCGACGGGACCCTCTCCAGCCGCATCACTTATCGACGTTCAAGCTCTTCTCGCAGAGTTGCGATCTGTGCACTTCTTGACGTCCAGCACGTGCGTCGCCAAGTCGAACCACTCTCGCTCACATCATCTCGCATTGTCATGGCACTGCTTGTGGGAGTTCGACTATCGCAATGACGATGCAGAACGCAACAGTGCGATCAACCATTCCATCTCCTTGCACAAGAACATCGCGGCCTCTCCCTCTATCTCCTCGCGCAAGATTCTTCTTCTTGGATGTTTTTTTTTCTATGTTTCCGATTTTTTCCCTTATTTTCTTCTTTTTAGATTTTGGAGGACTTTCTTAATCTTTATAGAAGCTTCTTGCTTAGTTTTTTTATGCTCTTTTTCTAATTTTTTTTTTATGTTTCATTTTGTTAGTGTCAAATTTTTAAAATGATTTTAGATATCTCATTTGTTTTTAGGTTTTGGATTTTTTTCTTATTACGTTTTGGATGTCTTTTATTTTGAAATTTTTAAAATAATTTTAGAATTTTTTAAATGGTATTTGGAATATTTAAAATAAATTTTTAAAATAATTTTACAATGATTTTAGATGTTTATTATTATTTGGGTTTAGATATTTCTTTTCTAAAATTTTGATTTTTTTTTGTTAGGTTTTTGGATGTTTCTCATGATAATTTGAATTAACGTTTTTTTCAAAAAAAATTTAAAAAAAATTTTGAATATCTCATTTTTGTTAGGATTTAGAATGAATTTTTAAAATGATTTAAAAATTTTAAAATAAATTTTTAAAATAATTTTAAATCTTTGTTATTATTTGGTTTTAGATTTTTTTTGGATCTTAGATTTTTTTTAGGTTTGGAATGTGGTAATTTGAATTGACGTTGCTTAAAAAAATTTTAAAAATTACTAGTTAGTTAATTGTACTTGATTACACCTCTTGTTAACCACCTAAGAGATTTGAATTTTTAAATAATCTCTCACTTGATGTATACATTATTGTGAATTAATAGTATCTTTTAAAATTTTATGTGCTCATCCTGATGAATGCGCTATTTTTCTTAATTAATTTTGCAATATTATTTTTCACGTATATCAATTATAAAATTATCGCATATTTTACCATTTCACGAGAAGGAAACTATTTGTCTCACTCAAATAGTTCTGTTTAACAAATCATCACAATGAACTTGATAAACGGGTCTAGTTCTCTAATGGAGATGATGATCATGGACTAGATTGACATTTTATTTCAATACATAAAAGAGTAGATGGCCGTTTCATGAGATGGACAGGGATCAGAGTGAAATTTTACTGAATAGTTTATTATCACTTTTGTAAACATTTAATTATTCAAGTACTCCTAGTAAAAGTACGCATGAAAGTATACAATAATAAAACTCGAAACTAGCTAATATATTAATATATGGTAAATTTTACCCAATCTTTCGTAAATTAAAGGATAAATTATTCTTTATAACATGTTTTATTATTATTAAATAAAATAAAATAAATTATTTTATTATAGTTAAATTTAATTTTTATCTAACCTAAATTTTGTTAATCTAATTAGTTAATCATGATATAATTTTTTGCAAATTATAAAAATTATTAAAAAGTTTAATTTTGTAATTTTTTATTTTTTTCAAATTATATATTTATTAATCAATTTCAATTACACAATAAAAAAATTCAAAGAACAGAAAGAATAAATAAAAAAAATCAAAAGGCATTAAAAATTTAAAATTCTCAAATGTTTCTCTCTTTTGTTTTCTTAATTTTTTTTTCTCAAAAGTCTTTTTTCTTGTTCTTATTAACTAATTATATCTATTTATTATCAATTATTTTTATAGATCAATTAAAAAGTTATTTCACATGACATACACATGCATTAATTCATAGTAACTACATTCTGTTCGCATTTCAGTATTTGTTTTATCTTCTTGTTGCACATACGTATCTTTCAGTGCATTTTAATTTGTCGACATCGTAAACATGCCTTCATGGCTATGTTTAGCAATAGTGGTTATTCTGAAAGAATTTCGAATTAAAATTCTTTCGGTTTTCAACTTTTCATTACTTTAAAAGCGAAGTATTTAAAAAATCTTATTGTTTTGAAATGCTTTTGACGAATCTAATTTCATTGTTAAGAGGAATGAAGAAGATTTTTGAATGAATAAAGAAAGTAAGAGAAAATTATTAAAAAGGTGTTTTAGAAATTTTAAATTTTATGTTTCTTTGATTTTTTGTATTTGTCTTTTTCTTTTAAGATTTTTTTATTTTGTGATTGAACGTAATTAATAGAGTGTGATTTGAAAAAAAAAGTTATAAAATAGAACATTTCTACTGATTTTATAATTTGTAAAAAAAATTATATCACAGTTAATTAATTAAGTTAACAAAATTAAGATTGAATTAAGAATTTAACCATGATGATAAGTCAGCCTATTTCATCCAATAATAATAAAATAGAAAAGTATAGGTAACGAATAACATTGGTACGGTGAACAATGTGAACAATAGATATATCAGATGTTTATTTTATTAGATGTGCAAATGGTTATTCTAATATTAAGTTTAAGTTTTAGGTGGATAATTTGAAAGTGTAGTGTGTTTTTATTTTATTGCTTTTAAAAAAATCATTGATTACTTAGCATAATCCTAATAAAATATGTTACTTAACTTTTAGAATTTACCTTTATATAATTATTCACATCAACCAGTGATAAACAAATAGTAGAATTCTCTAATTGCTTACCTCTTCACACAAACAAAACCACAAGAGAAGATATTATAAATTGAAGTGGCAGATAATAAAGATGCTCTGAAACTAACGTACACATATATGCAACACATACAATACAAGCAAGATGTTGATTAAGGTAGTTGTCTTGCTTTTCCACGTTGGATTTTCAAGCACAGCGATTGCATCTGATCCCCAGTTCAAAGAACAAGGATTGACAACCACAAAGAAAATGTTTAACAATGATGATGCAAGTAGTCACGACTACTTTGTTAGATCACCGTCCGATAAAGATTGCTGTAAAAAATGCTTTCACCATCAGGATTATTTCTTTGGTTACTACCAGTGTCTAGACGGAGGTGAATCTTGTTATGAATCTTGCAAAATTTGTATTTGTAACCGCTCTAGTCCTCGACGATGTTACTGTGCAGATTTATCTTCCGACATATGTCCTATACCAGAATGCAAGTGAAAATTTTTCAATAAGCTACTTGAAGTGTGGTTTGCGTGTCAATATATAATTATTTTACAATAAAAACTTTTAATTTCTTGAAACACCTTAAATGCATGATATAATACATGATCAGAATTTAGTATAAACTTTTACCCTAATGTGTGGTGTACAATAAAGTATCAAGTAAGCAATTGAAGCTTGTGTTACCTTTTCTTCTAATAACATAAATAAGATGGTAAAACTTGACACTTTGAGAGATATCGTTATAGAACATTCAAATCAAATATGTTTATTAGAACAAGGTAATATTACATAAAAAATGACAACTAATTCTTACCCCACTAGAAAAGTCAAATTTAATTGACTAACTATATATCAGATAAAATCATATAATACACAAGATAAGAATAATTGTCTACGCCGTTATATATTTCAATCTCTTATCTCTGATCAGTTTAAAAAAAAAAATATTTGGTTAATATTATGATATGTTACAAGAATATTTATTTGAAAATATTAATGGTTAGAAACAACAAAATATTATTTGTTCAATGATGAATCAGAACATAGAGCATTTTAATCAGAAAAATTAAACAAGAACTCGTTTTAATTAAAAAAAGAACTTGGTAATAGTTTTTTTTTTATTTATGCATGATTTTAATAATATGGAGAAAATGAATCAAGAAGAAATTAAAGAGCTTTTATGAAGTTTAATAATATCAAAACTATAATCATGAGTTGGTATCTATTCAATTTTATGGTGTCTATAGTTTAGTTGGCTAAGGTATTTATACAATTTTAAAAATATTTAAAAATTATTTTGAAAATAAATATAAGAGGTGTTATCAAAATGAAAAAAAAAATTATAACTTTAAATTTTATAATACTTTTTAAGTATTACTAAAATTGTACAACCACCATATTCATCATAAACAAAGATATTATAGACTATTTTATTTATATATTGTTAGAAACAAACTAAGAGAGTAATAAAGAGTGGCGCAATGCGGAGCTGTTGATCCTGGACGTTGATCCATCGAGAACCTCAAATGGACAGAGGACTTTAGGTGGTGTGTGGCGGTGCGTCCGGTAGAATCCGACAACGATTCTGGATGTGTTGGAATCGTAACGATAAGACGAACATGGTGGTAATAATAGTGATGAACCAAAGCATCAGAAATGGATCGAAAAACGAGGGCAAAGAACACTGTCAGAAGAGAAAAACAAAGGGCTAGAAACGAAGTTTCATAGAACAAAAAATAACCTATGCTTTGATACCATGTTAGAAATAAGAGAATAATCTGAAGAGTGTATTATTGAGTGTGTGTCAAAAGGTAAAATATACAAGGATATATATATAGGTGCTAAAAAAATAAAAGAAATAAAAGCACAAAATCCTACAATAAATATACAGATATGTTATATAAATATAGAATCCCGCTAGGGAAACATTGGGGTATCACTACAAAAATCACTTTTAGCGGCCATTTATTTTACTTTTAGCGGCAATAAAAATAGCCGCTAATACATTTACCGGCAATTAGACATTAGCCGTCTTATGCTTCGCCGCTAAAAAGTTTTAGTGGCCATTATAACATTTGCCGGTAAAGACCATTTTAATGGCCGCAAAAAGTATATAACTTTTAGGGGCAATTTTCTTGGCAATTTATATTGCCACTAAAAGTAATTCTAAGATGGAAACATTGTTCACTTTTAGTTGCCATTACTATTTCCGCTAAAATCTATTTTACCGGCAATTTATATGGCCACTAAAAAAATTCTAAAATTATACTATTATTCACTTTTAGCTGCCATTACTATTACCGCTAAAATTTTAAAGTTTTTTTAATTATACTCACTTTATTAATTAGAACTAACAACCTATATTTTTTCTATGATGATGATGATGATGATGATGATGATGATGATGATGATGATGATGATGATGATGATGATGATGATGATGATGATGATGATGATGATGATGATGATAATTTGCATTTGAAATTTGACCAGAAAAATTTGAAATAAGCTTTCTATTAAAATACTCCTTTTGACAAACTAGAATGCTAAAAGTGGTATTTGTCAATACATAATAAAAGTTTGTTTGTCATTTCATTGACTTTAAATACATTTTGCAGAAAATAAAAAAAAAGGTCAAAATATGCTCAATTCTTCTAGGCCAATGCTGCAGCAAAGCCACAAACTATGAGTCTCACAGCAGTTGCAGTGATGCCAATTACTATAACACCATTTGCATAACAAATTGAAATTTAAGTTAATGTTCCAATGCAGGGTGAGAAAAGCTTGAGTAAGAAACAGGTGCATTATGTGAGAACAGATTCCATTATATCTATTTATTATAAGTGCATAGATTCAGGTGCCTCATCTGAATGGGAGAACAGAAAACGACAACCCAGGAAACAAGGCATGTCTACAAACCACGTGTTGAAATATTATCACAAAAATAAAATAGAAAGTTACTCTAACAAGAGCCAGGCAAAATTTTCGATAACTTTGGACTTCTTTATCTATATGCACAATGCACTAGCTAGAGCGTGCTATTAATAATTAATTTATATTCTCAATACATGCTACTTCAAATTCAAATCAAACAGCACTCCCTGCATAGGCATGTTTGAAATTTATACATATACACGTAGCAAAAGAATTTGATGGATGGAGAAGTCTTGTATAATGATTTATAAACATACATTAAAGGAAAGCAAAATATAAAAAGAAAAGTAATCTTAATGAGCAGTTGGTATAATATTATGTACGATATTAGTTAATTAGTACTGGATTCAAACAATAATAGATAAAGATATAATCTTTCAAGAAAATAACTATTAGCATCAAACCTGATTTCAGGTGTTGGATGGTGCTAACTCATGACCACTATTAGCATCAGGAAGCTAATAAATGCAGTAATGTCAAATAAAAAAAATAGTTCACAAGAAAAAATTTTAAATTTTAAAAATTACCTGCATAAAAGAATTTTCATTGAAATCTTGAGTCATAGATGAACCTGTTGAAACAAACTTACACAAAATTTATCTCATAAAAGATAATTCAGCCAACATTTTATTTTGATTTTCTTTCATTAACTTCATTTCTTCATGTTTCTCCTTTAGCACCTTTATTTTTTGTTGTAATTTTTGAGCAACCTTACTAGCAAAAGCATCTGAAGCAAATTTACCATAAGATGATTTATTACCCCACAATAAAGAAGGTGTTGGACCAAGTCCTAAACCACGTACGTAACCACTTCTATTACTTCCCAATACTTGAGAATAAACATCTCCTTCCCAAGCAACACCATTATTAGATTATTCATTAGATAGCTCGCCATTGTTCAACTTCTCTTCAATTAGTTCCTATATAGAAAGAACTAAATGTCACAATTGAGTGAAGCTAAAAAGGAGGATACATGTATGTTCCTATTTTACAACTAAATGCATGATTTAGTTCCTTTATACTTTTCAATCACAACAAAAAGAAGATACAAATTCATAAATTTTACCACTACTTTTGCAGACTCCTCTTCCAATGGTCTACCATCCTTACGCCTTTTATGAATTTTGAGAAAAATCTCTCGTGAAGGTTCGATTCCATCCATGGCCTAACAAAAGGACAAAGTCAAAAGATTATATATACTGTGCTGCTTTGCTAATGGTTCAAAAAAGGACAAATTTTCAATGTTCTCATATTATATATACTGTGCTGTGTTGCTAATGGTTCCAGAAAAAAAAAACAGTGCATTGTTTTATAAAATATCTGAAATAAAAATTACGCATAAGTACCTGTTCATTCATCAATGTTGCAATGCTTTTGGATCCTCCCGTGTGAGGCATTTTTTGCTTTGCCCTATTAATCCTATTTGCTTGGGTACGTTTCTATCATAATACATTATGGATTAGTAAAATACACTACTACCCACACATGCCATTATTTCTCTATTTTCCTATTTTCTATATCTATACAGTTTCAGTAAAATAGTAAGTTCTATACAGTTCAATAAAATCTACTTTGGCCTAAGTAATTTGCTGCAGTTATGGCAGAATTAGAAATAAAAAATAAGAAAATGCTAATAAAACAAATAAAGACAATCCTTATCAGATTCAGTAATAATATTTATCTTATATTTACATGTTAGTTAAGGCTTTCAAAGTACCTTTGCTTTATCGAGAACTAATATGAGACAAGACCAATCCATTGATCTCTTGGGATTCGTTCCGGTCTATTCTTCAATAAAACATTTTTAGTTTTGTATTGTCCCAAACACATACCCTTTAAGTCATATTTATAATCTTTCCATTTCTTCCCAATTGATCTTTTTACAAATTCCACACCACGTATTGGGATAGAAAACTTCTTCTACAAAACATTAAAGCAATTTCTTAATGAATCAAATAAAATTAAATTAGAATCCATTAAGAATAATAAAATTCTTACCCTCACAATTTTCAGCAACTTATTTTTCTCCTCTTTATCATAACATCTCCAGTCATCTATGTTTAAAGGCATTATTGAAGGAGTTCTAGCTAGAATACCAAGAAAACTAGCAAGTTTTCTGCTTTCTTTTCTTATAGCTTGGTTGAAGTTATTAAATTGCACATCAATTGTCTTTTCATGAGGCATGTTCCAAATTTTTTTCAACAATGTAGGTCCTCTAACCTTCTTTGTCTTTGGATGACCTAACAAAAGAAATGCAATTATTCAGTGAAAAGAAATATGAAAATATAATAATATCACCTAATTCTTCATCTTGCTCAGAATTTATACTATTAGAAATACTAGGAGTTTGACACAAATCCTTATCATTCAATAGTTGCTCCATAAAAGGCAGCACTTCATCAGCATAATTTTTCTCTTCAACAAATCTCACACGACTCTTTTTAGGAACTCTTAAATCTATACTTGAGACAGCACTCTCAAGATCATTATCCTCAATAAGTTTGTTCCAATCTCTTTCTCTTCTTTTTTCTACTTGTGAAGCCCTCTTCTTCCCAGTTTCTTGTAGCTTCCCCATTAATTTCATGCCTTCTCTTTCCCTTCTTATGTTTTCCCTTTTTATTTGACTCTAATTATTTTCCAAATTGTTTCCTTCAATATTTGACTTTTTATAGTTGTTCTTTGATGCATCCATATCCTACAAAGTCAATAGAATTTAAAGTATAAAACCTTTACACTTAACAAAACAAAACAAAAAATAGATTATGGAAAAGGGTAAAAATTATAAAAAAATAGAACCCAAAGATTCTACCCTGAGTTTCCAAAGCTTCCATGTAATAACTGTAACACCCTAACTATCAAAATGTCACGCTTCCTGCTGCGCCACTCTGATAGCTCGGGTATTACGACTCTTAAAATATTTAATACTAAAACATGAGCTTGCTTAAACATTAAACTGAATTTTCAAAAACATACATCCATAACCAATCACAGAAATCCAAAACTTAGTTTTTCCTATAAAAGAAAATTAAAAGTTTCCTATCATTATGAATGACCAATCATAGCCTTCAACTCAGCGACTCAAACAATTCCACAACCAAATCATCATCTCATCATCAATAACCAAACTCAAAGGTACCACAACAGAAACAAGCACAGACAAAACATACAAGGAAAACACAGGTATAGATTACAGTTACAGAAAATAGCTCAGAAAGCAGTTAATAACAGTTAAGCAATTAGGCAAACTTAAACAAGTTCAAACCCAAGCAAAGCATACAATTGCATATGATGAATGGCTATCCTATGGCTGTTGATATCAACTGTCAATTACGTAACCATCCCGACATGTTCTCAACTCAAACTTACACCATGGGGGAAATCTCCAAGCTTACATGGGGAAGAGAAAGCCCCCAAACTCAATAATATCCATGGGACGAATCCCAAGCTGACATGGGGAGAAGAGACAACAACAAGCTGACATGGGAAAAATAATACCCCAAGCTGACATGGAAGAAATAACACCCCAAGCTCAATAGTAACCACAGGAAAAATCACGGCTGACATGGGGACAACGCCCCAAGCTCAATATATTCAATAATTTCTCATAATTATCATTTCCATTTCTGATACTAATTCATATATCATTTTCACATTCATCCTCATTGTCATTCAATTATTTAAAAATCATACTCAAAAATCAATCTTCACTCATATTCATTCTCATCATACCACTTGTTACAGTCTTTATTAATTCAGGTTCAAAATATAATTCATTCTTTTCTAAATAAATCAAACACCAAACATAAACTTTTTCTTCATAATTCCCGAAAGTCAATTTGGGATTAATTTGGATTTGGTTAATCTTAATCAAATTAAGGTTTAAAGTGTTAATTTGAAATCTAGTTTAATTCTCAAAATGATTTTAAAATATTATTCGTTGTATTAAAATACTAATTGGTTTGAAATCAAATTCTCTAATTGAATTTATAAGAGAATAAGATTAATTTTCTTTATTCCTAAAACTTGAAATATTAAGTCATAGAAATATCAATTATTTGAATTAAATCACATAAAAATTTTTGTCATTCCATAACTAGTAATTTTGTAATTTAAATGTAGAAAATAATTCAATAATTATAAAATTAGATAAAATTCTAATTAATTATCAAAACCTGATTTAATTAGTTTTAATAAAATAATTTCTAAAAATAAAGTTTCTAATGAATAAATAAATTAAAATTAACTCATAATAAGATTTATTTGAAAATCCTGGGTCTTACATCCTACCCACCTTATAAAAATTTTCGTCTTCGAAAATTAACATAATACACAAAATACTAAAATAGTTTTAAATACTTTACTTTTGTATACTTAGAAAACAAAGGTCTTGGCATATATATGTATATAATTTTTCAAATACCGAAAATCTCATAAAAACTTAGGTGTAAGGAAAAAGTGTGGTCTAAAGCAAAAGTTACAAGATGGTTCAAAACAAAGATGTCATATGGGGCTACTATTTTACCAAAACTTGAAGCATAAGAAGGTGCAAGTGTTCTAGTTAGTTGTTTGCAAAAACAAAGGGGTATCTAGGTGGCAAAAGTTTGAAAACAGGCTGACGTAAGCAAATAGGACAACGTCTGCACACAAGCCTCGTACCAATTTCAGAGCTTCAACTTCCATTCCTTTCGAACTCTTATCTTTATCCACGCTCGACTGTTGACTTTGACTTTCAGCAAACTCAATCAAGGTTTTAGACTCATTTATCATCAAGCAGCAATCTAAACAATCGATTCTATTATTTCGGAAACTTAGCAATCTGACACGCGCTCAAACACATCAGTGCAATACCGCTATCTCACATTACTCGATCACTTAACTACTTATCGTGAGTCATCATCCTATACGCATTAAGCTACTGAGACATCTTCTCAGTCGTACTCCTTTGCCAAATTCAAGCATTTTAACCTGCGGCGTTTCCAAACTCGCCAAATTCACCTCCCGCGTCAACAAGCTGTGTATTAGCAAACTAACATACTATTACCAATGTCTAGGAGTATCACATGACACCAAACGAACTCAAGTTTACTTAGAGGGATATAACACGAAAGAAAAAATCAAATGACAAGGACAACATTCGCATGAAGTTGGGAGGATGAGTAGAGCCACAATTAAATAGAGATTTGCAATAACAATGAAATGTTCCAGAAGGAATGTCAATTCACATCTTTCCGAGGAAATCTGTATCAAGGAACTTCGAAAGGAATCATAAGAAGACTTAACATATTCAGCCAAAATAAGTTTAAGATGAATAAAGGACATACAAAGTTTGCAAAGAGAAGATAACTGAAATCAATACAATGTTCACAAGATTTTAAGAGGATGGTATGGTACACACTTGAATAGGGCATTCTTTAACAATAGACAAAACCAAGAAAATCATTTCACCTTCACAAAGAATGATATCAGACAAACTTCTTCCAAAAGAAGTTGCATTATGCCAAGACAAATTTAAGTCAAAATGAAATATAAAAATCTTGTAAAACGAAAATTAACTAGGAAAACTGCAAAATCTTTCTTTGAGAACCTTGGAAGATAATCAAGTACATAATCAAATAAGAATATACAAACAAAACTGTGGTGTGATTGGAAAAATTTTAAGTTGTATTCAGACCACATAAAATTTTTGTTTTTTTGTTTTTTCAAAAATCCCTATAAGTACATGCAAAAGTAAAAGCAATCTTTTCGAGACTTTCAAAGACTAGTTATTGGCATAATCGGGCAAAGAAGGATAAAAATAAAATTTCTTTAAAAGATCCTAAGTAGGAATCGAAAGAGAATACTATAAGTCACAAAATGTCACAACAGAGCAAGATGCAAATAAGGTACAAAACATGGAGCAGAAAAAATCAAACCGTATAATTAGGTTACTACGAATAGTAACTCTTAAGGTACAAACCACTTAAGATTAAAAGATTGTGCGTGTGTTTCTTAAGAGGGATATTGCAAAGGATTCAAGAAGCTGTAAGGAACACGATCAAGCAGAAAACAAATCAAATCAAAACTTCTTTAGAAAAGTCTAAAACAAAAATTTTAAAGGATTAAATAAATTGTTGTGCATCGCAGCGGTGCAGGTTCAACTCACTTCAAGGGTTTCTTAGTTCATGTAGAGGAATGCGAAATCAATGACCACATTGTACGAATCGAAAGGGGAAACTAAGAACACTATCAACTATGTTATGCGTAAGAAAAGTCAGATTGCTTTTGAAAAAGTAATGAAGCAAGTGATTTCAAGATGAAGAAAAGAAAGACTAATAATACGTCATATAACGTGGCAGGATTCATAGCGCATCCGTTTATAACAGTTAGAAAGGAACACAAAGCTCATAAGTAAGGGTAGCTAAAATCAATGGTTAATGTTTCTAGAGATCTGTAAATCATTTATGGCACCAAAACAAATTCCAGATCAAGTCAAGGAGTATAAAATTCATAAAGATGGCTATTAACTTTGATAAGAGTAAATATCCCAAAAGTTTCAAGTAACAACCGAATACAGAACTAAGCAAAGACAATGTATGAATGGAAAGATAAAGTTGGCAATTGAATCAATCACATTTCCTGAAGGAAATGATAAATAAGGAATTCCAATGCAATTGATAGAGAAGGAGATAAAACTAATTACGAATAATGGATTAAACACCAAAACGAAATTAACTTCAAAGTTAATTTCTAACGCTCCCAAAACCATGATATGCGTTACCTATTACTTGTATATCATCTATGATAACCCATTAGTGCTTCCATATACATAATTCACTAGTGTTAAGCCGGCCAAACTTAATACCAAAAATTATGCAATGCAAGACTAACGGCTTTAATCAATAGACCGTCATGTGCATAAAGCTCTAACTCTCGTTACCAGAACAAGACCTATTACATGACAAATGCTCAGAGTATGCAACTGAGGCATAGTCGGTCCATTCCTCAGGCTCTACAGGAAGGACTGCTCTGATACCATAATGTAACACCCTAACTATCAAAATGTCACGCTTCCGGCTGCACCACTCTGATAGCTCAGGTATTACAACTCTTAAAATATTTAATACTAAAATATGAGCCTGTTTAAATCTTAAACCTTATTTTCAAAAAAATACATCCATACTTTTCAATACAAATTACAATACTTACAAATAATTAATATATATATATATATGTACATTATACCAATATATAAACTTCACATAACAACTCCTATCCGTCTTGCAAAAGTTATAATGAAGGAAGAGTAATAATAACTAAACTAAAACATCTTCTATCGCATAAGCTAAACTCAACTACTCTTCATAAGCTTCTTCATCTGTTTCCTGAAAAGAGAAGTCTGTAGGGGGTGAGAACCTAACCACATGGTCTCACCACAGTTTTTCAGAATTTGTTATAAGAAGATATTTAGTAGGTAAACTATTTTTCAAACTCAGTGATTAAGTATCCAGAAATCCAAAACACAGTTTTTCCTATAAAAGAAAATTAAAAGTCTCCTATCATTATGAATGACCAATCACAGCCTTCAACTCAGTGACTCAAACAATTCCACAACCAAATCATCATCTCATCATCAATATCCAAACTCAAAGGTACCACAACAGAAACAAGCATAGGCAAAACATACAAGGAAAACACAGGTATAGATTACAGTTACAGCAAATAGCTCAGATAGCAGTTAATAACAGTTAAGCAATTAGGCAAACCCAAACAAATTCAAACCCAACCAAAGTATACAAGTGCATATGATGATTGCCTATCCTATGGCTGTTGATATCAACTATCAGTTACGTAGCCATCCTGACATGTTCTCAACTCAAACTTACACCATGGGGGAAATCCCCAAGCTGACATGGGGAAAAGAAAGCTCCCAAGCTCAATAATATCTATGGGACGAATCCCAAGTTGACATGGGGAGAAGAGACAACATCCTAAGCTAACATGGGGAAAACAATACCCCAAGCTGACATGGGAAAAACAACACCCCAAGCTCAGCAGTAACCACGGGAAAAATCCCGGCTAACATGGGGACAACGCCCCAAGATCAATATATTCAATAATTTCTCATAATTATCATTTCCATTTCCGATACTAATTCATATCTCATTTTCACATTCATCCTCATTGTCATTCAATTATTTAAAAATTATACTCAAAAATCAATCTTCCCTCATACTCATTCTCATCATACCACTTGTTACTTTCTTTAATAATTCTGGTTCAAAATATAATTCATTTTTTTCTAAATAAATCAAACTCCAAACATTAACTTTTTCTTCATAATTCCTAAAAATCAAATTATAAAATCCTTGAAAATATAAATCTTTCTAAATAACCATTTTTAAACAAGTCTCCAATTTTTATAAAAATTTGGGCAGCATCTCCTCTAAAATTTAGAACAGGAAACAACTTACCGAACTTTCGAATACCTGAGAAAATAGAATGACGGCAACTCCGTTGACAACGTGGCAGCTCGATGTCGCATGCACAACTACTAAACTCAGCATGCAAAACCACAACTTGGTCCTACGTTACCAACATCTCAGTTACTCTAATAGGCTATGACGAAAATCTGATTTTTAAAAGGTTTCAGAGACGATAATGCTTACCAAGGGAAAAAGGGACTTCAATGGCAGTTTCCGGTGACAGAGGTGGCTTAACGGCGGCATAACGGTGATGGAGTGCAGCTCCTTGATCGGCATGAGAAGAGGCTCACAACAGCAGTGATAGGTTACGATGAGGGTGACAATGGTGGGCCCGCAACAGACACGACGCCTCTCCCTCTCTCCGGCTGGTTCTCCCCAAACGTGGCACTCTCCCTCTCGACGGCTCCACCATGGATGGCGGTGACTCTGGCTTGTGGTAAGGGCGACGACGGTGACCTTAGGAGTGGCAATGGCGGCAAGATGCGACGACAGCGATGGCTTCTCCCCTGTGCGCGCTCTGCTCCTCCCTTTCATGGCTCTGGTTCGCACTTCTCTTCCTCTAACGGTGATACACAACGGTGCAGAGACAGCTACGATGGCGATGGCTTCAGCCACGACGAGGAGTGGCGGAACAACCCACCAACTTCAGCGTGTCTTCCCTCTCTTCCTCTCTCTCAGATCTCACTTTCTCTTGGTTGTAGACTCTAATGGCAACGCGGTTTGGTGAGTCCGGCAGTGACGCGGCAGAGCATGGTGGTGGCGAAGCAGCAGCAAGACGGTGACGGCTCCTCCCCCACTCTCCTCTTCTTCTTCCTCTGTTTCCCTACCTCTTCTCCTTTTACCTTGCCCGTTTTCTTTCTGCCTTTTCTTTCTTTTTCTCTGTCTATCTGAGTTTGTGCTGGGCATGTGTTTGGGGAAAGGTGGTAGGGTGAGTGGCGGTGGGTGTGGGTAGGGATTAAGGTAAAATTAAGGTTAGGGTTTGTGTATGAAATTGGGAATTTTGGGATTAATTTAGATTTGGTTAATCTTAATCAAATTAGGGTTTAAAGTGTTAATTTGAAATCTAATTTAATCCTTAAAATTATTTTAAAATATTATTCGTTGTATTAAAATACTAATTGGTTTGAAATTAAATTCTCTAATTGAATTTATAAGATAATAAGATTAATTTTCTTTATTCCTAAAATTTGAAATATTAAGTCATAGAAATGTCAATTATTTGAATTAAATCACATAAAAATTCTTGTCATTCCATAACTACTAATTTTGTAATTTAAATATAGAAAATAATTCAATAATTATAAAATTAGATAAAATTCTAATTAATTATCAAAACCTGATTTAATTAGCTTTAATAAAATAATTTCTGAAAATAAAGTTTCTAATGAATAAATAAATTGAAATTAACTCATAATAAGATTTATTTGAAAATCTTGGGTCTTACAATAATAGGACAAGGGTAATGTGAATCAAATTATATTATACCAGCTTTAGCAAAGAAATCAGATTCTTACTAACATGAATGTCATTTCACGATGGAGAAAAGAAAAAGGTAAAATAACATATTAACTCCCTAGGTCAACATTAATAAATAGAATAAGTAACCGATCTTAAGACATAAAAGATCCTTCAAGCTCAAAGGTCAAAATTCAAAACATCAAAGTAAGAGCTATATACCAAAGTAAGGGCTGCATCTGCTTCTCCATGCGTGTACCAACACCTCTCCAAACAACCATGTGCAGAAAAATACAAGTCACTTGGTACACCTCTCTAAATACAAAATATAAACTTAATAAATAAAAATAAGAAAAATACAGAAAATGAGAATGCAAAATGTAAAAGTTCTCAAAATATTACCTAACTTACTTAGAATTGTCATCAGTTTGATTTGGTGAATGTCCATGATCAATTACTATACCATTAACCCGACTTCTAACCCAATCATTATTCCCATCCTCAAAGTGACGAATTTCCTCTAACAAAGTTAAGTCACCATTATCATTTTGCATTAATTGCTCAAACTGCATGATTTTCTTTTCTCCCATATTATATGTCTCAAGGACTAATTAGCCTAGGGATAAACCATTCATGATCATGAGGATCTTTCACAAATATCACTTGTTGAGCTTGGTTTGCAAATACAAAAGGTTCATCACTCTCTTGATCACCGGTATGTATTAAGAGTGAAAAGTTCACTAGTGTGAAACCCAAGTCATCTTTCTTAACTCCTCTACCTTTGGTTATATCAACCTAGTCACATTTAAATAAGACAACCTTAAATTTTTTAAAGTAATTTAACTCTATAATATCAGTCAATCTTCCCTAATAATTGATATTTCCCTACTTGGGAGCATTGTCACTTGCACTTGCATAGCTAATCACCTTTGAGACAACCATGACACCAGAATTTTGTGTTGCCTTGGACTCTTCATGCTTCTTTGTTCGAAATCGATACCTATTGTTCAAATCAAAACCTTTGAATCGTCTTGCAATGTAACTTGGACCTCGTGAAAGGGTTCTTATATCACCTTGGGTACCAAATGTGATATCCAACTTGTTAATCTAACCAGAAAATAATATAAAAGCTATAAACTTTTGATAAACTAACATGATATTAACCAAAAAATAATAATTAAATCCTTTACTTACTTCATCCTTGAACCATTCATGAAATGAATTAAAATTCAAGCGATCAAGTTGATGTGGAGAAAGGCGACGCTTGCGATGTGTTCTCTTGATCTCACTAATATGTTCACTATACATGTGACCCATATGTCACTAATAATGTTATATATGGTAAACAATAAAGAGAGCTAGATGATCACTCACTTTCTATAATCTTCAACCACTTTAGAAGCACAATTGAAGAGCACATATTGATGGGTTTGCAACCATGTTTTATCATCCATTAGAAATGCTTCTTCTTTGCCAAATGGTTTCCCAATAGAAGGAAAAAGGCATCCTTCTTGATCAGCCTCATGCTCAATCTCCATTTTATTTTTTGTTGACCAATAAAATCTTGAATCCCCACCTTCCATATAGAGTGAGCAAAATGCCAAACACTCATTTGAAATATATCCCTCTGCTATAGAACCTTCTAGACATGCTTGATTTCGAACATATGATTTTGAAGTGCATAAATATCTATAACATAAGTTAATATTATTCTACTATATATGAAAATAGACTGAATCTGCAATTTAAATCTAATATATATAATTATCTACACCTTTCTATTGGATACATCTAGCGATATTGGATTGGACCTGCAATTTTAGCTTTAGTTGCTAAATGAATAACCAAATGTACCATAATTGTGAAAAATGATGGGAGGAAGAGCTTCTCCATGTCATACAATATTAAGGCAATTTTCTCCTCAAGTAGTATTAATTTTTCCACTTCAAGATTTTTACTGCATATCCCTCAAAAGAATGTGCACAATTCGATCAAAACAGAGCTCATCTTTTTATCTACTATTCGTCGTAAAGCAAGTGGAAGAAGTTCTTGCATTATAACATGGCAATCATGAGATTTTAGCCCTGATATTTTCTATTTCCAAATGCAACAAGAGACATTAGATGCATAGCCATGTGAAAGCTTAACATTTTCTAGTACTTCATAAAATAACTTCTTTTCAGCAGAAGACATTGAGAAATAAGAAGGAGGGAGAAATGTCTTTCCATTAGCTCGTTGTTGAGGCCATAAGCTAGGTCTTATATTCTTCTCTTTCAAGTCCAACCGAGCCTTCAAGTTATCTTTTGACTTTTTACCCAGACCTAACAATGTATATATCAAGTTATCACACACATTTTTTCTATATGCATCACGTCAAGGTTATGTCGCACCAAATTTGTTTCCCAATAAGGGAGATTGAAAAGAATGCTCCTCTTTCTCTATGTATTTTTTATCACCCCACTAACATCTTCACCAAGCTTACCAAGAGAAAAATTTATGCCTTTAGTTTGATTCAAAACTGATGACCCTGATATTGGACCAGGCACGACTCTTGATTCTTTAGTCCCATCGAAAGACCTTGCATCATTTCAATATTTATGATTAGACTTCAAGAAGCGTCGATGACCTATGTAGCAATACTTTTGACTTTTTGTGATCCTTATAGAATGAGTGTTTATATTGCAAGAAGGGCAAGCAAATTCACCATAAGTGCACCAACCAGATAAGTTACCATATGTTGGAAAATCATTTATTGTCCACATGAGCGCTGCTTTAATATTGAATGTCTTCTTATCAAAGGCATCATTGGTTTCCACCCCAACATCCCATAATTCCTTTAACTCTTCTATCAAAGGTTGCAAGAAAACATCAATATTATTTCCAGGCGCTGTTGGTCCAGGAATGAGTAATGAAAAAATAAAAAACTCTTGCTTCATGCACAGCCATGGTGGAAGGTTATATGGAATTAAAATTACTAGCCATGTGCTATGTTTACTTTGCATTTTACTATATGGATTAAATCCATCAGTAGCTAATCCTAAACGAATATTGCGAGGATCTTTAGAAAATTCTTCATGAGAATTGTCAAAACTTTTCCATGCTTCAGAATCTGCAGGATGTCACAAAGTCCCATCTTTATTGCGTTCGTCATGATGCCATCTCATCAATTTAGAAGTTTTTGAAGGCATAAACAGTCTCTGCAACCTTGACTTAAGGGGAAAATACCTTAGAACCTTAGCAGGAATTTTTTTCTTATTGTTTTTCCAGCTAGAAGCTCCACAAACTGAGCATTTGTTGATGTTCTTATTAGCCAATTCATTCCTAAAAAGCATACAATCGTTGGGACAAGCATGGATCATTTCATACTTCAAGCGCAATTCCTTGACCATCTTTTCAGTATTATAATAAGAACTAGGTAGCTTCTCACCATCGGGTAATACTTACTTTAATAATCCTAGCAGCGCATCAAAAGACTCATTGCTCCATTTGAATAATTGCTTTAGATGGTAAAGCTGCAATAGAAAAGAAAGCTTGCTGAATTTCTTGCATCCAGGATATAATTCTTCATCCGCATCTTTTAGTAACTTGTCAAATATTTCAACTTCTGGATGTGATTCATTTTTTGATGCATGTTTGGCTCCAAAATTTGGTTCCTCCATGTTTGGCTCCTCATCACCACTTTTTAAAGGGTCATTATCTATGCTTTGGGTAAAGCCATTATAAACATCCTCTATCATTCCTACCATCTCATCACCCCTAAAAGTTTTTTCTATACAATTAGTTTCTCCAATAGGAGTAGGTGAGTTTAATAATTCTCCATGACAAAACCAAGTGTCATATGATGGCATAATACCATTAACCACAAGGTGATCATAGGCCATTGTCCGATCCACTAAATAGTGTAACACACATTTCTTACAAGGACAAGCAATTGATTCTCCATTATTATGATGAAAGGCATCATCTAAAAACTTTTCTAATCCCTCTAGATACTCTTCACTAATTGTATCACATTGCATCCATCTTCTATTTCTAGAATTGTCTATGATCCTTCTATAGATATTTTATATCCTAATTAAAATGAATAAATTAAAAATATATAAGCATAAAACATCAAAGAATAGGAAATAAGGTAACTAATCTCTAACAAAGGTAAACAGAAAAGTTAGTTAATTATCACTGACCTTAAAATTGGCAAAAATCTGAATTGAGACTGCTTAACTTTGGCATAAGCTGTAGGTACAATAGCTGGTTTTTCTTTTTATTTAAGCTGGGGATTTTTTCCTCATTTATACCTTCCACCACCCTGTTTTGAAACAATGCAATACAATAGTGTTGTAAGATTTTTTCTATTGTTAAAAATTTGAAAATACAGAACCTGGTGCCAAAATGCATATAATTAACTACCAAACTATTGAACCAATTAAAAATGTCTTTTATTTTTATTTTTTTAAAAATAAAGTATCGTTAATTTTATTTAAAAAAATAAATAATTTGTTTTTATTTGACTTTTCAACTGAAATTGAAAACGGCAATTTAAGTATAGGAAAAAGAAGTCACGTGGAGACATGAATGATTTGCAGGCAAAAGGTTCTAAAGAATGTAATAATAATAATAATAATAATAATAATAATAATAATAATAATAATAATAATAATGAATTGGACACCACGAGCATAATATATATTCTCCTCCACCTTGAATAAGTTAATCTAATATAATATTATATTGTATTTTTGAGACCCACCAAATTGCAATGAAAACAGACCAATAGTATAACCCGAGTACCTAGTGCTCTGTGATCTCAATTCTCAAAGTCACACTCCCACACACAATAGAAACAAGAATTTCCCAATAGCCACCAAATATGACAACTTATCCTCTCTGTCTCTCTTCCTTGTTCTCATCCAACTTCTATAAATTATCATGGTAACTTGTAGATTAGAGTTTATTTTAGATGAAGATTAGATGCTAACTTGCAGAGATAGAGTCTTGTTCAGGCGTAGAAGTGGCTCTAGACCCCAAACAGCAAAACCAATGATATCAAAGGGAGGAATGAATTGATGTACAAATTGTACAATAAATTTTTGTGATATAGTGCACTGTGGCCTAGATAAATTTGAAAATAAATTAATTATAAATGTAAGTATGTCCACAGAGATTGTGTTCTACAATAAATAGGTAATAAAGGAAGAAATGTGCTGAATTCAGCACTAGATAAAACTCTTGTGGCGTTGCTGCTCTATATCAATCATCACAGAGTGATGGTAGAAGTACAATAAATATAGCTCCAGTGATATTCATAATGTATAACTACCAGAACGACCAAAATTTAGAGGTAACAGTGCTAATAAAATTAATCTTACGAAACCATGGTGTTAGAGTATAATATGCATCATGCAATGAAACAATGAGTAACTTAAGAACTCTTTTTTTTTACACGAATACCTTTGATAAAAGTATGCCAATTAATTAAGCATCTGAAGACATCATTAATGTTATTAAAATTTTATATACCTAGATCATATTTTTGCCATTTAGCTATAGTCAATTATTATTACAAAGAAGGCATTTTGTTTATTCCCATTACAGAAGAAGAAAAATGAAACAGATATGGATACAATGATTAATGAAAGGGTAAAAGTTGCTTACAATTCTCAATGTAAGACCGGCGAAAAGTAGTATAGATAAGCAAAGAGCAAGAGGAAGGTAGTCCAGGCAGCCCAAAAAGCTGTTATCGTAACCAAAGCAAGAAAGTGATTAGGATTTAGGATTGTGTTGGAGCAAATCAAGTACAGGAATATGTAGTTGGGGGCATAAATGTTTTTCTCTTACAATAGGCATACCTTTTTATCCTAAAATCACAAAATTATCCACAAAATTACTATCAAAATTGTCCAAAATTCATAATATATAACTACATCATAAATGAACTTACTATCAAAAGACAGGTTTATTAAGATATACAAGCCCAACAGATTTGATGGTATCCCCTATAACCAAAGGGCTTCTTGCCAGAACCAAAAGGAGTGGTGCACTATTACCACCACCTTCTAAAACTGAAACTAAGATAGTGCATCACAATTAAACTTATATTTATAATTTAAAATATGAGATGAAAAAGAATAGAGTATGAAACAATGATATTACCAAATGCATGCATTTACCCAAGAAGTATCATGAGGCAAATATATTAAAGCACACATTTTCTTATTGCTTCATTTAAATCTGCATTATATTATGGATTAGTTTTGTGGCGACTATAAACAAAAATGAACTAATTAATCAAGTATGCCATCTCTTCTTTATATTAAAGTAGAGAACAGGTACAACAAGAAATCGTCGCTCTGCGGATGGATCACCATAGCAGAAGCTACATGACAAAAAATTATGGAAAAAATAATTGCCTTGAGAATTTAGAAATCACCAAAGCTAAGCAATTCTATCTATGACCAAAACAGGTATAAAATTCTGAGAGGACAAATCGAGTTCATTCTTTCAAACTTCAAAGTCACAAAACTTTGACTAATCAAAATTAAGCTTAACGACACACAATGTAACCTTTGAATCTTCAAATTCCAAAAATGGACAAGAAAGCACAAAATCTTTTGCTACAAAATAAAAAAACCACATGAACAATTTTTCCAAAACCTTCAAACGAAGCAGAAACAGAAAGAAATTTGAGACCTAATTAATAAATGAAGAGAAATTAACAAATGAAGAGAAATTATGAAATTATACTGAACTAATGAAGCAACTAAACACATTATCAATTTGAATAGTGAGATCAGAGAGAGTTTGAATTTTCACTTCAAACAAACGCAAAGACATAAATCAAATCATAAAACAAACACGGATCTAAGTGGATCTGGCGCGGATTTGACCTAGATCTGAGGCAGAACGTTGAAACAAGAAGACAGATGTGCGTGGAAAGGCAGAGCGATAGGAGGCGAAAGCAAGGCCTGTGACGGCGGTGGTGGGCGGTTGTCAACGGAGAAAGCTGAGATGGAGTGGGTTTTCAAGGAGTGGTTATGTGAGGCAAGGTTCAGTGGGATATCTGAGACAAGGTTCTCTCTTCCTTGCATAGGTTTGTAATTCAAGAAATTAAATAAAATATTATAATAAATTTTTTAGTGGCAATTAAAAAATGGCTAGTATTAATTTAAAAAAATTAAAATTAAAAGTAAAAATAAATAATAATTTAGTGGCAATAATAATAATTGCCACTAAAATATGTTTTTAAATTTTTTTATGTATTTTTTAGCGGCAATAAAAATAATTGCCATTATAATATATATAGTAATAATGGCAAATATATAATTATCGCAAAAAGATAACTTAAATTAAAAAATTATTGGCTATTATGCTATTGCCACTAAAAGTTTGCCGCTAAAACATATTTTTCTTGTAGTGTATCTTTACAATATCTACAATGAGTTGGTTATTTAGCCAAATATAAATTAATTGGAAATCAACCCACCTTTTACCCTAATTTCACAAACCCCTTCAGTTTTATTTTAATTATGAGATTGGATTGGATATGAGAGTTTTTTGCTTGGAAGGAAGGGTTCATGATAGAAAGGTAGTTCATCTTGATAAGAGTATGGAGATGGTGTATATTGAGATGGTATATGTGAGAATTGTGGTTTTTGGGAGTAATTGTGTTGGAATGTGGGTGGTTCTAAGTATAAGTCATATGGTGGTTGGTGTGGTAGGTAAGGATTAGGATCATATGAAGGTGTTTGGTGGTATGAGACTTGTGAGTATGGTTGAGGGCTATGTTGTGGAGGAGGTTTATAGGTATATGGTGGAGGTTGTTGATAATCACAAGGAGGTCCCCAATAGCTATCGGATTAGTATACATCTTGGAATGGCTCTTGCTCATAGTATATTGGTAGAGGTTGTGATGCCAAGGCATCTTAGGCTAGTTTCACTAATCATTTGGGTTAGAAATTCATGTATGCCTTGATTCATTCAACCATGGTTATTTTGATGCAATTTTATGAGACTTTGGCCATAATTACTTGTGTGCTGAGAATGATGCAATCTCTCATGATGTTAGCAAGGCTTTGATGCATATATTGGTTGATGACAGGTGAAGAAATGCATGGAAGAAGGTTGAAGAATGGCCATGAAAAGGATGAAGAGGAAGCAACATTGATGGCCAAGTTGGACCACCAACGTTGCCTCAAACGTTGAAATGGAAGCTGCTGCAAAATTAGCTGATACCCACGTTGGAGGGGGCGTTGGTGAGCCAACATTACCTCCAACGCTTGATACAAAGTACTTTTTGAAAAACTGGAGAAACGGTGGCGACACGTACGCGTGCTATACGCGCACGCGTGGATTGTGCATTTTTGACAATACACGCACACGCGTGAGTGACGCGCATGCGTGGATAGGCCAACGTTGGAGGGAACGTTGGCACTCCAATGTTGACGCCAACGTGCGCGATCTGAGCTCCAAAATCATAATTTTGAAAAAATACATCGACGCGCACGCGTACATGATGTGCATGCGTGGATGAATCAATGTTGGAGGGAGCGTTGTTGGTCCAACGCTGATGCCAACATCTTTGAAAATATTTTAAAATTTGAAGTTTGGGAAATTGTATCCACGCGCACACGTATGTCACGCACACGCATGGATGAACATTTTGGCCGCAAACACGCGCACGCATGGACAGCGCAGAAGCGTGACCTGGTGAATTGTACCATCCACGCGCACGTGTAGGTCACGCATACGCGTGGACACGAAAACCTTGGCACTCCAACGTTGTGTCAAACGTTGCTCAAAATGTCTAAAATCAATTTTCTATGAAGGACGTTTGACTCAACGTTGGCCCTAAAATGTGGACTCCAACGTGAGCATCAGAACAATGATATTGAAGCAGATCTTTCCTCAACAAGCATGGAAGCCAATTGGAGCAACTTCAACCCATTTCAATTTAGGCCAAAAGCCCAATTCAGGGACTGAAGATCAATGGAACAAAGTGTATAAATAGCTTAGGATTCAAGTTAGTTAGGGGGTGGAAGGACTGATACTGAAACTCTGCCAAATTTTATTCTCTTTCTACACTTTTTCATTTTGCAATGTATTTTCCAATTCTATTTTCCATTCTGAAAGCTATGAACAACTAAACCCCTTTCATTGGGTTAGGGAACTCTATTGTAATTCAATGGATCAATAGTAGTTTTCATCTTCTTCTTCTTTCTTTTCTCTTGATTGTTGTTAGAAAGCTTTCGATCCCAATTCGATTTGATAGTTGTCTTGATAGAGAAGCTATCCATAATTGGAATTCCTCTGATCCTTGAGAGAGGGATGAGGAATTCATGCTAGAATTGCTTTCTCACATTAGATTAAATTGGGGATTGGATGGATATTGTGACATTTAATCCTACCAATACTTTGATCTATGAATTTGTGTGGTCTAATCAGTGAGCGAATTTCATCTCTTCCCATGAGCAATTAAATCAAGACATTGGGAAATTATTCATGCTTAGAGAGATTGGTGAGCTAAGACATTGGGGAAATTATTCATGCTTAGAGAGATTAGAGAAATTATTCATGCTTTGAGGAAGAAATGAAAATGAGTTGATCCGGAGAGTTCAATATCTCCTGAAATCCAATGAATCCCCTACTCTGATCTTACCCATTCTGTTTATATTCTGCTTTTTTAATTTCATGCTAAATCTCCATTCCCTTTTAATTTCTTGCAATTTAAGCTTCTGCACTTTAATTATCTGCAATTTAAGTTTCTCACCAATTTTACTTTCTGCAATTCCAATTCAATTCTGATTTTGTTCAACTAGAACAATTCTCCAATTAACATTGATCAACCAACCAATCCCTATGGGATTCGACCTCACTCTACAGTGAGTTTTTACTTGACGACAATCCGGTGCACTTGCCGGTAAAAAATTGTTGAGAGACAGTTTTCAGGATATCAAGTTTATGGCGCCGTTGCCGGGGATTAGTTTTGTATTGACAATTATTAAATTGGAGGATAACTAAATTGGGCATTTTTCTTTTCTTTTGTTAATTAAATTTCAATTTCTGCTGTTACAATTACTTTCTGCAATTTTAGTTGTTTCTCTTATTTTTCTTTATTTCCTTAATTTCCAGCAAAACTAATCCACTAACTCATTAACTGTTTGATTAATTGCCTCAATTGCTGTAATGACACTTTTTCATTAACTTTGAAATCTTCACTTGCTGGTCGCTACTTATTTTGGTACTTGTATGACAGGTAGAAGAGGGGTTTCAACCTCTTTTGACAGTGAACCAGAGAGAACCTTCCTGAGATTAAGGAGGGAAGTAAGAGGAAAGAAGGCCATTGGTGCAGAGGAAAAGGAGGAAGACTTGGATATAACCATGGAGGATGATATGGAAAACCATCATGAAGGAGAGATGAACAATCATGCCAGAGGAGGCGCAACCAACCCTGCTGGAGAAGAGAGGAGAGTTATGGGCTCTTACATCAATCCAAACCCATGGAACTGTGGTAGCAGCATTCAAAAGCCAACTATTCATGCTAATAATTTCAAATTGAAGCCTCAGCTCATCACTCTTGTGCAAAACAATTGTTCTTTTGGAGGAAGTGCCCAAGAAGACCCTAATCAGCATCTCTCTACATTTCTAAGGATCTATGATACGGTTAAATCTAATGACGTTCATCCTGACACCTATAGATTGCTATTGTTTCCATTTTCTTTGAGGGACAAAGCAACAAAATGGCTAGAATCATTTTCCAAAGAGAGCTTGACAACCTGGGAAGATGTGGTGAATAGATTCTTAGCAAGGTTCTACCCTCCACAAAAAGTAAACAGACTGAGAACTAAAGTGCAGACATTCAGACAGTAAGATGGTGAGACTATTTATGAAGCCTGGGAGAGATTCAAAGATTTGACAAGAAAATGCCCCCTGATATGTTTAATGAGTGGGTGCAACTTCATATCTTTTATGAAGGGTTGAATTGTGAATCAAAGAAAGCTGTAGAATACTCATTTGGAGGTTCCCTTAACAAGAAGAAGACCATTGAAGAAGCCATTGATGTTATAGAGACAGTGGCCGACAATGAGTATTTTTATGCCTCAGACAGAAGCAACAATAGACACTACAAGAAAATAAGCTTTTTGCCACGCTTTAAAAGCGTGCCAAAAAGTGCAAAAAAGCGTGCCGATAGTTTTTTGCCACGCTTTTTTGAGCTATCGGCACGCTTTTGAAAGGGTCACATCTGCCAGCGTGCCGGTTGCTCTATCGCCACGCTTTTGTGGATCTATCGGCACGCTTTTTTTGTTGGCACGCTTTCTTTTCTTGCCACGCTTAAAAACGTGGCCATAGGTCTTAACCTATAGGTACGCTTTATAAGCGTACCGAAAAATGCACGTATCGCCACGCTTTTAAAACGTCCCAGAATGTATGTTTTGGGTACTCTTTAAAAGCGTACCGATAGGGGAAGATTTGGCTACACTTTTTAAACGTGCCAATAGGGTAAACGTATGAGGATATAGGTACGCTTAGAAAACGTGGCAGTACATGAGGATATGGGTACGCTTTTAAAACGTGCCGGTTGCCAAGTTATGGCCACGCTTATTAAGTGTGCTTGTTGAGCCCAAAATTAAGGTATAGCCACCCTTTTTAAGCGTGCCCATAAGTTTGGTCAGAATTTTTTTTATTAATCTTCTTAATATTTCGTGCAAAATTCATATATAATTTTAAAATTATATATATTTAGCAATTCTTAAAGAAAGCCTTGAAGTGACTGCCTCGAGAAAGCACTTAAGTAGTATACATAACATGAATAACAAATTAAGTAGTATACATAACCTCTAATGATAGAGGTTCTGATCTATTACATGACCTCTAATGATAGAGGTTCTATTAAGTAGTATACATAACCACGATCACATGACCTTTAATGATAGAGGTTCTATTACAAAACAAATAAGTTATAACTATAATAAGTTATACGAGGTTACGACATAAATAACCACGATCACATTAGCATTGTTGCCTCCACAGAAGCTGTCAGAATTTTTAAAATTAAACTAAAATAAAGATAGTAGCTAGTCAACTAGCACCGCAGAAACTAAATCCGTACCCTTGCAGCAATGGCAGTACCAGAGCAGAAGCAAACCAAGAGATGTGGCAGCAGCAACAGCAGCGAAAACACAACTATTAAAAGCCTGTATTAAAAAAAATAGACTTAAATCAACACTAATAAGATTCAGTAGCAACCAAGCAAACACAAGATTCAGTTCAAGCAAACAAACACTGTTTTCAATTTTATTATTGTATATATTGATTAGTATATGACATGGCAAACAAAGATAGAAAAAAGTAAATACTAGTTTTGTGTAATGATATATGCAGGTTCTGTTTGAGAGTAAAAATTTGATAGTAAAAATCTTAAATTAAACCTCTAATTCATAAACATTTATTTTTTAAGTGTGTAACTTGATTAATGAGTTATTCTTATTTCATAAAAAAGAAAAATATATATATATATTAAAAGAATAATTAATGGTTCATTTAAAAGGAGAAAAGGTTTAGAGTTTAACAAACAATCAGAAGTGTGTATTAGAGAGACACTAAACTCAAATTACCACTAAATCCAAGTACTTTAATCATTCGTGGGAATTAGTAACCTCTTGAGGCAAAAAAAGATTATGAGTATGATATTTAACAACTTAATTACACATAGGACAGCCAAATCATGAAAACAAGGGGACCAGTAGTAGGCCACATCTCTTTACTTTCCCATTAATTCAAAGAAAAAAAAACTCTTGAATCAAGAAAAAATCACTGGCTAGATACCACATCATGATAGATCATACATCTCTAATATCTCTCATGAAACAATAACTATAGATTCCTCCAAAGTTTTCTGAATAAATATTCTAACACTATAGACAAAACAAAAATAATGCTTCAAATCCCAAGTCCCAATCTGCTACAATTTCTTCCATGTAAGGCATTAGCCATTATTTGTTAGGCTGAACTCTCAAGCAGAAAAAGAAGCAAACTTTTTCAACAATGAGCAAACCAAAACCTCTTAAACCAACAGTGACTAAGCATGTAAGCCACCACCACCCGAAGCCTCAGAAAAAAAATTAAAATAAAAAAATATACTACAAAAGGGGTCTGAAATAGTAGAAGGTTATGAAACAGAAACTCTCATTGTAAAATTATGAAAGAAAACCAAAAAAATATTAAAATATTAAAGTTGAAGAGGGCAATAATCATACCTGTTCACTAGTAGGTAATTTCCTCTTCAAGTAGTTTTCATGCAGTAGCTACATAACCAAAAAGTAAAACAAACTAAAATGAAAATGTATTAAACCATGTTCAACTTTTTGCAATTAGTAAAGTAGTAAAGGAAGCCATTAGTTTAATTAAAATAATATTACATCAGATAAAAGTCACTTTTGATACAATATTTCTCTTTAATTATATGCTTTTCTTTATTTAACCATATAATGTAAGGTAATTCTTTAAATTTCTACATTCAAAATCACCAAAACCCTTAAAAGATTTAATGGATCCAATGTAAAAAGCATATCTGACCGGGGTCTTCAGGGAATAAACAAATTTTCTCTCCCTGATGAACCTAATTACATTAGATAATTACAATCATCACTCAATTACTACCACATAATTACTCATCAATTTCTAATTAATTAATATACATTCTCACACATAAATTAACGGCCTGAAATAATATCCAAGGAATTTTTTTAATAAAAAATAAATAGTTTAATATAGTTTTAGAACTTCAATAAATAATAAATAATAAAGGGTGTGTTGTTGAAAAAAAAAAGTAAAGTGAACCTTTAACAGCATGCTACACACACACACACACACACACACACATCACTGACTCATCATAGTTGTTTGGGAAAATTGATTATTAGTAAAGGAATGTGTATGTATGGTACAAATATGTGAGAATTCAAGGAACATAAATGACCTCGATTTGACTCTAAAGGAATCTGATATACCCAATAGCTTCTAACAACACTCTGTGTCCATCTGCAAAAAAAGTAAAATATAAATACCACACACCATAAAATTTAAATCCTCCATAGTCATATAATAAAGCATCGTTTGAGTTTTCATAACCTGTATTCATAATTTTCATAACCTGTATTCAGTCAATTTAAATCCTCTAATTAAATGTTAAGATGTTTCAGAGCTCATCTTAACACAACATTTAATTTGCTTTGCACAAGATCTCTTCATAACCCCAATTTTCAATCTCAGATCAGATAAGCCCAGATATATTTTCAATCCATTGAACATTCAGGAAACAGCAACATTGATAATTCACATACATTTAAATGCAAGAGAAAAGATTTACTAGAACTTTCAAAGAATTACCTCTTCTACAAGATCCCCAGCAATTCCTTTAACAAGTTCACACAGATTGGTTTCAGTAAATGATTCATTGATCCAGAAACTGATGTCCTTGTAACAAGGAGGATACTGTAGAAGAAAAAAAGAGAGAAAAGAGTTAGAATTCACAGTTAGAATTTAGTAAGCACATGACATGATATGTGTATTTGTTAACAAAAATAAAAAAATCAATAGATCCATAGTGCATACTTAGGAGCTTCAATTTATCTCAGAATTGTAATGTATCTTCCTTGTTCTATATAACAATACAAGCAAAAAATACCCTTCAAACACCCCAATAAAAATGTGCAATTTTGCCTTAAAATTTATTACAGGAAAGATCAAATTAAAGTAGGATATCAGGCATGAAGAACAGAAAACCACCATGCTCATCATTGCTCCTATGAGAAAAGCTATACTCATCATGAACAGGTTAAATGCAAAATGCTTTCCAGAGATGTTTAAGTTTGAAAATCAAAATTACTATCTCAGGTAGATGTAAGAGCAGTTTTCTTTTCCATACAATTCTAAACTCCTAAAGTAAAAGCAATAATGCAGCCCCAATGACCAATCACCATCCAGAAAGTAATAGAAAATGATCCGCAATGGAATAATAAGCAGAGAATTAACATTGAAAGAACGCACCAAGCATAATCGCAAGTAAACAAAATCGATAAAGTTAGAAAAAACAAACCTTGATGCCAGATGTGGGATGAGAGGCGAGCAGAACTGCGACACAGAGAGAGGCGAGCAGCACCACGACCAGGGCTGGGTTGGAGAAGATGAGGCTGAGCAGAACCATGACACAGAGAGAGGCGAGCAGCACCACGACCAGGGCTGGGTTCGAGAAGATGAGGCTGAGCAGAACCGCGACAGAGGGAAGCGAGCAGGACCACAACCAGGGCTGGGTTCGAGAAGACGAGGCTGAGCAGAACCGCGACAGAGAGAGGCGAGGAGCACCACGACCAGGGCTGGGTTCGAGAAGATGAGGCGAGCAGCACCGCGACAGAGACAGGCGAGGAGCACCGCAACAGAGACAGGCGAGGAGCACCACAACCAGGGCAGGGTTCGAGAAGATGAGGCGAGCAGTACCGCGACAGAGACAGGCGAGGAGCACCACGACTAGGGCTGGGTTCTAGAAGATGTGGCGAGGAGCACCGCGACAGAGACAGGCGAGGAGCACCACGACCAGGGCTGGGTTCGAGAAGATGAGGCGAGCAGCACCGCGACAGAGACAGGCGACCAGGGCTAGGTTCGATCGCGACGATGAAGCTGACGGCGCCTTAGCTTTTAGGGTTCGAGCGAGAAGATGAATTTTTAGGGTTTCATTGTTTTAGTTAGTGTGTAAGTTAGTAGTGTGTGTTGTTGGTTAGTAAAATTTGATAACTTAGAAAAAAAAAGGTTAAGTGTGGGAAAATAGGTGGGAAACTAAATTTTTGAGGAGGGAGCTTTATTGGCACATTTTTTCACGGTGCCAAAATAGACAAGGTATAGCCATGCTTTTTAAGCGTACCGGTTTCTTTCTATGGCCATGCTTTTTAAGCGTGGCAAAAACAAAGCGTGGCGAAATATCAAATCAGTGGGCACTCTCGTAAAAGCGTGCTGATTTCTCTCTATGGGTACGCTTTTCAAGCGTGGCAGTAAGAAAGCGTGGCCAAATTTCAAATAAGTGGCCACCCTTGAAAAAGCGTGCCCCTCAAAAAAAAGCGTGGCCAAATCACAAATCAATGGCCACCCTCGCAAAAGCATGCCTATAGACCACTTTTGGGCATGTTTTTAAAGCGTGGCAAGAAAAAAGGGTGCCGATAGGCCTTTTTTCTTGTAGTGAGGGAAGTCATGGAATTAAACCATATGGATGTAATCCTGGCCCAGAATAAGATGATCACCAAGCAACTAGCTGAATTGACCAAGCGAATGGAGAAGACTCAGGTTGCAATCATCCATACCCAACCATCACCTCAAGAAGAGTTAGACACAGAGGAAGGAGATAACTGGGAGGAAGCCAATTACCTTGGAAATTCATCTAGGCAAGCTCATGATCTATATTCTAAAACCTATAACCATAGTTGGAGAAACCACCCAAACTTTGGGTTGGGTGATGCACATAAACTAGTTATGCTACGATTTAGGAAATTGCACGATCGGCAAAATTCCTTCCGGCAAGTGCACCGGTTATCGTCAAGTAAAAACTCACAATAGAGTGAGGTCGAATCCCACAAGGATTGGTTGAGTGAGCAATTCGGATTAGAAGTGTGTTCTAGTTGAGCGGAATCGAGATTGAGATGAGTATTGCGGAATGTAAAAGTGGCGGGAAAAGTAAATGACAAGAAATTGAAATTGCGGAATCTTAAATTGCATGAATTAAAGAGCAGAAACTAAATTGCTGAAATTAAAAGGGAATGGGGGTGATTGCATGAATTGAGTAGCAGAACGTAAAGAGAAAGTGGAAATCAGAATTGGGGAATTCATTGGGTTATAGGAGATATTGAGATCTCCGAATCAAAACATGTTTATCTCTTCCTCAACCAATGCGTTCATTGAATTTTGCTTGGCAATCTTATATGATTGGATCCCAATTCCTTGGCTCACCAATGCTCTCTAAAAACAAACAAATTCCCAATCCCTTGGTTTAAATGTTCATAAGAAGAGATGATGCTTGATCACTGATTATACCACACAATTTCATGAACCACAATTTGGTAGGATTACATGTCACAATATCCATCCAAACCCCAATCCAATCCACTGTGAGAAAGCTTCTCTAGCATGAATCCTCCATTCCTTTCCCAAGGCTCCGAAGGATTCCAAGTATGAGTAGTTTCTTTCCCAAGACAACTACTCAATGGAATTAGATCGAGAAGCTTTCTAACAAAATTCAAGAGAAAAGATTGAAGAAGAAGATAAACTATTATTGATTCATTGAATTACAATAGAGCTCCCTAACCCAATGAAAGGGGGTTTAGTGAATCATAGCTCTGAATTCAATTACAAAGAAAAGGAAAACTAGCTAAAAGTGAAAGTAAAAAGTCCTCTCTAACTTAACTTCTATCCTATTTATACACTTTCTATATTGAGCTTCAGTTGTGCTTCTTGGGCTTTGAGGCCTCTCCTTGCTTTCCTTTTGCCTTGGGTTTATGATCCATAACCTTGATGAGGTTGTTGATCCAAATCCTGTAACATTTATTGAGCCAACTTAGTGATAATCAAATAATGACACATGACTCAATAAATTGAGATTTCAAACTCATCAATCCTTCAGGCCCAATCCCATAAACCATGATATTCAATTGGGTTTCATACCAAAGTAAGTTTAAGTTAATATTTGTGCTCAAAGACTAACTTAAATCACAATATTTTTGGCCCAGAAACCTTTTCCAAGAGTGGCATTTAAGTTGTAGTTTAAGCTTAAACTGCAGCTTAAACGCCAGACACTTCCAGTGAGGCCTTTTGTAGAAGCACGTTTAAGCTTCAGTTAAGGTTAAACTGAAGCTTAAACGTGGAAATGGAAGAAGGTAGCCCTGGAGAGTCATGTAGTCGAACACGTTTAAGCTTCAGTTTAAGGTTAAACTGAAGCTTAAACGTGGAAATAGGAAAGGCAGCCCTGGAGGTCGAACACGTTTAACCTCCAGTTTGAGGTTAAACTGGAGGTTAAACGTGGAAAAGGGTGGAGGCATACTGGAGGTCGAGCACGTTTAACCTCCAGTTTGAGGTCAAACTGGAGGTTAAACGTGGAAGCTTAGAATGGTGGCCCTGGAGGTGTCGAACACGTTTAACCTCCAGTTTGAGGTCAAACTGGAGGTTAAACGTGGAAATGGAGAGAGCAACCCTGGAGTAGAAAAGCTGTCGAACACGTTTAAGCTCCAGTTTGAGTCAAACTGGAGCTTAAACGTGGAATGGCTCCCTGGTACTCTTCCTGGTTCTGGCGTTTAACCCCCAGTTTGAGGTCAAACTGGAGGTTAAACGTGGAACTCCTCCCTGGGTGGCATACTCATTCTGGCGTTTAACCTCCAGTTTGAGGTCAAACTGGAGGTTAAACGTGGAATGCTCCTTAAGTGAGGCTTTTCATTCTGGCGTTTAACCTCCAGTTTGAGGTCAAACTGGAGGTTAAACTTCAATCCCAGCATTTCTTATCCTTCATGATTTTGGCGTTTAAGCTCCAGTTTAGGCTTAAACTGGAACTTAAACTCCACATGTGATATTCAAGCTTCCTTTATTGATTTTGTTGCTTCCTTGCTTAGCCTCTTCTTCCCCGAAATCATCCAAACAATTGCATCAAAGTCTTGCAAAATTTCATGAGAAATCTTCCATTCATAGCATTTAAGTAATATAACTAAAACTCAAGGAATTTGCATCAAAATCATATTGTTTGGATGGTTCATTACTTTGTTCTTCATTTAACCAATTTTGGTTACTTTAAGCTCAAGAAAATGCATAAAACAACTAAAACTAACAGAAAAATGCTAGTGAAACTTGCCTATGATGCCTTGGCATCACAACACCAAACTTAATACTTGCTTGTCCCTAAGCAAGTCCTGAGTTATTTGAGAAGAAAGTATGAAACAGAAAGCAATTACATTGGCTATATTAGCAAGCATTTGAAGTTCATCAGAAGGGTTTTATGCAGAAAGTTGCAGCATCACTTTTTCATACTTATCAGGTAGGATTATCACTTTTTCATTGCATCCATCAAACATTGTTATGGCCTCTTGTTATTCTTATGTCTTTGGCACTTTTCTTTTCTTTGTTTTTCTTTTCTTTTTCTTAGAGCTTCTTTTGCTCCTTGTTTGCTTAGTGTCATGTGTTGCACAAGCCTTTGGCATTTTCTTTTTCTTATCAGTGCACTACACATATCCACTTTAGGCATTTTAGTTCACATTTCTTCTTGAGACATTGGTGCCCAGCACCTCTTTGTGTGACTAAATGTTTTGTATTTAGGTTGCTCTTGATAATGGACTTTTGGTTGATAATCCCGGGTTAGTTAACCCAAGTTACCAAGTGTTGAAACACTCCTCAGAACCTATTCATCCAAGCATATCCTTAATACATAAACACCACAGGCATTTGTCTCAGAAGTTCAAACCATTGGTACCTAGCTTATTTTCTCAATTTTTTTTGCTTTTTGGTTGCCTTTTTCCGTGGCTTTTTCTTTTTCTTTTTCTTTCTTTTTTTTTTTATGGCCAAAGACATTTATTCATCAAGATCCATAGACAATTTTCACTTTCTACATAAAAAATGCTAATTCTACACTCTAATTTTAGTGATCTGACTAAACAATCAAGCATGCATACCACCACTTAATTCTACTTGATTTGTTACTAATTTAGCCAAGTTACTTTTGTTCAAACTTTTTCTTTTATTTTTGGAAACAGAACAAGCATGGCACACACTTGTTTAAGAAGGTGAAGTTATATCCAAACATCTAGGCATTCACTTTATTCAAAGCAATTAACAAACACACATACTAAAAAAAAACGACTCATAAAAAAAAAACTCCACATAACACTTAAATGACTTATGATGAAAACACGTTCATAAAGACAATTCACCAATTATCATTTGATTATTAAGGAACGACACCACCTCTTATTTATTGCTTGGTTCTTTTTAATTCTTGGGATCCTGCTTCTTCTTGCTTCCTGCCTCTTTTTGACCACTTGTGCTTCCTTTGTCTTTTCTTATGAGCTTTTTCCAGAATCCAGCCTTTTTCATCGTTTCTTCCACTCCTTTTTCAAGGATCATTGCCTTGTTTATTTCTCCTTCTTTCCTCCCTTTGAAATACTCATCATAAGCTGGGAATGCTGGGTCCATCTTGTGTAGATGTTCCCCTATGTAGTTAAGCTTGATTTGCGAACTGATGTTGTAATCAGCTTGGACTGAGTATCTTGCATTCTGTAAAGTGGTGGCTTCCTTGATTGCCAAGACATTGGCGTCTTGGTGTTGGCATATGTGGCTGAAGGATTCTTGTAAGTGTAAATTTTGTTCCCTTTGCAGATCGAAGAATCTTGATTCAAAGTTCCTTTGCATATCCATCATTTTTAGATGAAAGTCCTCTTGTCTCTCCTGAGACCTCATGTATTGTTGAGACATTCCTTCCATGATTTCCTGCATTCTGCTCATATCCATGGGGTCTCTGGGAATTCGTTGTCTTCTTTCAGGAGTTGCTTGCTCTTCTTGCTCTTCTTCTCTATCTTCTCCTTCCTGTCTTTCTTGTTCTGCTTCTTGCTCGGCTTCCCCTTGTTGCCCTTCTTCATTTCTTCTTCTTGTATGTCTTGGAGGAGTTGGGCCAAGAGTCATTCTGTGTGCAGTTATGGCCAGTCCAGGATATAGCCAATTAGGTCTTTCATCCTCAAGTGGTACTTGGGCATCGATGCATAGTCTAATGATAGTGCTAGGGAAGTGAAGCCAGGATTCAGGGTCACTTTTCTCACTAAACTCTTGTATCTGTTCAGCAATGAGTTTATGAACTTTGATCTCTCCTCCAACCATAATGCAATGTAGCAAGATGGCTCTTTTAGGGACTATTTCCGAAGAGTTTGCAGTGGGTAGGATGGATCTCCTAACTATTGCATACCACCCTTTAGCTTCAGGTGTTAGGTCTCCCCTTCTCAAGACTCTTGGAGCCCCTCTTGTTTTTCTCACCCATTCAGCTCTGATGGCACAAAGGTCTTCAGCAATAGTTGTATAGTCAGGTTCTCCTATCATCCTTTCTTCATAACTTGCTTGGCTGAAATGTATGTTTTTCAGGCCAAGAGTTTTCATGATTGCTTTGGGACTGAAGTCAACTTCCACCCCTCTCACATAGCTTTTGTATGTGGGGTTCTTGGTTTGATCCTCCCTTACTGCATTTGCATAAAACTCCTTCACCAAGTTGATGTTGATTCTAGTGATTGGCTTAGTTAGGAGCTCCCACTTCCTCTTTTTGATCTTTTCCCAAACACCTGGGAACTCATCCTTTTCAAGGTCAAAGGGGACCTCAGCTAGTACCGTTTTAGGTCTCATCCATTCGGCTTGAATCTCATGGAACACTGATCTGTATCTCCATGCATCGAATTCCCTGTTTTCCTCCATTGGCTGTTTGTCCTTTCTTCTTTTGTGGCTAGATGAAGCTGCCATTGATTCTTTAGTTTTGGTAAGTGACAAGCTAAAGTTGACAAGGTGAAGCAAGAAGTGTTGTTGGAAGTGTGGTGAGGTTGTTTTCGGCAAGAGATAGTTATGCTATGATGAAGGAAAATGTGTATGGAGGAGAATTGGTGGTGTGGGACTCGTTCCCCAAGTGGTTCTTTATAGTGCCCATGAGTGAAAAATGGACGGCTAGGGTGGTTTGTGAAGGGTGGCTTGATGGTAAATATATGAATTATGGATAAGGACGATTTGCTTTTCATTTTCTTGGAAGTATTCTGGGTGCATTAGGTTGTACATGTAGCTTTCTTTTCTTGCAGAACTTCCTTTTCCCATGTGTTAGTTTCAAAGATTTGTGAATTTTCTTTTTGACCAAGCACGTACCTCCCTTTGTCTTTTTCCTCCATTTTTGTCTTTTCTTTTGTACCTGCACAAACAAACAAATTTGCTATCATTTTTCGGTCCATGTGAATTATGAATAGTATTTGCACATGTAAATCAATGCTTGTCTTTATGAGCTTATAGCCGTGACTTCTACATGTATGCACACTTATTATTTGGACACCAAACTTAGTGTTTGGTTAAGTCTCCTGATGACATGAAATCCATATTGGTTGTCCTTAATGAGTGTGCATAATTCTAATAAATCATAGTCACCTTGGCTCTTTGATTCTAAACAAAGTTACTACCCTAAGTAATTGAAACCAAAGTATTAAAACATGTGAATGGTATACTTGTCATGAATTTTGAAATCCAGAGGAACTTCTTGCTTTTCATAAACTGTGTTCAAAAAGAACACCAAACTTAATGTTTGGTTGTGCACCTTGAATGAAAGATGGAATTCAATTTGAGTAAGATTTGGGAGTGCCATCAGGCACACCAAACTTAGAGACCAATTGTAATTTACATGCAAGGTTTAGTGCACTTAATCAATAGTTGTCCTGAGGATTCAAGTTCATGCATAAGAAACCATGCTTTATTAGATGTAAAGCAAAGCACTAAAGATTAAGGATACTAAAAACATGGGTTGCCTCCCATGAAGCGCTTCTTTAACGTCACTAGCTTGACGGTTGTCCCTTGTTAGGGTGGATTGTAGTGCTTGACGTCATCTCCTCTCATTATGAAAACGTCCCCACTTGATTCATTCATGACCTCTAAATGTTCCATAGAAAGAACTTTCCTGATTGTGAACACTTGAGGGAGCTGGGAAGGAATGGTTTTGAGGCCAGGTGGGATTGGCAGATAATGACTTGATATCACGTTATCTCCCGGAGAAAAACCTTCAGTGGGAATTTTCTTGTTTCTCCATCCTCTTGGCAATCTCCCTATCACTCTTCCCTTTCTCTTGAGGATTTCTTCATTGACCTTTATGTCAGGAGGATCCTTCTGATCTGTTTCCACTGATTCTTGTGGCTCTAACTCTTGCAACTCTTGTTTGCCTTCCAATGACTGTTTTAGAGTCTCAGCTGCTGGATTACTTTCCTCCAAACACGGATGGCTACTATCATCTTTAGGCTTTTCAGGTTCTGGTTCAGGCTCAGATGCAGGTTTGAAGACTTTGAAAATGAGCTGTTCATCATGTATTCTCAGAATTAGCTCTCCTTGTTCTACATCTATGAGCGCTCTAGTAGTGGCTAGAAATGGTCTGCCCAGAATGATAGGGTGTAAGTAGCTTTCCTCCATGTCCACAATGACAAAGTCTGTGGGGAAATAATAATCCCCCACTTTCACCAGCACATTTTCAACTACCCCTTCAGCTTGCTTCTGAGTTTTGTCAGCCAGTTGTATGATTACATCAGTGGATCTCACCTCATTCAGTTGTAGCCTCTTCATAAGAGTTAGAGGCATCACATTTATGCTAGCTCCTAGATCACAGAATCCTCTGTCAATTTTTGTTTCCCCTATGATGCAAGGGATATGAAAACTTCCTGGGTCTGTTTTCTTAGAGAGTGTGTCCTTCTTGATGAGAGCACTGCATTCTTTGTTCATTGTTACTGTTTGTCCTCCCTTCAAAACTCTTTTTTTGCTTAACAATTCCTTTAAATACTTGATGTGTGTGGGCATTTGATGAAGAATCTCAAGAAAGGGAATATTGACATGAAGAGAGTTAAATGTCTCTAGAAACCTTGAGTAGGTTTTCCTTTTTTCACCTCCTCCTAACCTCTCAGGAAATGGTGCTTTTGGTTGGTATATTTCCATCATGCCTTTTTGCAGTTCCTTGGCTTGCTCAGTTCCACCTTCTTGCTTAACTTCTTCCACACCTTCCTTCAAGATTTCTGGTTCCTGCTCTGAGGGCCTGATTCCTTCTTCTTCTGAGACTTCCTTCATTATGGTGATGGCTTTGCATTCTTCCCATCTTACTCTCTTTTGTTCCCCTTTGGGATTCTTTTCTGTGTCACTAGGGAACACTGCAGTTGATTTGGGTGCCTGTTGAGATAGCTCTCCTACTTGAGATTCCATCCTTTTGAGTTTTTCACCATGGTTTCTTAAGGTAGTTCTCACATCATCCCTGAAGCTCTTCAATTCAACTATGTCTTGACTCATGGTTGCCATCATTCCTTCTATCCGGTTTAATTGATCTTGAAATTGTTGGTTCGGATTAGGTTGGGTATGTTGATTATTTTGGCCATGATATGATGGTTGGGGGTAAGTGTTTTGTGTGGCTTGGTATGATCTTTGGTTGGAGTTTTGGCATGTGGAATTGTTATGTTGGTTGTGGTTGTAAGGTTTGTGGTTTTGTGGTTGGGTTTGTTGGTTTCCCCACCCAAAGTTTGGGTGGTTTCTCCAGCCTGGGTTGTAAGTGTTGGAATGTGGATCATATGATTGCCTTTGTTGGTTTCCCACATAGTTAACCTCATCCCAATCACCTCCTTCAATGCCTACCTCCTCTTGATCTTGTGTGTGTATTGCAGCCACTTGCTTTGTTTCTATTTGCCTGGTAAGCTCTGCTAGTTGCTTGGCAAACACCTTGTTTTGGGCTAGAATTGTATCAACATGGTTCAGCTCCATGACTCCCTTAGTGTTGTGCCTTTCTGATGCATAGTAGTACTCATTCTCAGCCACTGTCTCGATCACTTCAATGGCTTCTTCCACAGTCTTTTTCCTGTTCAATGAACCTCCTGATGAATGGTCTACAGCCTTCCTTGATTCATAAGAGAGCCCATCATAGAAGATGTGCAGTTGCACCCAATCATGGAACATGTTTGGTGGGCATTTCCTTGTCAAGTCCTTGAATCTCTCCCATGCCTCGTAGAGAGTTTCACCATCTTGTTGTCTAAAAGTCTGAACCTCAGATCGAAGCCTATTGACCTTTTGTGGAGGGTAGAAACGTGCCAGAAACTTGCTTTCCACCTCATCCCATGTTGTTAGACTCCCCCTTGGGAATGATTCCAGCCACTTAGCTGCTTTGTCCCTAAGTGAAAATGGGAACAAAAGCAGTTTATAGGCATCTTCCTGGACTCCATTGGACTTCACAGTGTCACAAATTCTCAGGAATTTTGTGAGATGTTGGTTTGGGTCTTCATTAGCACTTCCTCCAAAGGAACAATGATTTTCTACAAGTGATATTAGCTGTGGCTTGAGCTCAAAATTGTTGGCCTGAATGGGTGGTTTCTGGATGCTACTACCACAATTCCCAGAGGTTGGGTTTATGTATGAACTAAGAACCCTCCTCTCACGGATGGCATCGTTTCCATCAGCTCTCTCATGGTTGTGAGCTTCTCTATCCATGTTGAGATCTAAAGCTTCCTCAAAATTGTCCTCAGATTCTCCTTCAGATTCCTCTTCTCCCACTACTCTCTTCCCTCTTGCTTCCCTTCTAAGTCTATGAAGGGTCCTCTCTGGTTCGGTATATGGAGGAGTTGATGTCTCTCCTCTCCTACCTGTCATACAAGAACACAGCTCAAACACAACAAGTGAAATACTCTTGGTTAATGGAAGAGTATGGTTAGCTCAATTGAGGAATTAATTCAAACAGTTAGTGAGTCAGTGAGTTAGTTGCGTGAATTTAAAGGCATAAAGAAGGAAAGCATGTAACCAAGTGCAGAAATTAAAATTCAACAGTATCTTGAACAGAATTAACAAAGCAAGAGAAAATTGCTCAATCTAGTTAGCTTCCAATTTGAGAATTGTCAATCGAAAACCAATCCCCGGCAACGGCGCCATAAACTTGATGCACATAAACTAGTTATGCTACGATTTAGGAAATTGCACGATCGGCAAAATTCCTTCCGGCAAGTGCACCGGTTATCGTCAAGTAAAAACTCACAATAGAGTGAGGTCGAATCCCACAAGGATTGGTTGAGTGAGCAATTCGGATTAGAAGTGTGTTCTAGTTGAGCGGAATCAAGATTGAGATGAGTATTGCGGAATGTAAAAGTGGCGGGAAAAGTAAATGACAAGAAATTGAAATGGCGGAATCTTAAATTGCATGAATTAAAGAGCAGAAACTAAATTGCTGAAATTAAAAGGGAATGGGGGTGATTGCATGAATTGAGTAGCAGAACGTAAAGAGAAAGTGGAAATCAGAATTGGGGAATTCATTGGGTTATAGGAGATATTGAGATCTCCGAATCAAAACATGTTTATCTCTTCCTCAACCAATGCGTTCATTGAATTTTGCTTGGCAATCTTATATGATTGGATCCCAATTCCTTGGCTCACCAATGCTCTCTAAAAACAAAAAAATTCCCAATCCCTTGGTTTAAATGTTCATAAGAAGAGATGATGCTTGATCACTGATTATACCACACAATTTCATGAACCACAATTTGGTAGGATTACATGTCACAATATCCATCCAAACCCCAATCCAATCCACTGTGAGAAAGCTTCTCTAGCATGAATCCTCCATTCCTTTCCCAAGGCTCCGAAGGATTCCAAGTATGAGTAGTTTCTTTCCCAAGACAACTACTCAATGGAATTAGATCGAGAAGCTTTCTAACAAAATTCAAGAGAAAAGATTGAAGAAGAAGATAAACTATTATTGATTCATTGAATTACAATAGAGCTCCCTAACCCAATGAAAGGGGGTTTAGTGAATCATAGCTCTGAATTCAATTACAAAGAAAAGGAAAACTAGCTAAAAGTGAAAGTAAAAAGTCATCTCTAACTTAACTTCTATCCTATTTATACACTTTCTATATTGAGCTTCAGTTGTGCTTCTTGGGCTTTGAGGCCTCTCCTTGCTTTCCTTTTGCCTTGGGTTTATGATCCATAACCTTGATGAGGTTGTTGATCCAAATCCTGTAACATTTATTGAGCCAACTTAGTGATAATCAAATAATGACACATGACTCAATAAATTGAGATTTCAAACTCATCAATCCTTCAGGCCCAATCCCATAAACCATGATATTCAATTGGGTTTCATACCAAAGTAAGTTTAAGTTAATATTTGTGCTCAAAGACTAACTTAAATCACAATATTTTTGGCCCAGAAACCTTTTCCAAGAGTGGCGTTTAAGTTGTAGTTTAAGCTTAAACTGCAGCTTAAACGCCAGACACTTCCAGTGAGGCCTTTTGTAGAAGCACGTTTAAGCTTCAGTTAAGGTTAAACTGAAGCTTAAACGTGGAAATGGAAGAAGGTAGCCCTGGAGAGTCATGTAGTCGAACACGTTTAAGCTTCAGTTTAAGGTTAAACTGAAGCTTAAACGTGGAGATAGGAAAGGCAGCCCTGGAGGTCGAACACGTTTAACCTCCAGTTTGAGGTTAAACTGGAGGTTAAACGTGGAAAAGGGTGGAGGCATACTGGAGGTCGAACACGTTTAACCTCCAGTTTGAGGTCAAACTGGAGGTTAAACGTGGAAGCTTAGAATGGTGGCCCTGGAGGTGTCGAACACGTTTAACCTCCAGTTTGAGGTCAAACTGGAGGTTAAACGTGGAAATGGAGAGAGCAACCCTGGAGTAGAAAAGCTGTCGAACACGTTTAAGCTCCAGTTTGAGTCAAACTGGAGCTTAAACGTGGAATGGCTCCCTGGTACTCTTCCTGGTTCTGGCGTTTAACCCCCAGTCTGAGGTCAAACTGGAGGTTAAACGTGGAACTCCTCCCTGGGTGGCATACTCATTCTGGCGTTTAACCTCCAGTTTGAGGTCAAACTGGAGGTTAAACGTGGAATGCTCCTTAAGTGAGGCTTTTCATTCTGGCGTTTAACCTCCAGTTTGAGGTCAAACTGGAGGTTAAACTTCAATCCCAGCATTTCTTATCCTTCATGATTTTGGCGTTTAAGCTCCAGTTTAGGCTTAAACTGGAACTTAAACTCCACATGTGATATTCAAGCTTCCTTTATTGATTTTGTTGCTTCCTTGCTTAGCCTCTTCTTCCCTGAAATCATCCAAACAATTGCATCAAAGTCTTGCAAAATTTCATGAGAAATCTTCCATTCATAGCATTTAAGTAATATAACTAAAACTCATGGAATTTGCATCAAAATCATATTGTTTGGATGGTTCATTACTTTGTTCTTCATTTAACCAATTTTGGTTACTTTAAGCTCAAGAAAATGCATAAAACAACTAAAACTAACAGAAAAATGCTAGTGAAACTAGCCTATGATGCCTTGGCATCATTGGGAAACCAACAAAACCAAGGCCAAGATCAGAAACCTCATAATCCCAACCAGTACACCTACCAACAATCCAATCCAGGATCATATCAGCATCCATACAATAATTCTTCTTAGCCACCATACCAAGCCCAAGCCAATCAGTCTCAACATCTAATTCCCAATCCACCATCTGAAGATAAACTATCCAGGATCAAAGCTATGCTCACCAACCTTTGCAAGGAAGTCCAAGACAACATGAATTTCAAGGAAAAAGTGAGAGGTAGTATGAAAAGCCGAGGAGAGATTATTAAGAACCTCGAATCTCAAGTAGGGCATCTTTCACAGCAGATTTCGAAGTCCACTGATAGTTTTCCAAGTGACAATGAGAAAAATCCAAGAGGGAAAATGAAGAAGGTGAGATGGGAAGAGTGTAAGGCAGTTACTCTTGCAAATGAAGAAATCCTGGAAGAAGATACCAGCAAGCCAACAGAGCACAGCCAAGGAAGTTCCCAGGGCAACTTGGAGAAAAAAGAACAAGGAAATGGATCTGTACAGAGGAAAGAACCAACAAGGAAGGAAATGCTAAAACCTTATGTGCCAAGGGCACCATTTCCCCAGAGACTCATGGGAGGTGAGAAAGAAAATTCATACTTAAGATTCCTAGTCATGTTTGCATCTCTCAGTGTCAACATTCCCTTTATCAAAACCCTCCAACAGATGCCTACATACATCAAGTGCGTGAAAGAGTTGCTGACCAAGAAAGGAACCTTGAAAGGGGGACAAACAGTGATGATGAACAAGGAATGTAGTGCCCTCATCAAGAAGGACTTACCTCTGAAGAAAAAAGATCCGGGGAGCTTTCATATCCCCTGTGCCATAGGAGATACAAGAATTAACAGAGGATTCTGTGATCTAGGAGCTAGCATAAATGTGATGCCTCTATCTCTCATGAAGAGGTTGCAAATCAATGAACTGAGATCCACAGATGTATTCATCCAATTGGCTGATAAGACGTAGAAGCAAGATGAAGGAGTAGTCGAGAATGTATTGGTCAAAGTGGGAAATTACTTCCTCCCCACTGACTTTGTTATTCTAGACATGGAAGAAAGTTACCTCCATCCCATTATTCTGGGGAGACCATTTCTAGCCATTGCTAGAGCACTCATAGATGTGGAACAAGGAGAGTTAATCCTGAGAATACATGATGAACATCTCACCTTCCATGTTTTCAAACCTACATCTGAATCTGAGCCAGAATCTAAAGAGCCGAAGGATGATCACAGCAACATGTGCTTCGAGGAAAGCAACAGTGAACCGGAAGCAGAGCCCCTGAAATAATCCTTAGTGAACAAGCAAGAATTTCAAGAGATACAGCAACCAAGGGAGTTCAAGAAAGAGTTGAAGCCACAAGAATCAGAAAGAGCAGCTAACAAGGACTTCCCTAACACAAGAGTCACTGGAGCACTGCAAGAAGAAGAGAAAATAGTTGTGAAGAAATTTCCAAGGAGATGGAGAAACAAGAAGATTCCTACAAAAGGTTTTTCCCCTGGAGACAAGGTGATATCAATACACCATCCACCAATCCCACCCCAGCTTCCAAGCCTTCCATCTCAGTTACCTCAAGTATTCACAATCAGAAAGGTCCTTTCCTTGGAACATTTATAAATCATCAAGGAATCAAGTGGTGAAAGCTTCACTGTGCGAAGAGAGGACATGAGGCACTACAATCCACCCTGACAGAGACCGACCATCAAGCTAATGACGCTAAAGAAGCGCTCCATGGGAGGCAATCCATGCTTTAGTTTATTGCTTTCACTGCTTTGATATGAATAATCACTAGTTTACTAAGATGGATTCAAGCTTTCAGAGACAAAGTGAACACTTGAATAGGATATCTTGAAGCATGTGATCCATCTCTAAGTTTGGTGTGCCTACAGGCACCCTAAAATGTTTTTCAAATAGTAATGATCATATAGCCCTCTTGATATATGCCTAATTGTTTTCTTGGAGTATATAGCCAAACCTTAAGTTTGGTGTTCTATATATACTAAGAACACAAGTGATGAGAGTCAAATTTGATTTAAGTCTTGAATTCATGAAGTGCAACTAGGTTTTACATTTTATTTTTAGTTCAAGTTTAAATTCAGAAACAAAGTGTTTCTCATAATGATTTAATCAAAGGTGACAAGAATGTTGTAAGATTTCAAAGACATCACTTGGTGGAAATAATCCTTTGAACCACATTGCCAAACATTAAGTTTGGTGTCCACCAAGAATAGAAATGCACACATGGAGTCATGGCTGATTGAACACCCATGAGGCACACTAGTCAACTCTTTAGTTTTAAATTTAATTACAGCAGGTCATGTGTTTGCTGCCACCTTTTTTATTCATATTTCTTTCCTTTTTGTGATGGATAGGCATGCAGAGGAATAAAGGGATGAAAGAGAAAAGTTAATGAAGGGCACGGTCAATATGAAGACAAGAAGTGGGTCCCATGGCTTGGAATATATTCCTTGGGGAATATAAATCTGCACACTACTTGGGAGGTGCACCACACCTAAATGACTGAGCCACATGCCCAAGGAAAAGGCAAATTTTGTCCTCATTCAACTTTACATGCATACCACTCATCCTTACCCATTCACAAAGCACCCTAACTGTCCAAACTTCATCCATAATTGCTATATATAGCTTTCACCTGGACCGTGTCTCATAGCTCCAACTTTAACCTTCCTGCACTCATAAAGTTAGTCTTGTGTCCTTAAGGTTCAAAGTCACAACCGTGCTTCCTTATGCTTCAAACCCTTCTTGTCTCATTGAGTTCATAACCTCACTTCACTCTCAAACCATCTTTTCATCTCAAATTGCACTACACTAGCTAATCTTCATTACTACTTCTCTACCTTTACTCTATCAAATACTAAGATAACCATGGCATCTTCATCAGGCGACAAAGGAAAAAAAGGGAAAGAGCCTGCTGTTGAAGAAGAAAGAACTGAATTTGATCAATGGAAGTTCAAATGATCATTTCATGAAATACAATATATATGGATGAACTCCAAGGGAATATTGCCAGAAATCCCTTTCTAGCTGCCCGAAGGTTAATGCCCAGAAATAAGAGAGAAGATAAGAAAAAGGAAGTGGGAGGCACTCACTAACCCGATCACCAGGATCAATGCCAACATTTTAAGGGAGTTTTATGCTAATACAACAAGGATGAACACAACAATTCCCACTACTTACAAAAGCTATGTAAGGGGTGTGGAGGTTGATTTTAGCCCGAAGAGCATCATGAAGGTTCTGGGCCTAAGGGCAGCATATTTTGATGAGCTTGGTTATGAGGAGAGAATAAATGGTAATCCAGATTATGATAAAATTTCTAGTGATATCTGTGTGATTAATACTGCTTGGAAGAGGGATGCTTCTGGAAGACACCAACATCTGAGAAGGAAGGATCTCGCCCCTAAAGCAAAAGGGTGGTATGAAGTTATAAGAAGATCAATTTTGGGCACTGTTAACACATCAGAAGTCAACAAAGAAAGGTATCATGCTGCATTGCATTATGGTAGGAGGGGATATAAAATTCTATGAAATCATTGTAAAGGACATTCAAAAGAACTCTGAAGAAAGTTCAGCTGAATCCTGGCTTCAATACCCAAGCACCATCATGCGGTTATGCATAAAAGCCAGGGTACCATTAGAGGATAAAAATCTAATTTCGCTGAATCCAGGCATGCCAATGACCTTGGAAACGATGATGAATGTTACAGTTGCCCGGCCACGGAGGAGACCACAAAGAAGGGAAGGAAGAGAAGAACCACAAGAAGAGGAACAACAGGAAGAACCACAAGGAGAAGAACAAGAAGAAGAGCCACAAATCACATCTCAAACCACCATGGATTTAAGCCATATTCAATATGCCATTACAGAAATGTCCCAGAAATATTTGAGGGCTCAGCATGAGCAATATATGAGAGCTTAAGAAGATTTCCAAGTAAAACTATTGGAGCAGCACAGGGAGCAATCAAATCAATTCCAGGAGTCTTTCAGTAAAATATCTGAATGACAAGATCAGCTTGAGGAGTATCTCCAAGACCTTATGCAATGGAAGGATCTTTATCATACAGATGGGGAGGCCTGGAATAAGGACATAGTGGAATATGATTTAAACACTTAAGCAAGACTAGACTATATAACCCGCAACATGCCACTATTAAATAGAGAAATCAAATCATATGAAGAATGCACTGAACTGCAGGAGGTACACCTGGTTAAAGCAAAAAGCAATCAGAAAAGAATGAAGCAACACTTGGTGGATACTGGACTGTAGAATGAGGAGAGATTTGGGACTGAAGAACAGTTGAAAGAAAGAAGAAGCAAGAAGAAGCAAGATGCCAAGAATAAAGGAAAGCAACCAAAGGATTGAAAGGTGGTGTTGCTCTTTGGCTATCAATAAGAAATAATATGTTTTCATTTTACTTTTAAGTAGTCTGCATTTTGTCTTCTGTTGTTCTTAATTTTCAAAATAAGTGTTTAGTCTAAGTGTTTGGGTGAATTTCACTTGCTTGAATGTATGCTTGTTCCCTTGTTTTAATTAAAATAAAAGAAATGTTTGAACAGAAATGAATCAGTTCCATTTGGTAAGGAATAAAATAAAGATTGAGTGGTGGTATGTATGTCTAATGGTGTAGCCAGCTCACTAATAATGAATAAAAGGGTAGAGTGTCCCTATTTAGTGTGAATTTAGCTGCTATCTATGAATCTTAGCAAATAGAAATCCTTGGAAGAAAGAAAAACAAATAAAAAAAAGAAAAAGAAAAGCCAAAAGTGGCAACAAAAATAGAAGAAACAAAGAACAAGGTTAGACACCAATAGTTTGGACCTTAAGACATATGCATGTGGTGTCTTTGTACTAGGATCTGCTTGGATGACTAGGTTCTATAGAGTGCTTTAACACTTGGTAACTTGGGTTAACTAACCCGGGATTATCAACCTAAAGTCCATTATCAAGAGCAACCTAGTTACAAGGCATTTAGTAACCCAAATAGGTGCTAGGCATCAATGTCTTAAGAAGAATTGTGGGTCAAGTGTCTGTGGTGAATATGTGATGAGTGAAAACAAGGTAAGAAGCTGCTACAACACATGACACTAAGCTACAAGTGAGAAATAAGTTCACAGAAAAAGAAAAACAACGAAAAGCAATTACCAGGGTTGAGTGAATAATAAGAGGTCATAGCAGTATATTAGTTGATGCTTAAAAGGGACAATTCTCACCTAAGAGTCAATAAAAGTCAGCTGCAACATTCTCTGCATAAAACCCCATGAATTAATGTTAATGACTTGCTGATATGGACATTACCTCTATTTCAATCTTTCTTCTCAATAATTCACAGCTTGCTTGGGGACAAGCAAGATTTAAGTTTGGTGTTGTGATGCCAAGTCATCTTAGGCTAGTTTCACTAGCCTTTTTCTTTGTTTTTAGTAGGTTTTATGCACTCTCTTGAGTTATAAGTAATCATTTGGATTAGAAATTTATCTATGCCTTGATTCATTCAACCATGGTTATTTTGATGCAATTTCATGAGACTTTGGCCATAATTACTTGTGTGCTAAGAATGATGCAATCTCTCATGATGTTAGCAAGGCTTTGATGCATATATTGGTTGATGACAGGTGAAGAAATGCATGGAAGAATATTGAAGAATGGCCATGGAAAGGATGAGGAGGAAGCAACGTTGATGGCCAAGTTGGACCACCAACGTTGCCTCAAACGTTGAAAGGAAAGCTGCTACATAATTAGCTGATACACACGTTGGAGGGGGCGTTGGTGACCCAACGTTACCTCCAATGCTTGATACAAAGTACTTTCTAAAAAACTGGAGAAACGGTGGCGACACGTACGCGTGGATAGGCCCACGTTGGAGGGAACGTTGGCACTCCAACGTTGAGTCCAACGTGCACGATTTGAACTCCAAAATCATAATTTTGAAAAAGTGCAACGACGCGCACGCGTATGCTACGCGTACGCGTGAGCGTGAAAATTGGCAATCCACGCGCACGCGTATATGACGCGCACGCGTGGATGAATCAATGTTGGAGGGAGCGTTGTTGGTCCAACGCTGATGCCAACGTCTTCAAAAACGTTTTAAAAGTTGAAGTTTGGGAAATTGCATCCACGCGCACGCGTATGTCATGCGCACGTGTGGATGAATATTTTGGCCCCAAACACGCGCACGCATGGACAACACAGAAGCGTGACCTGGTGAATTGTACCATCCACGCGCACACGTAGGTCACTCGTACGCGTGGACACAAAAGCGTTGGCACTCCAATGTTAAGTCAAACATTTCTCAAAACGTCCAAAATCAATTTTCTATGAAGGACGTTTGACTCAACGTTGGCCCTAAAATGTGGACTCCAACGTGAGCATCAGAACTATGCAATTGAAGCAGATCTTTCCTCAACAAGCATGGAAGCCAATTGGAGCAACTTCAACCCATTTCAATTAAAGGCCAAAGCCCAATCAGGGACTGAAGATCAATGGAAAAAAGTGTATAAATAGCTTAGGATTCAAGTTAGTTAGGGGGTGGAAGGACTGATACTGAAACTCTGCCAAATTTTATTCTCTTTCTGCACTTTTTCATTCTGCAATGTATTTTCCAATTCTATTTTCCATTTTGAGAGCTATGAACAACTAAACCCCTTTCATTGGGTTAGGGAGCTCTATCGTAATTCAATGGATCAATAGTAGTTTTCATCTTCTTCTTATTTCTTTTCTCTTGATTATTGTTAGAAAGCTTTCAATCCCAATTCCATTGGATAGTTGTCTTGACAGAGAAGCTTTCCATAATTTGAATTCCTCTGATCCTTGAGAAAAGGATGAGGAATTCATGCTAGAATTGCTTTCTTACATTGGATTAGATTGGGGATTGGATGGATATTGTGACATTTAATCCTACCAATACTTTGATCTATGAATTTGTGTGGTCTAATCAGTGACCGAACTTCATCTCTTCCCATGAGCAATTAAATCAAGACATTGGGCAATTTTCATGCTTAGAGATATTGGTGAGCCAAGACATTGTGACCCAATCATCTAAGATTGCCTAGCAAAGTCAATGAATGCATTGATTGAGGAAGAAATGAAAATGAGTTGATCCGGAGAGTTCAATATCTCCTGAAATCCAATGAATCCCCTACTCTGATCTTACCCATTCTGTTTATATTTTGCTTCTTTAATTTTATGCTAAATCCCCATTCCCTTTTAATTTCTTGCAATTTAAGCTTCTGCACTTTAATTACTTGCAATTTAAGTTTCTCGCCAATTTTACTTTCTGCAATCCCAATTCAATTCTAATTTTGCTCAACTAGAACAATTCTCCAATTAACATTGATCAACCAACCAATCCCTGTGGGATTCGACCTCAATCTATAGTGAGTTTTTACTTGACGACAATCCGGTGCACTTGCCGATAGAAAATTGTTGAGAGATAGTTTTCAGGATATCAGGTTGTTGCCATGAAGGTTGTCTATAAGTTTGAGGCTCCTCCCACCTTTGATTGTCCCATCCTTGATACAAGCCTTCATTGTAGTTCTCATTTTCTACAATATAGTTGTAATCACACTCATAGCCAAAGAGGTGAGAATTCATGATGAAAAGAGAAAATAAAAATAAGAACTAATAAGAAATGAGTAAATAAAGTCCTAAAACTAGCAAAAACTAATAAAGATGCAAAAAGGCAAACATATTCACAATATTAACAATAACCAATAATAAGGAATACATTTGCAAATCCCCGGCAACGGCGCCAAAAACTTGATGTAGGGAAATCGTCGGTTAGGAATTTCACACATATAATCTCGTTGCAAGTATAGTTCCAAACCGACAAATAACACTCAATCAAAATTTAGTTTTGGTTGTCACAAGTTCAACCCAATAAAAATAGCAGAGAGTATTAGTCCTGGCTCGTTCTCCCTAGGAATTACAACCGAATGCTCAATTATTGGTTATGAGTTTCAAGGGGTTAGGTTGATAAAAGTGCAAGAAATTAAAAAGGCAAGAATTTGAATGATAATAAAAGTAAATCAAGAAATTAAAGATAACAACTAATAAAAAGAGGCATTCATGGCAAGAATTGAGAATCAAGGCTTTCTATCCTAGTCATTAATTATAATACAATAACTAATAAGAGCTAATCCTATTTCGTTATCTCCAACATCGGAAGAAGGTATAATGTTATCTTCACATTGAGAGAAAGTCAAATAGGACTAGTTAATCCCAATCCATAAGTAATGTTAAAGGATACAAGACTAACTAATCACTCTAGATCACCAATCTAAATTGGGTATTAATGACTCAAGATTGCCCAATTTCTCTTTCCAAGCCAAGAATGCTCAAAATCTACTCTAAAATCCAACCAAGCATTTTGTCAAACACTTGGAAGGCACAAAAGGAAAGCATAGTAAATTGCAAGAAATAATAAATTATGCCACTACCCAATGCAAGAAATTAATAATAACAACTCAAATAAACATCAATAACATAAAAATATCAAAATTGCATTAAAGAGAATCCAAATCCAAGAATAGTGCATGAACATAAAAGTAATCAAAATGAGAAATTAAGAAGAAAAAAAAAGAGAACAAAGATGTAACAACAAGAAATTGCAAGGAAAACTAAATAAAAACAAGAATTTAAACCTAAATCTAAGAGAAAACTAAACTAAAAACCCTAATTTCTAGAGAGAAGAGGGAGCTCCTCTCTCTAGAACTAACCTAAAACATGTTTTCTAAACTATAGAAATTGCTCCCCCCTTGTTCCCTCTTGAATTCTGCATCAAATAGCCTCAGAAATGAGTTGGATTTGGGCCTAGATGGCTTAGAAATCACCCCTAGCCTATTCACTTTAATGAGGTCACATGACCACTATCACGCGTGCACGTGGGTGACGCATGCGCGATGTTGGCAGATTTCCTCCTCACGCGTACGCGTAGGTGACGCGTGCGCGTGGCCTTGAATTAAACAAATCCTCATTTCTTCATGACTTCTCCATTTTGCATGCTTTTCTCTTCACCTCTTCCATCCAATCCTTGTCTTATAAACCTGAAATCACTCAACAAACATATCAAGGCATCAAATGGAATTAAAGTGAATTAAAATTAGCAATTTAAAGGCCTAAAAAGCATGTTTTCACTCTTAAGCACAAATTAGGGAGAATTACAAAACCATGCTATTTCATTGAATAAATGTGGGCTAAGAGCACAGGGCCCAAAATTGGGTTTTATCAAGCAAAAGGGCCCAAAATTTGGAATCCTTAAGCCTCTTTTGATGGTGTGTTGGGTGCCTGGGAGCTTGCGTTGAATGCATGGAAGGCTAGTCAACTACTGGAGGTTGCATTGTAGGCAAGAGAAGCTGCGTTGAATGCATGAACATGGCACGTTGAACACAGGGGACGGACATAGCTGTGTTGGACGTGGGGTTTGGTGCATCAAACATATGGTGGAGGCTGAGTTGGGCTGAGCTGCATTAGACGCAGCATGGTGGTGCATTGAATGCAGGGAATGGTGCGTTCAATGCATGGCTAGTTTGGGCATCCAAGAAACTCTTTATTTTGGCTGCATTGAACACATGGAGTGGTGCGTTGAACGCATGGCTTGCTATGTTGTCCAGGGGCTTCTCTATTTGGTCCAGGAGCTTCTTCGTTTGGTCTAGGGGCTTCTTTCTTTACCTCTTTCCATCCCTTGCTCCTAGTGTTTCTCTTGCTTGCCTCTCTCCATCGTTGTTCTTGCTAACTTTCTTCCACATTCTCCTATAATTAAAGAATTGAAAGCAACTCAAAATAATGTTCCTTAACAACTAAAGATGCGGATTCATTAGTTTGTTTAGTTCCACTTGCGGAATACCACTAGATTGGTCTCGCTATATTAATTGGATTAGTAATAGCTTTAGTTCAAAATTATTTGCTTGAACCGTAGGCATTAATGTGCTACTTCTGCAACTATCAGTGGTAGGTACAATATAGTTGCCAAGAGTCCTCCTCATATTATTATTCTCCTCTTTCATTCTTTTTACTTCTTCTCTTCTAGCCCTTGATCTCATCCTTATTTGTGCAAGCATCTTCTCAATCTCTGTATTGAAGAGAATGAAATTCTCTTCCCCTTGCATGCACAAAAACAATAAGAAATTAAACGTACCATGCAGAATAAAGAAGAAAAATAAAGAAAGAAAGAAAAATTGAATAGAATAAAGAAAAGAAGAAAAAGAAAATAAAGTAAATAAAAGAAAACAAGATCTAAGTTAGTAATTTAACCAGATGTATGTTGCCAATCTCATCTCAGCAATGGTGCCAAAAATTGATGAGCCAAAATTGATATGCTCGGATATTGGCAAGTGCACCAAATCGCATCAAGTAATACCACGGTGAGTGGATATCATTCTCATGAGGATTAACAGATTGAGGCAAACAACGTTTAATTGAATCTCTAATTAGATCAATCAAACACTTGCAAGAGAAATTTGGATCATGAAATATAACCAAGAGCAGTGAAGAAGATTTTTGAAAGAACGACAGAAGGCTTAGAAATTTAGTGAAGTAATCAAGAATAAGGATGTTAAAGTCTTCGGAGATGTTTTAATCCTTAGAAAAAGTAATACTTGTATTTTCCTACTTTAACTCATGCAAAAATCTTTTCAGAAAAAATAATTTATAATTAAATTTCAATCCCTTGGCAATATAATTTCTTTTAAATTAATTAATAGCCAATTCCTTGGTCAACTAATTAAAAGAAGAGGTTAAGAACGATTTCAATTTGAAGCCACACAATATTCAAAAACTATCCCTAGCTGAATTAAATGTCACGTATACAAAGACTAGTTCTAAATAACTGAAGATTATGACAAGAGTTTCAAGCTAATTCCGATATTAAATTTTTCAAAGTAATAATAGAATCCAAAACAGAATTAGAATATTTTCCAATATTTCTAACCATTAATGATGAAGAACGAAACTCAATATTGAAAAAGTAGAAAAGCATGAATCAAAATAAAGAAAATACTTGCATTACTAATTCGTAAATTAAAATAGAGCTCCTAACCTTTAACAAGAGGAGGTTTAGTTACTCATGGCAGAAAAAAAAAATAGCCTAAGACTAAAGAGGTGTTGGATGGCTCCAGTGATAATTCAATTCACCATATATGAACCATATTCACTTATTTATAATCTAACTTCCTAACTAATTAAAATTCAAAAACTAATCTTATCTTCTAAAGAGAACGATAAAAACTTATCCAAATTCAAATCTAATTTAATATAAATTCTAACAACCAAATCTTATTTTTCTAGAAGAAGTTATTGCCAACTAATCTTTTAAATCTTGATTCTTTTGAGTTGAATTGAAGCTTCTTGGGAGTTGACTTGGTACTTGGTGCTGGGCTCCTCATGTGGGCACTAGGCTTTAAGACATTGATGCTCGGCTTGATGTTTGGGTGCCCAGCTTGGGTGTAGGGGCGATGGGTGCCAAGTTCTAGCCCGGGCACCCAGTTTAATTTTGGTGGAGTTGGGCGCCAATTCCTGGAGCTAGGTGCCATCTACTTTGCCTTCTCCCAGGCACTAAGGTGTTGGGCTTGGAATCATGGAGTTGGGCACCTAAATTGGATGCTGGACTTGGGAATAAGGGCGCTAGGTACCAATCCTTGGAGCTGGCTCCAGATTTTGGGCCCTTGGCTTGGAGTTTAGGCGTTGGACTCGGCCCTTTGAAGCCTAGAGCCACCAAGCCTTATCTTTTCTTCTAAATTTTGTCGTGATTTGCTGAATTATATCCTGAAAACTCAATCATTCTAATACAACTCCAAACATATGATTAGTCATCAAAACTTCACTAAAAATATATGAATTTTGATTTAAATCTAAGAAAACTAATAATAAAACTAAAAATAGCTAAAAATGTTTAGGCATCAATTATTAGAGTATATATTCATATAAATGCAATAGGTAATAAGAGTTGTATACATAAATTAAACATTGGTTTTAGTCTTTTCGAAGCAATTAAAGGTGTCACTCACCAAAAGTTTATTTGCGACATATTGTGTTGCTGCAAATCTTTTTGCAGCAGCATTTTTTGTTACAATATGTAACAATTTCGTTTTTCTTTTGTATGAATAATTTTTTTGCCAACATGTTTTTAGAAACGAAAAATATTGGCTGGAAAAAAATATACTAAGTAGTTCACTGACACAAAACTAGCCGAACATTTTCATCGGGTGCTAAAAGAAAAAACAAAAATATTAAAATTTTTGTCTTTGTTTTAACTTTTAGTTTTACTTCTCTTACCATCAAATATAAAATTTAAAAAATAATAAAGATAAAAAATAAAAAAATACAAACAAAATAGATTCTTACTTTTTGTGTTAAGATCTTTTATATATATATATATATATATAGCTTAGCTTATCAAGCCTAGTCTACAAAAAAAGGGCTACAGCAAGCAAACTTTCCCCTTTGTTTGTTGTGGTTGCGCCTCACCGCAGGCACTGAATGGATGAAATGAGTGGAGATCTTCCTTCCCCCTTGTTAATTACCAAGAACTTCGTTGCCATTAGTGGCGAAGAAAAATTCGACCATCCTACCCAAAAACAACTCGGAACCTAAAGAGAGTTCAGTCCACAAGAAGCAGGCAGAGCTTTAGCCATTGGACTACATCCATCTATCCTACCTAAACAGTAACCCCCCTTTTGTTCGTTCTTCGAATGACGCTAGTGGAGACAAATTCCTTCTGGCTAATGAAGATACTACTCAAATCTTCCCAGTGGATCCTTCTTCTCCCTAAGAATTATATATATATATATATATATGCTAGCAACATCTTAAGAAGAGGTGAAAAGTCTATATATTTGCGTATAAGATAAAAATTAAACTCAACAAAAAATATCCAAGCGCAAGACTCTTCACTAAAGCATCTATTATCTATGTGTCATTAATTACTACATACATCATAATTTCTTCAATAAAGAAAAAAAAGGAAAATCAACTTTGGTCCAATAATCCAATATGTTATAAAACCATATATTTCAAAAGTTTCACTACAAGAAAATAAGCTTTCTGCCACGCTTTAAAAGCGTGCTGATAGCTTTTTGCAACACTTTTTGAGCTATCGGCACGCTTTTGAAAGGGTCACATCTGCCAGCGTGCCGGTTGTTCTATCGCCACGCTTTTGTGGATCTATCGGCACGCTTTTTCTGTTGGCACGCTTTCATTTATTGTCACGCTTTTAAAACGTCCCAGAATGTATATTTTAGGTACTCTTTAAAAGCGTGCCAATAGGGAAAGATATGGCTACACTTTTTAAACGTGCCAATAGGGTAAACATATGGCTATGCTCTAAAAGCATGGCTATTTATAAGTACGAAAAGATACGGATATGCTTAGAAAACGTGCCGGTAGATGAGGATATGGGTACGCTTTTAAAGCGTGCCAGTTGCCAAGTTATGGCCACGCTTATTAAGCGTGCTTGTTGAGCCCAAAATTAAGATATAGCCACCCTTTTTAAGCGTGCCCATAAGTTTGGTCAAATTTTTTTCGTTAATCTTCCTAATATTTCGTGCAAAATTCATATATAATTTTAAAATTATAGACCAAAATAAAATTATATATATTGAACTAATCCAACAAATATAAACTTTCCCATAAAAAAAGACATACATATAAAATTGTCACCACAAAAGTAGGCTTTGATGACAAAGTACCAAAAAGTAAAGTCATGACAAGTAAATAAGAATTGCAATTCCAACAAGTGTCACATATCTACTTCTTTTATATACTTAGTTACAAAATTCAAATTTCATGAGTAGTGTGATCATCCATTATGAGCTCCATTATTTTTATTACTGTCCTGCAGAATTTTAAATAATCTTGTGTTAGTACATGTTATAAAAGCGACTTCAATTAAGTCCAATAAATCCAATTCCAAATCCAAATTGATTAAACATGAAAATGGCAAGGCAACTTTAATTAGGTCCCACAACATTGCATATTCAACACAAAAGAAATAGTCCCTTATACAAGGTCACAAAAGGAGCTGTTCACACACAAATTTCAAATTATTGGAGCAGAGGAACAAATATTTACATGAGTAAAAAATTTTCAGAACTCTGGTTACATTTTGTTTTTTATTATTATTTAGCAGATTTGGTGTGTGGAGTCAAAATTAACTAAGCTAGAAATGTCAGAGCACTTTATTCCCAACCGCGATCAACGGCTTCTGCCGAAAATGAGATTAAATTGCCAAATCTCTTTCTTTCAGACACCCTCTATCTCAATTCTCAATTCTCAATTCTCAATCAACAATAATTCAATTCAGCCAGCAACATAAATTCTCAATCAATGATAATCAACAATTAGAGAGACACTAAACTCAAATTACCACTAAATCCAAGTACGTACTTTAATCATTCGTGGGAATTAGTAACCTCTTGAGGCAAAAAAAGATTGTGAGCATGATATTTAACAACTTCTTAATTACACATATGACAGCCAAATCATGAAAAGAAGGGGACCAGTAGTAGGCCACATCTCTTTACTTTCCCATTAATTCAAAGAAAAAAAAAACTCTTGAATCAAGAAAAAACCAATGGCTAGATACCACATCATGATATATCATACATCTCTAATATCTCTCACAAAACAATAACTATAGATTCCTCCAAAGCTTCATAGACCCAACACTTGTGAATAAATATTCTAACACTATAGACAAAACAAAAATAATGCTTCAAATCCCAAGTCCCAATCTACTGCAATTTCTTCCACGTAAGGCATTAGCCATTATTTGTTAGCTGATGCACGGAAACTTGTCTCTCAACAAATTTCCCTCGGCAAGTATACCGAATTGTCATCAAGTAATAACTCACAATAGAGTGAGGTCGAATCCCACAGAAATTAACGGATTAAGCAATCAATGGTTAATTGATTATTCTAGTTAGACGAATCATTAAGGAGTGATGAGCAACAGGAAAAGTAAATAGCATAAAAGTAAAGAAAGCAATAAAGTGTAGAAAAGTAAAATGGCAAGGAAAATAAATGTAAGAACTAAAAAATAAAATGAACATTGGGATCAAGAGATATTGCAATCCCCCGGATCAAGTTCATTCTCATCTCTTCCTCAATCAATGCATTCATTGATCTCCTTGGCAATCTTAAGTGATTGGGTCCCAATTCCTTGGCAACCCAATCTCTCTAAGCTTGAACAATTTTCCAATTCCTTAATTTAATTGCTCATGGGAAGAGATAAAGTTTGGTCCCTGATTATACCACACACATTCATAGATCAAAGTATTGGTAGGATTAAATATCACAATATCCATCCAACCCCCAACCTAATCCCATGTGAGAGAGCATTTCTAGCATGATTTCCTCATTCCTCCTCCAAGGTTCAGAGGAAATCCAAGTATGAGCAATTTCTCTTCGGAGACAATTACCCAATTAGATGAAGATTGAAACTCTCTAGTAAAATTAAGAGAAAAGAAAGAAGAAGAAGAATAAGAACTACAATTGATCCATTGAATGATAATAGAGCTCTCTAACCCAATGAAAAGAGTTAGTTGATCATTGCTCTACCAAAATAGAAAAGAAAGAAAGTGCAGAAAAGTAAATATGAAGATTGAAACTAAAATTGAAACTTCAAAATTCATAAATGAAAAGTACAAAGAAAACAAAACTACTCCTAAGAAAGTGATGAGCGGATAATTTATACGCTTTTTGGCATTGTTTTTACTTAGTTTTTAGTATGATTTAGTTGGTTTTTAGTATATTTTTATTAGTTTTTAATTAAAAATCACATTTCTGGACTTTACTATGAGTTTGTGTGTTTTTCTGTGATTTCAGGTATTTTCTGGCTGAAATTGAGGGAGCTGAGCAAAAATCTGATTCAGGCTGAAAAAGGACTGCTGATGCTGTTGGATTCTGACCTCCCTGCACTCAAAGTATATTTTCTGGAGCTACAGAACTCCAAATGGCGCGCTCTCAATTGAGTTGGAAAGTAAACATCCAGGGCTTTCCAGCAATATATAATAGTCCATACTTTGCTCAAGGATAGATGACGTAAACTGGCGTTCAACGCCAGTTTCATGTTGCAGTCTGGCGTCCAGCGCTAGAAACAAGTTACAAGTTGGAGTTCAACGCCAGAAACAGGTTACAACCTGGCGTTGAATGCCCAAAATAGCCCAGGCACGTGAGAAGCTTAAGTCTCAGCCCCAGCACACACCAAGTGGGCCCCAGAAGTGGATTTCTGCACTATCTATCATAGTTTACTCATTTTCTGTAAACCTAGGTTACTAGTTTAGTATTTAAACAACTTTTAGAGATTTATTTTGCAACTCATGACATTTTTAGATCTGAACTTTATACTCTTTGACGGATGAGTCTCTAAACTCCATTGTTGGGGGTGAGGAGCTCTGCTGTGTCTCGATGAATTAATGCAATTATTTCTGTTTTCTATTCAAACACGCTTGTTTCTATCTAAGATGTTCATTCGCACTTCAATATGATAGATGTGATGATCCGTGACACTCATCACCATTCTCAACCTATGAACGCGTGCTTGACAACCACCTCCGTTCTACCTTCAATTGAATGAGTATCTCTTAGATTCCTTAATCAGAATCTTCGTGGTATAAGCTAGAATCCATTGGTAGCATTCTTGAGAATCCGGAAAGTCTAAACCTTGTCTGTGGTATTCCGAGTAGGATTCAGGGATTGAATGGCTGTGACGAGCTTCAAACTCGCGATTATTGGGTGTAGTGATAGACGCAAAAGAATCAAGGGATTCTATTCCGACATGATCGAGAACCAACAGATGATTAGCCGTGCTGTGACAGAGCATTTGGACCATTTTCACTGAGAGGACGGGAAGTAGCCATTGACAACGGTAACACCTTACATACAGCTTACCATGGAAGGAACCTTGCGTGCGTGAAGAAGAAAACAGGGAGAAAGCAGAGATTCAGAAGACAAAGCATCTCCAAAACTCCAACATATTCTCCATTATTGCACAATAAGTATTTATTTTATGCCCTTTCACTTGTTACAATTTAAACTAAGATTTATTATTGATATTATATCCTGACTAAGAATTGCAAGATAACTATAGATTGCTTCAAACCAACAATCTCCGTGGGATTCGACCCTTACTCACTTAAGGTATTACTTGGACGACCCAGTGCACTTGCTGGTTAGTGGTACGAGTTGTGAAAAGTGTGATTTACAATTCGTGCACCAAGTTTTTGGCGCCGTTGCCGGGGATTGTTTGAGTTTGAACAACTAAAGGTTTATTTTGTTGCTAAGATTAGGAATAATTTATTTTTGTTGCTATAGAGTCATTAAATTCTGAGTCCTTTATTTCCTTTTCAAAAAATTTTTCAAAAATATTATTTTTCTTTATCAAATTTTAATTTTTTTTCGCGAGTTTAGTGTCTTGTTCTAAGTTTGGTGTCAATTGCATATTCTATATTTTTGTTTTAAATTTTCGAAGTTGTGTTCTTTGATCTTCAAGTTGTTCTTGTTTATTTGTCTTGTTTGATTTTTAGTTTTTCTTGTTCTGTGTCTTTTCTTGTTTTTCTTGTGTTTTTTTCAAAGCATTAGTCTTCAAAAAGGAATTTATTTTTAGTTAGTGAAAATATACCTCTTCAAAACAAGTGTTACATTTACAGCTCAATTGGCTAGAGCATTGGTTTATGTTCTTGATGATTGGGCACCGATTCTATTAAAAATCTTTTTCAAAAATAATTTTTCTTGATTTAATCTTGTACCAAACTTTAAGTTTGGTGTTTTCTTGTTAATCTTTATATAATTTTTGAAAAGTTATTTTGGTCTTCTAAAAATTTGAAGTTTGGTGTTCTTGTGAATCTTCAAAGTGTTCTTGAGTCTTCTTTGTGTCTTGATCTTAAAATTCTTAAGTTTGGTGTTCCTTGGTGTTTTTCCTCCAAAATTTTCAAAAACAAGGAGCATTAGATCTAAAAATTTTAAGTCTTGTGTCTTTTATGTGTTTTTCTCTTTCATCATAAAATTTAAAATTCAAAAAAATATTTTTTGAAACTATTTTTAAGCCATATTTTCGAATTTTTTTTTATAAAAATTCAGATTTCACTTTCAAAATTTTTCAAATCTTATCCTTTTAAGAAAAAAAAATTTATATCTTTTTCAAAACAAATCTATATCTTTTCCTTCTTAAAATCTTTTCAACTCATAAATATCTTTTTCAAATCTTCACAATATCTTTTTCAAAACAAATTTATCTTTTTCAAATATCTTTTATATCTTTTCAATTTTCAATTACATCTTTTTCCTATCATATTTATCTTTTACAAATCATATCTTCTATCTTATATTTTCTCATAATTTTCGAATTACTTGGGTTGACTTGGTCAAAATTTTTCAAATCATATCTTTTTCAAAACTTCCTAACCACTTTTTCTCTCCTCAATTTTTGAAAATTATATCCAAAATTTATCAAATCTTGTCAAATAAGTAATTATTTTCGTTTTCAATTTTTTTTATTTTATTTATTTTGGTTTTCTAATTTTCGAATTTTATTTAATTTTTCATTTATTTTATTTTATCTTCCTTTTAATTTTTGATATTCAAAAAAAAAAAAAAAGAAAATTTAAATCCACATCATCTCCCTTTCTCCATCATGGAACTAAGTGGAAATGAACAATCCAGAAGGACTCTGGGGTCATATGCTAACCCCACCACTGCTTCATATGGGAGTAGTATCAGTATACCCTCCATTGGAGTTAGTAGCTTTGAGTTGAATCCTCATCTCATTATCATGGTGCAGCAAAGTTGCCAGTATTCCGGTCTTCCATAGGAAGAACCTACAGAGTTTCTGGCACAGTTTTTACAAATTGCTGACACAGTACATGATAAAGAAGTAGGTCAGGATGTCTACAGATTATTACTGTTCCCATTTGCTGTAAAAGACCAAGCTAAGAGGTGGTTAAATAACCAACCTAAAGCTAGCATAAAGACATGGAAACAACTGACAGAAAAATTCCTGAATCAATACTTTCCTCCAAAACGGATGACACAGCTAAGGCTGGACATCCAAGGCTTTAAACAAGGAGATAATGGATCTCTTTATGATGCCTGGGAGAGATACAGAGAGATGCTAAGAAAATGCCCCTCTGAAATGTTTTCAGAGTGGGTTCAGCTAGACATCTTCTATTATGGGCTTACAGAAAGAGCTCAGATGTCTCTAGACTACTCAGCTGGTGGATCTATCCACATGAGGAAGACAATTGAAGAAGCTCAAGAGCTCATTGATACAGTTGCCAGAAATTAGCATCTGTACTTAAGCAGCGAACCTTCCATGAAAGAAGAGGCTAAAACAGTGACTACTGAACTCAGTCCTACTGAACAAGCTACTGAATTCAATCAGCAATTGGATTTTCTAACAAAACAGTTAGCCGAATTTAAGGAGAGACTACAAGAGACAAGGATGGCTAATATAAATATGGAAGAATGCCAATCAGTTCAAATAACAGAAGAATGCCAATCAGTTCAAATAACAGAAGTTGATTGGCATTCTTCTGTTATCAAAACAAATAACAGAAGAATGCCAATCAGTTCAATTAAGAAGTGGGAAAATATTAAATACCCCACCTCAAGGCAGCAGGAAGCCAAGAAATGAGCTAACTACCCAAATTCCAACTGAGGACAGTAAGAGCCCAGGGAAAAATAATTCTGGTGCTAAAACGCCAGAAATTGGGTGGAAGGCTGGCGCTGAACGCCCAAACCATGCTCAGGACTGGCGTTCAACGCCAGAAACAAGCAAGGAACTGGCGTTAAACGCCTAAAAGAAGCACAGTTCTAGCATTCAGATGCCAGGAACAGATGAGGAGTTAGTGTCTAACGTCAATCCAGCTTCCAACCCTGGCACTCAATTGCCAGTGAGGGATCAGACACACACAAGTGCTGATGACAACCCCTCTAAAAGGGCTTCTTCAACCACTTCTGTAGGAAATAAACCTGCAGCAACCAAAGTTGAGGAATATAAAGCCAAGATACCTTATCCTCAAAAACTCCGCAAAGAGGAGCAGGATAAGCAATTTGCCCACTTTGCAGACTATCTCGGGACTCTTGAAATAAAGATTCCGTTTGCAGAGGCACTTGAGAAAATACCCTCTTATGCCAAGTTAATGAAAGATATCTTGAGTCATAAGAAGGATTGGAGAGAAACTGAAAGAGTTCTCCTCACTGAAGAATGCAGTGCAGTCATTCTGAAAAGCTTCCCAGAAAAGCTTAAAGATCCCGAGAGCTTTATGATACCATGCATATTAGAGGGTAACTTCACCAAGACAGCTCTATGTGATATTAGGGCAAGCATCAACCTAATCCCTGCATCCACTATCAGAAAGCTTGGCTTGACTGAAGAGGTCAAACCAACCCGGATCTATATTCAACTTGCTGATGGCTCCATTAAATACCCACCAGGCATAATTGAGGATATGATTGTCAAGGTTGGGCCATTTGCCTTCCTTACTGACTTTGTACTACTGGAAATGGAGGAGCACAAGAGTGCAACTCTCATTCTAGGAAGACCATTCCTAGCAACTGGACGAACCCTCATTGACGTCCAAAAAGGAGAGATAACCCTGAGAGTCAATGAGGATGATTTTAAGTTGAATGTTGTCAAAGTTATGTAACATTCAGACACATCAGACGACTGCCTGGGCATTGATATTATTGACTCCCTGGTGGAAGAGGTCAATATGACTGAGAGTCTCGAATAAGAGCTAGAGGACATTTTTAAATATGTTCAGCCTGATCTGGAGGAACCAGAGGAAATAAAAGAACCTCTGAAAACTCCTCAGGAAAAGGAGAAACCTCCTAAACCCGAGCTCAAACCACTACCACCATCCCTGAAATATGCATTTCTGGGAGAAGGTGACACTTTTCCTGTAATCATAAGCTCTGCTTTAGGGCCACAGGAAGAGAAAACACTAATTCAGGTGCTAAGGACACACAAGACAGCTCTTGGGTGGTCCATAAGTGATCTTAAGGGCATTAGCCCAGCCAGATGTATGCACAAGATCCTATTGGAGGATGATGCTAAGCCAATGGTTCAACGACAGAGGCGGCTAAATCCCGCCATGAAGGAGGTGGTGCAGAAAGAGGTCACTAAGTTACTAGAGGCTGGGATTATCTATCCTATTTCTGATAGCCCCTGGGTGAGCCCTGTCCATGTTGTCCCTAAAAAGGGAAGAATGACAGTGGTTCATAATGAAAAGAATGAACTGGTTCCTACAAGAACAGTTACAGGGTGGCGTATGTGTATTGACTACAGAAGGCTCAATACAGCCACCAGGAAGGATCATTTTCCTTTACCATTCATAGACCAGATGCTAGAGAGACTAGCAGGTCATGAATATTACTGCTTTTTGGATGGCTATTCAGGTTACAACCAAATTGCAGTAGATCCTCAGGACCAAGAGAAAACAGCATTCACATGTCCTTCTGGAGTGTTTGCCTACAGAAGGATGCCTTTTGGTCTGTGTAATGCACCTGCAACCTTTCAGAGGTGCATGCTCTCTATCTTTTCTGATATGGTAGAGAAGTTTCTGGAAGTCTTCATGGATGACTTTTCAGTATTTGGAGACTCATTCAGCTCCTGCCTTAATCATTTAGCACTTGTTCTAAAAAGATGCCAAGAGACCAACCTAGTTTTAAACTGGGAAAAATGTCACTTTATGGTGACTGAAGGGATTGTCCTTGGGCATAAAATTTCAAACAAGGGAATAGAGGTGGATCAAGCTAAAGTTGAAGTAATTGAAAAATTACCACCACCTGCCAATGTTAAGGCAATCAGAAGCTTTCTAGGGCATGCAGGATTCTATAGGAGGTTTATAAAGGATTTTTCAAAAATTGCAAAACCTCTGAGCAATCTGCTAGCTGCTGACACGCCATTTGTGTTTGACACAAAGTGTCTGCAAGCGTTTGAGACCCTAAAAGCTAAGCTGGTCACAGCACCAGTTATTTCTGCACCAGACTGGACATTACCATTCGAACTAATGTGTGATGCCAGTGACCATACCATTGGTGCAGTATTGGGACAGAGGCATAATAAGCTTCTGCATGTCATTTATTATGCTAACAGTGTTTTAAATGATGCCCAGAAAAATTACACAACCACAGAAAAAGAATTACTTGCAGTGGTTTATGCCATTGACAAGTTTAGATCCTACTTAGTAGGATCAAAAGTGATTGTGTACACTAACCATGCTGCTCTTAAATATCTACTCACAAAGCAAGATTCAAAGCCCAGGCTCATAAGATGGGTGTTGCTTCTGCAAGAGTTTGATATAGAAATAAGAGACAGAAAAGGGACAGAGAATCAAGTAGCTGATCACCTGTCCTGGATAGAACCAGTAGCAGGAGCATCCCTCCCTCCTACTGAGATCTCTGAAACCTTTCCGGATGAGCAATTATTTGCTATTCAGGAAGCTCTGTGGTTTGCAAACATTGTAAACTATAAGACACAAGGTTCTCCTTCTGTAACCAAAAAGAGGAAGCATGAAAAGCTTCTCTCACTGTAGAGTCAACCAAAGCCCCCACAGTCAAACTCTAAGTTTGGTGTTGGGAGGCCACAACCAAACTCTAAGTTTGGTGTTGAACCCCCATATTCAAACTCTAAATTTGGTGTTGGGAGGTCCCAACCTTGCTCTGATTATCTGTGAGGATCCATGAGAGCTCACTGTCAAGCTATTGACATTAAAGAAGCGCTTGTTGGGAGGCAACCCAATGTTATTTAATTATATCTATTTATTTTCCACTGCTATTTTATGTTTTTTTAGGTTGATGATCATGTGAAGTCACAAAAACAAATGGAAAATCAAAAACAGAATGAAAAACAGCATGAAAAATAGCACACCCTGGAGGAAGATCATTCTGGCATTTAAACGCTAGAAACAAGCATCTGTCTGGCGTTTAACGCCAGAAATAGGCACCAAGCTGGCGTTTAACGCCAGAAACAAGCATCAGTCTGGCGTTAAACGCCAGAAATAGGCTACATTTGGGCGTTTAACGCCAGAAACAGGCAGCAGTCTGGCGTTAAACGCCAGGATTGCACAGTAAGGGCATTTTGTACGCCTAATTGGAGCAGGGATGCTAAATTCTTGACCCCACTGGATCTGTGGACCCCACACGATCCCCACCTACCTCACCATTCAAATTCAAACCATTTCCCTCCCAAACCCACCCATTCACACACTTCCATCTCCTCTATCTTCTCCACTTCTTTCTTCTTTTGCTCGAGGATGAGCAAACCTTTTAAGTTTGGTGTGGTAAAAGCATTGCTTTTGTTTTTCCATAATTCAGTAGTAGAGCAATTGACTGCAGATCAAAGAGCTGTGAGGAAAGAGCAACAAAGGCAAGGAAGAGACATAGAGGAGCTCAAGAGCACCATTGGTTCTTCAAGAAGAGGAAGACGCCACCCTCATTAAGGTGAACCCATTCCTTAATCTCCTTGTTCTTATTTTCCTGTTTTTCGTTTACTATGCTTCATGTTTAATTATGTTTGTGTCTTTACTATATGATCACTAGTATCTAAGTGTCTATGTCTTAAAGATATGAATGTCCTATGAATCCATCATCTTTCTTAAATGAAAATTGTTTTCTGAAAAAGAAAAAGAAGTACATGAATTTCGAATTTTAAAATAGTTTAATTATTTTGATGTGGTGGCAATACTTTTTGTTTTCTGAATGAATGCTTGAACAGTGCATATGTCTTTTGAATTTGTTGTTTATGAATGTTAAAATTGTTGGCTCTTGAAAGAATGATGAAAAAGGAGAAATGTTATTTGATAATTTGAAAAATCATAAAAATGATTCTTGAAGCAAGAAAAAGCAGTGAAGAACAAAGCTTGCAGAAAAAAAATGCGAAAAAAAAAGAGAGCAAGAAAAAGAAAAAGCAAGCAGAAAAAGCCAAAAGCTCTTTAAACCAAAAGACAAGGGCAAAAAGCCAATAGCCCTTAAAACCAAAAGGCAAGGGTAATAAAAAGGATCCAAGGCTTTGAGCATCAGTGGATAGGAGGGCCTAAAGGAATAAAATCCTAGCCTTAGCGGCTAAACCAAGCTGTCCCTAACCATGTGCTTGTGGCGTGAAGTTGTCAAGTGAAAACTTGAGACTGAGCGGTTAAAGTCGAGGTCCAAAGCAAAAAAACAGAGTGTGCTTAAGAACCCTGGACACCTCTAATTGGGGACTTTAGCAAAGCTGAGTCACAATCTGAAAAGGTTCACCCAGTTATGTGTCTGTGGCATGTATGTATCCGATAGTAATACTAGAAAACAGAGTGCTTAGGGCCACGGCCAAGACTCATAAAGTAGCTATGTTCAAGAATCAACATACTGAACTAGGAGAATCAATAACACTATCTAAATTCTGAGTTCCTATAGATGCCAATCATTCTGAACTTCAAAGGATAAAGTGAGATGCCAAAACTGTTCAGAAGCAAAAAGCTAATAGCCCCGCTCATCTAATTAACACTGATCTTCATAGATGTTTTTGGAATTCATTGTATATTCTCTTCTTTTTATCCTACTTTTTTTAGTTGCTTGGGGACAAGCAACAATTTAAGTTTGGTGTTGTGATGAGCGGATAATTTATACGCTTTTTGGCATTGTTTTTACTTAGTTTTTAGTATGATTTCGTTGGTTTTTAGTATATTTTTATTAGTTTTTAATTAAAAATCACATTTCTGGACTTTACTATGAGTTTGTGTGTTTTTCTGTGATTTCAGGTATTTTCTGGCTGAAATTGAGGGAGCTGAGCAAAAATCTGATTCAGGCTGAAAAAGGACTGCTGATGCTGTTGGATTCTGACCTCCCTGCACTCAAAGTGGATTTTCTGGAGCTACAGAACTTCAAATGGCGCGCTCTCAATTTCTTTGGAAAGTAGACATCCAGGGCTTTCCAGCAATATATAATAGTCCATTCTTTTCTCAAGGATAAACGACGTAAACGGGTGTTCAATTCCAGTTTCATGTTGCAGTCTGGCGTCCAGCGCCAGAAACAAGTTACAAGTTGGAGTTCAATGCCAGAAACAGGTTACAACCTGGCGTTGAATGCCCAAAATAGCCCAGGCACGTGAGAAGCTTAAGTCTCAGCCCCAGCACACACCAAGTGGGCCCCAGAAGTGGATTTCTGCACTATCTATCATAGTTTACTCATTTTCTGTAAACCTAGGTTACTAGGTTGGTATTTAAACAACTTTTAGAGATTTATTTTGCAACTCATGACATTTTTAGATCTGAACTTTGTACTCTTTGACGGCATGAGTCTCTAAACTCCATTTTTTGGGGTGAGGAGCTCTGCTGTGTCTCGATGAATTAATGCAATTATTTCTGTTTTCTATTCAAACACGCTTGTTTCTATCTAAGATGTTCATTCGCACTTCAATATGATGGATGTGATGATCCGTGACACTCATCACCATTCTCAACCTATGAACGCGTGCTTGACAACCACCTCCGTTCTACCTTCGATTGAATGAGTATCTCTTAGATTCCTTAATCAGAATATTCGTGGTATAAGCTAGAATCCATTGGCAGCATTCTTGAGAATCCGGAAAGTCTAAACCTTGTCTGTGGTATTCCGAGTAGGATTCAGGGATTGAATGGCTGTGACAAGCTTCAAACTCGCGATTGTTGGGCGTAGTGACAGACGCAAAAGAATCAAGAGATTCTATTCCGACATGATCGAGAACCAACAGATGATTAGCCGTGCTGTGACAGAGCATTTGGACCATTTTCACTGAGAGGATGGGAAGTAGCCATTGACAATGGTGACACCTTACATACAGCTTACCATGGAAGGAACCTTGCGTGCGTGAAGAAGAAGACAAGGAGAAAGCAGAGATTTAGAAGACAAAGCATCTCCAAAACTGCAACATATTCTCCATTATTGCACAATAAGTATTTATTTTATGCCCTTTCACTTGTTACAATTTAAACTAAGAATTATTATTGATATTATATCCTGACTAAGAATTGCAAGATAACTATAGATTGCTTTAAACCAACAATCTTCGTGGGATTCGACCCTTACTCACGTAAGGTATTACTTGGACGACCCAGTGCACTTGCTGGTTAGTGGTACGAGTTGTGAAAAGTGTGATTTACAATTCGTGCACCAGGAAGAAAAGAAGAGAAAAAGAAGAAGAGTGTAGGAGGGGAGTGGTCCGAAGACCCACTCCCCTTGGAGTGTGCCAATTCACAGAAGTTCGAATTGGTCTTCACTCTCTCCCCCTTCCTTCAATTCTCCATTCCAGAATGAATTCAATGTAGAAACTAAGGCCTTTTTATAGGCTCTCCTAAATTACAAAATGAAATGAAATTAAAAGTAAATTACAATGAAATGAAAATTAACTATTCTAGATGCTTCTTGTGGCCTTGATTGGTTGACAATTGTGGGCTTGCTTGCTTGAGCTTTGAAGTGGACTTGAGAGAGAAGTAAATCAAATTGAGGTCTAGGGTGACTTGGCTTTATTGCTTCCGTTAGCCACACTAACGCTACAAGTGTGGCGTTAGTGCTGAAGTTAGTGTGGCTAACGTCACAGTTGCTACCCAGTTGGTGTTTTTGGGGCTTGAAAGATGCCTCTTGTTTGTTCTCCAATTTCATGCCCACTATAGAGTATTATATATCGTTGGAAAGCTATGCATGTCAGCTTTCTAATGCAACTGGAATCATCATAATTGAAACTCTGTAACTCAAGTTATGTTCCTTTGAAGTGGACAAGGTCGCTGGCATAGTCGCTAGCGTTACTGGAAAAAGCGAGTCACAATATGTTTAGCGATCAGGGGCTTAATATTGCCAGGTTCTAGAGCTCAAACTTAATGCCACCCCATACTATTATATATTGTTGGAAAGCTCTGGATGTCTACTTTCCAACGCCTTTGAAAGCGCATCATTTGGAGCTCTACAGCTCGAGTTACACTTCTTGGAAGGTGAAGAGGTCAGCCGGCCTTACTACAGGTTGATACTATGTTCATCTTTGCACTTTCGGGGCAGGTTTTCTCCCTCAAATTCAGTATCCACCATATAGTGCCATATATGCTTGGAAAGATCTGGAATCCTACTTTTCAATGCCATTAGAATTACCTCATTTGGAGCTTTGTGGCTCAAGTTATTCTTGTTTGAAGAAGGCATGGTCAGGCTGCCAGGTGAGACTTTTGTCCACGTTAGTGTAACTAACGTGGCCACTAACGTGGGTCTTCCTTTGCTTCACAAATGTTAGTGGCACTCACTTTTTCCACTAACGTTGGCATTTTCCTTTCCTTCCACGTTAGTTCCCACGTTAATGTAACTAACGTGGAAGCTAACGTGGGTCTTCTTGCTTCGCTAGCGTTATTGGCACTTACTTTTTCCAATAACGCTGCTCCTTCTTCAATGTTAATGCCATTAACTTTCTCACTAATGTTGGGGCTTCTCTTTTCTTCCACGTTAGTGCCCATGTTATGTGGAGCTAACGGGGTCACTAACGTGGGTCTTCTTGCCCTTCGCTAACGTTAGTGGCGTTAACGTTCTCACTAACTTTCCAAGCTTTCCTTCCTTCCACTTTAATGGCCACGTTAGTGGCGCTAACGTAGCCACTAATGTGGCTCTTCTCTGCTTCTTTTGGTCTGAAATCAAACAAACAAAGTGTATCAAAGTAACATACAAGATAAACTTTACTATACTAAGTGTGCTAATAATGCTCAAAATCATACTTTCACTTAGTGTGATCTATTTCATCATATTTACCATGTATATTAACTAAAATTCACCTATGCTTGAGATTTTGTTTCATGCAGAGATTTTTCATGCTATTACTCATTTATTGGCCAAATTTGTATGAAAACTAACTAAAACCTACTGAAATAACTATCAAAAATAGGCAATGATGCACCCGCATCATTAGCTGAACTCTCAAGAAGAAAAAGAAGTAAACTTTTTCAACAATGAGTAAACCAAAACCTCTTAAACCAACAGTGACTAAGCATGTAAGCCACCACCACCAGAAGCCTCAGAAAAAAATTAAAATAAAAAAATATACTACAAAAGGGGTCTGAAATAGTAGAAGAGGGTTATGAAACAGAAACTCTCATTGTAAAATTATGAAAGAAAACCAAAAAAAAAAATTAAAGTATTAAATTTGAAGAGGGCAATAATCATACCTGTTCACTAGTAGGTGTGATGAGCGGATAATTTATATCATTTTTGGCATTGTTTTTACATAGTTTTTAGTATGATTTTATTACTTTTTATTATATTTTTATTAGTTTTTATTTAAAAATCACATTTCTGGACTTTACTATGAGTTTGTGTGTTTTTCTGTAATTTCAGGTATTTTCTGGCTGAAATTGAGGAACCTGAGCAAAAATCTGATTCAGAGGTTGAAAAAGGATTGCAGATGCTGTTGGATTCTGACCCTCCTGCACTCGGAGTGGATTTTCTGGAGCTACAGAAGCCCAATTGGCACGCTCTCAATTTCGTTGGAAAGTAGACATCCTGGGCTTTCCAGCAATATATAATAGTTCATACTTTGTCTGATATTTGATGGCCCAAAATGGCGGTTAAAGCCAGCCTAAAACTTTATGGCGTAAAACGCCCAAACTGGCACCAGAATTGGAGTTAAACGCCCAAACTGGCACCAAAGCTGGCGTTTAACTCCAAGAACAGCCTATGCACAAAAAAGCTTCAATGCTCAGCCTAAGCACACACCAAGTGGGCCCCGAAAGTGGATTTTTGCACTATCTGCACTTAGTTACTCATTTTCTATAAACATAGGTTACTAGTTTAGTATAAAAACTACTTTTAGAGATTTATTTTATATCTTTTGATCACTTTTGATCTTTTGATCATCTTTGGACCATTGTTCACATTTGGAGAGGCTGGCCATTTGGCCATGCTGATAAACCCACATTTTATGATATATTTTGTGCTCAATTTAAGTGATTTATTCAACCCTTCACCCACTTATTCTTGTGAAATTGCATGGTTTTACTTTTCCTTCCTTATTATGTGATATATGTGAAAAACATGTTTCCTATGCTTTAAAAATAATTATTTTAATTACCTTTTATTACCATTCGATGCTATGATTTGTGTGTTAAGTATTTTCAGATCTCCTAAGGCAGGAATGATTTAAAGGATGGAAAGGAAACATACAAAAAATGGAAGGAAAGCACAAAATGGAGTTTTTCAAGAAACTGGCAGCGACGCGAACGCATGGACGACGCGGCCGCATGCCCAGCACGAAAAGGTAGCGACGCGAATGCGTGACCGATGCGGACGCGTTTCTTGAGCAGAACACAGATGACGCGTACGCGTGACCGAAGCGAACGCGTGATAAGGAAAACTCCCAGATGACGCGACCGCGTGACCCACGCGGACGCGTGATAGACGCCACGCACCAGAAACTGCAGAAAATACTCCCAGCGATTTCTAAAACCCTTCTTGGCCTAGAACCAAGTACAGAAAGCACATATTAGAGGTTATAAAGTGGTGGAATGCATCCATTAAAAAAGAGGCCTTCAATTATGCACTTTTCATAGTTTAGATGTAGTTTTTAGAGAGAGAGGTTCTCTCCTCTCTCTTAGGATTAGGATTAGGATTTCTCTCAATTTTAGGACTGCTTATCTTCATTACAGGTTCAATGTTCCTTTTATTTATTTTTCCAATTTACTTTATGAACTTTTCTATGTTAGATTTTAATTTATGTTTAAACGTAACTTGATGTGTTTCAGATTTATGATTGCTTTATTCTATTTATGAATGCTTTTAATTTAATTTAGATATTTTCTTCCTTTTGGCTTTGGTTAAGTAATTGGTAACACTTGAGTTGTCAAACTCAGCAGTGATTGAAATTGGCAGATTACTAATTGATCTAAATCGCTCTAAATCTAGTTTTCCCACAGGGATTGACTAGGACTTGAGGATCAAACTAATTAGTCCACTTGACCTTCCTTTGCTTTAGTAAAGGTTAACTAAGTGGGATTAAAACTCAATTCTCATCACCATCGATAAGGATAACTAGGATAGGACTTTCGAATTTTTATACCTTGCCAAGAGTTTATTTTATAGTTATTTATTTATTTTACTTGTCATTTAAATTACTTGTTCCTTACTTTCAAAACCCCCAATTTACAAAACTCATAACCAATAATAAGAACACCTCCCTGCAGTTCCTTGAGAAGACGACCCGAGGTTTAAATACTTCGGTTATCAATTTTAAAGGGGTTTGTTACTTGTGACAACCAAAACATTTGTACGAAAGGATTTTCTGTTGGATTAGAAGCTATATCTACAACGCGATCATATTTTTATATTTCTTTACCGATAGAAAAACCCGATCGTAAAAAATGGCGCCGTTGCTGGGGAACTGCAAATGTGTGCCTTATTATTGGTTATTGTAAATATTTTTATTTTAATTGTTTATTTGTTTTTGTTTTTCCCTTTTATTTCTATTAGCTACTATGAATTCTCACCCCTCTCGCTTTGAATTTGGTTCTAAATCTGTTGAAAGGAGTGGAAGCTACAACAGGAATATGCATCAAGGTCTAAGCAACTAAAGATGGATGGAGCCAAGAGGCCCTGATCAACCCTTTAGGCAACAACACCCTCCAAGATATCATGGGCAAGGACCACTCTACAATGCATACCAAGCTGATAGACATGGTGGACCCCCTTGTAATTACCAACAAGCCCACCCCGTGCTTATAGACCATCCTCTCAACGTAGCTTTGAACCACCACACTCACAAGCTCCTTTTCACTATTCACCACCGTATAACCCTTATCCACCACAATTTCAATCCAATCACTCCCAAGAACCACCACATTCTTATTTTGAACCCTCTTTCCCAACCAATGAACCCTCATACCCACCCCAACCTCCAATGAATGACAAACTTCGTATTCTTCTTCAAGGGCAAGCGAGGATGCAAAAGGGCGTACAGGAACTCACTACTGCCTTAACTGAGGTAGTAAATATAATAGCTTCCCGACATCAGAGCACTCGAAGCACTCCCATGGCTACATGTGGAGAATCAAAAGAAGAGCGTAGCATGAAGGAAACACTAGAAACCCCAGTGGACAATGAAGAGCATGGCTTTGTATTGGAACAAGTGGAGGAAGCCATGATAGTGATAAACCCCGATTTTGTGGTTTATCTTGTGCTTATTTTGGGGGATTTTATCAATATTTCTCACACTTATTCGCAAGAAATGCATGGTTTTGTGTTCACTTCCCAATATTGCTCCATGATGGAAAACATGCTTATTTTGCCTTAAAATTGCCATATTTTAATCCTCTTCTATTGCCATTCGATGCCGTGATATATTTGTTGAGTAATTTCAGGAATTATAGGGTAGGAATGACTTAGAAGAGAGGGAGAAAGCATGTATAAAGAGGGAGGAACATGAAGAATTGAAATCCTGGGAAAAGCAGCATCGGCGTGCCCGCGCACTCCATGCGGATGCGTGGATGGGATTGGCTGGAAGCGGCACGCAAGGATGGACGCATCAACGCAGATCAGAAGATTCCTATCGACGCGTACGTGCACTTGGCGCGCACGCGTGGATCGCAAAAGCAATTGGCGCGCACGCACGCATGGTGCGCACGCGTGGGATGTTGCACGTGACCTCATTAAAGGAAATCGTGCCTGGCGATTTCTGAGGCTCATCAGGCCCAATTTCAAGCTGTTTCTGCATGGAAAAGACCCAAGAATGCTAGGGGGAAAGGGGGGATCAATCATTTTTACACTAAGACATAATTTTAGCTAGTTTTTGGTTCTTTGGTTATTCTAGAGAGAGAAACCCTTGTTCCTCTCTAGATCTAGTTTTAATTTGATCTTCCCTTGTTGATTTATGAATTGGATCTTGTTAATTACTAGTTTTAATTGTTCAATTTGAATTCCTTGTTACAATTTTGCTTATATCTAGTGATAGTTTTATGAATTCTTGTCAATTGTCATTTTATACCCATTTCATGAATGTTGTGAATCTTGACGTGTTGATGTTACATTGATGATTTCTATGTTTAATCTTGTTGTTTGGATGATTGTATGTTGATAATTGTTAGTGGGTACTTGTAGATTTCAATTTAATTGCTATTTTGAACATGTCTTTTGTTAATGCTTACCAAGTGTTCGATGAATTGTTTACTTTGATTATGGAGTAGTCTTCTTTACTCTTGGCCTAGGTCAAGGGAATTGGGTAAACTTTAGTCATTGGGTCTAATGGATTTGATGATTTGGGAGCCCTTGGTGGTCAATTTGATACTCATTGATGCTAACCCACTACTAATCCAATTAGTAGGAAGGTTGGGACTTATGGGTTGATGTGATCAAAGCCATTTGACGTACTTCAAGTCTAGGAGTAGATATCACGTACTTCAGACTTTGAGGGTAGACTTAATGAGCTTGGTTCCTCATAATTGTCAAGATACGGTTGTTAGACAAGGATCGTGACCCCAATTCCCATGCCTAGCCAAGAGTTGCTTTTATTATTCATATTTGAAAACCAATTTTCCCAAATTATTTGCTTTAGTTACAGTTACTTGCTTGGTTTATAATAGAATTAAGTAGAATGTTGCTTGTTCATTGGAATTGCTCATGTTTTGCTTAGATAGTTGAATTAGTTTGTTGCAATTTAAGATTACTTGCTTGTTAAGATTCCCATTTATTTTCATGCTCATAACTCACAACCCTGGATTTCTAACCAATGTTGAAGCATATGTTTGCCCATTCCTTGTGAGACGACCCGAGGTTTGAATACTTCAGTTATTTCTATTGGGGTTGAACTTGTGACAACCAAATCCCTCTCTAAATTTGACCCCCGAGGATTGTTGTTGGTAGAGCTATACTTGCAACGTGGTTTTATTGGAGAAAATCTTTACCAATACACCCTTGGGAGCCTATCAAATTTTTGGCACCATTGCCGGGGAATGGTTGCAACATATGCCTTGATATTGGTTATGTGAATATGTGAATATTGTAGATATTTTACTTCTCTCAATACTTAGCTATAGTTTAGATTTCTTTTACATTTGTGCTATGACTTTCAAGTTTGATGACTCAGTCTCAAGCGAATTCTAGCTTAGCCAATTTTGATCCCGAGATCGAAAGAACTTTGTTACACACTCGGAAAGCTAGACGACGGTTGGACTATACGCCTCTCTTGAAGAAAATACCGAATCACTTGAGGTCACCGAGAGTGACTTGGAGTCCGCTACTTCCTATTCTTCTGTTGACACTACTAATACATCTTTGCATCCTACAGGTGAGCCACAAATGGTGGAGCCACGCCGGATCACTTTGCATGAGCAAGGAGCTCCGGATATCATACTTCAATAGTTCAACCGTTGCAAGCAAGGTATCCTAACCTTGATCCAAGGTTTGAGTTGAAGAGTAGCTTGATAAATCTACTTCCTAAGTATCATGGGTTGCCGGGTCAAGATCCCATCCGACATTTGAAGGATTTTCAAGTTGCTTGTTCTACGGCTCGAAGGCATGGAGCCGATGAGGTAGCTATCATGGTTTTTGCCTTCCCTTTCTCTCTTGAAGCACAAGCAAAAAACATGGTTCTACTCGCTACCGGATGAGATTCTGACTAATTGGGATTTCTTGAGAAGAAAGTTTCTTGATAAGTTCTTCCCACCAGAGAAGACCAACTACATCCGGAAAGAGATTTCGGGTATAATGCAAAGAGACCAAGAGAGTTTGTACGAGTATTGGTCTCGGTTCAAGAGGTTATTGGAGTCATGTCCACACCACGGAATGACCACTTAGTTGCTCATTAGCTACTTTACCTGAGGTCTTTATGCGGAAGATAAAAGATTGCTCACCGCTTCTAGTGGCGGTTCCCTTTTGAAAAATAAGACGGAGGGAGAAGCTTGGAATTTGATAAAGGATGTTGCCGAAGCTACACAACACACAAGGGTGAGAAGTAATCCTCTCAAGGGTGTGGTAGAACCATCCCCCTCCGAAGCAAGTCTAACCAAGGCACTTGGGGATATCACCACCATCCTTACACAAATCCAAAGGCATCAAAAGGAATACTACTCCATCCAAGCCGTCCAAGCCCCACCTCCGGTTGCTCAACTTGAAGGCCCTTTTAGAATTTGTGGTTTGTGCTCTAGCACCGCACATTACACTGACCAATGCCATCAAATTCAAGAGGAACATGCCCTTGTGGTAGCCAATGTGAATTACAACAACCGTCCACCTTACCCTTCTCAAGGTCAAAACAACTACCATCAAGGTGGTAATCAACATCAAGGGTGGAGAGATAATACACAAGGAAGCAATCAAAACCAAAGGTGGAACAACTCTTCTTCTCATCACAACAACAACCAATCTTCATCCCAATACCACCATAACAACACCAACTACCAAGCCAACCAAGGCCACTCCAACCAAAACCAAAATAACTACACCAAGTACCAAGCACCATACCATAGACAACAAAATCAAAACCAAACTCCTCCATCTTCCAACAATCGAGTTGATGAGTTTAGAGCCGCTATGGAAAAACGAGATGAGAGCAACAAGGCTCAATTCGAGGCCTTGAATACTCAATTGGCCAACCTCACCAACATGCTTTCAAAGATGAACATGTGAAGCCGATCACCAACCCCCAATAATAACACCAATCAACCCTCAAGTTCCTCTAACCTTCCATCCCAACCCCAACCAAACCCAAGAGGTGGTCTCAACGCCATCACTCTACGGTCGAGGACTACATTAGAAAAGATACCTCCAAGGGTCATGGGAGAAATTCATGAGGAAGAGGTAGTTGTTGAAGCTCTACATGAAGAAGAGGTGGTAGACAAAAGGCATGAGGAAGAAGGAGTAAACCTCAAGGAACCCAAGAGGAAAGCTATAGTGGATGAGTAAATTCCTATTCCATTTCCTTCCATGGTGAAGAAGGCGAAGAAGACACCGGAGTTTGATTTGAACATGCTTCAAGTGTTCAAAAAGGTTGAGGTAACCATACCACTCCTTGATGCTATTCAACAAATTCCAAAGTATGCAAAATTTTTGAAAGACTTGTGTACACACAAGGATAGGATAGGAGAATTGGAGACATTATGCTTGGGTAGTTCAATTTCTTCCTTGATGAAACCTATTCCAAGAAAATGTGGTGACCCTGGACTATGCTTAGTGTCTTGTTGTATTGGTGGATACACTTTTCATGATTGTATGTGTAACTTGGGAGCTTGTGTAAGCATCATGCCACTTTCTATCTATGTGCAGTTGAATTTAGCTCCATTAAAGAAGTCGGCGGCGAGGTTTGCCTTAGCCGATAAGAGTGTGATCACAGTGATGGGGATAGCGGAAGATGTACTCGTGGTAATTAAGGATTTGGTTTTTCCGGTTGACTTTTACATCCTTGAAATGCCTCCAACAGAAAATAGAAGCTCCTCCTCCGTTCTACTTAGTAGACCCTTCCTCAAAACCTCCAAATTCAAGTTAGATGCCTTCACCGGTATATATTCCTTTGGGGTTGGAGACAAGACTATCAAGTTCAATTTAGAGGAAGCCATGAAACATCCTCCCGAAGAATATTCCGTGCTCCGATGTGATGTGATTGATGAAGTGGTAGCGGAAGTGCAAGAAGAAAACCATGAGAAGTTGTGCTACCACATTGTTGAGGAGACGGATGACCAAGAAGATGAACATGAAGAAGTTATCGAGAATGAATCCCATGAGATTGATGAAAAGGAACCTCAACTTGAGATAAAAAGTGAATTGAAGCCCCTTCAATCTCATTTGAAGTATGCTTTCTTAGAGGATAACCAAAGGTTTCCGGTCATTATTGCTAGTGAGCTCTCAAGTGAAGAAGAGGGAAAGCTCCTAGATGTTCTCAGAAAGTACAAGAAAGCAATAGGATGGAGCCTAGCGGATATTGTGGGAATTGACCCCCGCAAGTGCATGCATAGGATATTTCTCCAAGATGGAGCTAAGCCGGTTAGGCAACCGCAAAGGAGGCTCAACCCAACCATCCTCGATATAGTGAAGAAAGAGGTCACCCGATTACTGGATGCAGATATCATATACCCAATTTCCGACAATGAGTGGGTGAGCCCAGTTCAAGTTGTCCCCAAGAAGTCGGGCATCACAACGGTCGAGAAGGACGACGGTGAAATGGTCACTAAAAGAGTACAAAATGCGTGGCGAGTATGTATTGACTACAGAAGATTGAACGCCGCCACACGGAAGGACCATTACCCCTAAACCTTCATCGATTAGATGCTAGACCGCTTGGCAGGTAAATCTTACTACTGCTTTCTTGATGGATTTACTAGCTACTTCCAGATACATATTGCTCCTGAAGATCAGGAGAAGACCACGTTTACTTGTCCATTTGGCACCTTTGCCTATAAAAGGATGCCATTTGGACTATGTAACGCACCCGCTACTTTTCAGCGGTGCATGACGAGTGTCTTCTCCGATCTAATGGAGAATTGCCTGGAAGTCTTTATGGATGACTTCAGCATTTATGGTACTTCATTCGATTTTTGTTTAGAGAGCTTGGCCAAGGTCCTAGCTAGATGTGTTGACACTAACCTTGTATTAAATTTTGAAAAATGTCACTTTATGGTACAATAAGTTATAGTATTAGGACATGAAATATCTCATGAAGGCATTTCTGTAGACCCGGCCAAGGTCGATGTTATCACCACTTTGCCTCACCCCTCATCCGTGAGGGAGGTCCGCTCGTTTTTGGGACATGCAGGATTTTATAGGTGCTTTATCAAGGACTTCAGCAAGATTGCTTTGCCATTGTCGCGCCTACTCCAAAAAGATGTGGATTTTGAGTTTGATGGTGAATGTGCAAAAGCTTTTGAAGAGCTAAGGAGAGTTCTTACCACGGCACCAATTGTGCGAGGCCCCAACTGGACGTTGCCATTTGAGATAATGTGCGATACATCAAACCATGCTGTAGGTGCTGCGCTTGCACAGAGTGATGGTAAACTCCCTTATGTCATTGCTTACTCTTCTAAGACACTAGATGCGGCACAATCCAACTACACCACTACTGAAAAGGAACTCCTAGCTATTGTTCATGCTTTAGATAAATTCAGATCTTATTTGCTAGGTTCAAAGATAGTGGTATACACGGATGATGCAGCTTTAAAGTACTTATTGACAAAGAATAAGTCAAAGCCTAGACTCATATGTTGGATCTTGCTTTTGCAAGAATTCGACATTGAGATTAGGGACCGGAGTGGATCTCAAAACCTGGTTGCGGATCATTTAAGCCGCATTGAGAATTTAAAAATTGATCCATTTTCAATCAATGACTCATTCCCATTGGATAGTTTGCATGCTGTGTTGGATAGCTTTCCTTGGTTTGCCCCAATGGTGAACTACTTGGTTGCAAGAATCTTCCCTCCAAACTTTTCGAAAAACCAAAGGGACAAGTTGAGGAGTGATTCCAAAAACTATATTTGGGATGACCCTCACTTGTGGAAGAGGGGCGTAGACCAAGTAATTTCAAGATGTGTCCCAGAGTCTGAATTCCAACCAATTCTTGAAGCTTGTCATTCGTCCGAATGTGGTGGTCACTTTGGCCCACAAAGGACTGCTAAAAAAGTGTTGGATTGTGGATTCTGGTGGCCAACCTTATTCAAGGATGCTAACCGGTTATGTGTGTCTTGCCATCAGTGTCAGAAGTCAGAAAACGCATCCCAAAGGGATGAAATTCCTCAGCAACCTATGTTGTTCTGTGAGATATTTGATGTATGGGGCATTGACTTTATGAAACCGTTTCCCAACTCTAGTGGGTATCTGTATATTCTATTAGCGGTTGATTACGTGTCAAAGTGGGTAGAGGCTGTACCTACCCGCCTTGACGACGCCAATGCCGTTGTTTCTTTCATTAGGAATCACATTGTATGCCGTTATGGGTCGCCACGAGCAATCGTGAGCGACCAAGAATCCCACTTTTGTAACAGGAAGGTAGAAGCATTGCTGAAGCACCATGGAGTGTCGCATAAGGTTGCTACTGCTTATCATCCTCAAACAAATGGACAAGCGGAAGTGTCCAACCGGGAAATCAAGAAAATCTTGGAGAAAGTGCTCAATCCACAAAGAAAGGATTGGAGCCTCCGGTTAGGAGATGCACTATGGGCGTATAGAACGGCCTACAAGACTCCGATAGGGATGAGTCCTTTCCGGATCGTCTATGGTAAGGCATGCCACCTTCCGGTGGAGATTGAGCATCGAGCCTATTGGGCGGTAAAGCAGTGCAACATGGATTTAGCCAAGGCGGGTGAAGCTAGGAAGTTACAACTAGAAGAGCTTGAGTGTTTGAGGAACGAGTCATATGAGAATGCCCGAATTTACAAGGAAAAGACTAAGGCATTTTGTGACCATCACATTCGGAAGAAGGACTTTCAAGAAAGTGATGAGGTCCTCCTCTACAACTCAAGGCTCCGATTTATGCCTGGCAAGCTCCGTTCTAGATGGGAAGGACCTTTCAAGGTGAAGGAGATGAAGCCCTATGGAGTGGTGGAATTGTTTGATCCCAAGAGTGAAGCAACTTTCAAAGTGAATGGACATAGAGTGAAGAAGTATCATGGTTGCAAGCCCCTCAAGAGAGCTAGAGGTGTACATATTGGAGGATGCACCAAGGAGAGAGGAAGCTTAAGAAAAGGACCGTCCAACTTAAGGATGTTAAAGAAAAGTGCTTGGTGGGAGGCACCCCACCGTGGATGGCCACCAAAAAAGGCAAGGAGATAGCTTCAAGGAAACCGGCCGCAAAAAGGGCACCCCAAAAGTCAAATTCTAAGGCGCGCTCTTCATTAGGAGCCAAACCCCTATCTAAGAAAGGGAAGACACCTGCTCCTTTTGATGAGAATGACAAGGGCAAACCGACAAAAGATTCCTCAAGGTTCCCCAACCGCTTTTGTGAACTTATGTTCCCCTCCATAGCTGTAAGGAACTATCATCCTGAGCATCTACTTGCTCCGCCGGACAAGGTCGCTCCTTATATTTTGCCCCGCATTGAACAGCGAGGATGGGAGTTTCTTTTGAGGAAACCAAGGGAAATCAACCTCTCTTGGGTGGAAGAATTCTACACTAACTACCATCTTCCCTCTCTTCAATCGGTATACATGCGCCGAAAGCAAGTCTCAGTTTTAGAAATGGCTATTCAGCAAGTGCTTAATGTCCTACCAGTGGCAGGTGACATGGATGGCTAGCAAGAAGTCTTACGTCAGTGAGAGAAGTATGGATTCAATTGGGACTCGATTCTCCGAGTCATTGCTGAGCTAGGGACATTTTGGACCCAAGGTCGACTCCGGATGAGGCCCAAGAGCATTGACGCTCGCTTCCTCACTGTGGAAGCTAGAGCTTGGGCCCAGATCCTATCCCACTATATGCTACCTAGCACCCACAAGTCGTTCCTCACGGCAGACCTCGCCTTGCTTGTTTGGTGTGTTCTCACGGAGAAGCCGGTGAATATTCCGCTTCTTGTCAGTCAAGCGATGAGTCAAGTTCACGACTGGGGTAATTTGCCATTTCCAGCATTGGTGTATGACTTAGTTGTTGCTGCGGGTGTTTCTCGGGAAGCCAAGGGCAAAAAGATCATAGTTCTGGCTAACGGCGATGCGGTCCCAAGCAGGAAATACCTACACCTTCCCATGAGCAAACCAAGCCTCGACATGGCCCCGCCACTTCTTTTTCCTTCTAGCTCATCATCACCACCACTGAGATCCACACATCAAAGGATAGAAGATCTTCACCGGAAGTTTGATAGATACGAGCGGCGCAACCACCGCCGGTACATGATGAGCGGATAATTTATACGCTTTTTGACATTGTTTTTAGTATGTTTTTAGTATATTTTAATTAGTTTTTATTATATTTTTATTAGTTTTTAAATAAAAATCACTCTTCTGGACTTTATTATGAGTTTGTGTGTTCTTCTATGATTTCAGGTATTTTCTGGTTGAAATTGAGGGACCTGAGCAAAAATCTGATTCAGAGGCTGAAAAAGGAATGCAGATGCTGTTGGATTCTGACCTCCCTGCATTCAAAGTGGATTTTCTGGAGCTACAGATACCCAGTTGGCGCACTCACAATTTCGTTGGAAAGTAGACATTCTGGGATTTCCAGCAATATATAATAGTTCATACTTTGCCCGCGATTTGATGGCCCAAACAGGCGTTCCAAGTCAGCTCAAGAATTATGGCGTTTAACACCAGAACTGGCACAAAAGCTGGAGTTAAACGCCCAAACTGGCATAAAAGCTGGCGTTTAACTCCAAGAAAAGTCTCTACACATGGAAGCTTCAATGCTCAGCCCAAGCACACACCAAGTGGGCCCGGAAGAAGATTTCTGCATTAATTACATATTTCTGTAACCCTAGGCTACTAGTCCTCTATAAATAGGACCTTTTGCTATTGTATTTAGAGAGATCTTTTGGACGTTTAGTCCCTAGACCTTGTGGGCTGGCCATTCGGCCATGCTTACACCATTATCACTTTTGTATTTTCAACGGTGGAGTTTCTACACAACATAGATTAAGGTGTGCAGCTCTGCTGTTCTTCATGAATTAATACAATTACTATTGTTCTTCTATTCAACTCAAGTCTATTTCTTCTCCAAGATATTCATTCGCACCCAAGAACATGATGAATGTGATGATTATGTGACACTCATCACCATTCTCACCTATGAACGCGTGACTGACAACCACTTTCGTTCTACATGCAAACAAGCTTGAATGTGTATCTCTTAGGTTTCTAATCTAAGATTGGAACCTTCGTGGTATAGGCTAGAATTATTGGCAGTCATTCCTGAGATCCGGAATGTCTAAACCTTGTCTGTGGTATTCTGAGTAGGATCTGGGAAGGGATGACTGTGACGAGCTTCAAACTCGCGATTGTTGGGTGTGTGACAGACGCAAAAGGATCAATGGATCCTATTCCAGCTTGATCAAGAACCGACAGATGATTAGCCGTGCGGTGACAGCGCATTTGGAACGTTTTCACTGAGAGGACGGGAAGTAGCCATTGACAACGGTGATGCCCAACATAAAGCTTGCCATGGAAAGGAGTATGAATGATTGGAAGAAGGCAATAGGAAAGCAGAGGTTCAGGAGGAACAAAGCATCTTCATATGCTTATCTGAAATTCCAACCGAAGAATTACATAAGTATCTCTATCTTTATTTTATGTTTTATTTATCTTTTAATTATCAATTCTCCATCACCGTCTGAATTCGCCTGACTGAGATTTACAAGGTGACCATAGCTTGCTTCAAGCCGACAGTCTCCGTGGGATCGACCCTTACTCACGTAAGGTTTATTACTTGGACGACCCAATGCACTTGCTGGTTAGTTGTGCGGAATTGTGACAAAGTGTGATTCATGTTTAAGAGCTCCAAGTCCTTTGGCGCCATTGTTGATGATCACAATTTTGTGCACCAAATTTTGGGTGCCGTTTCCGGGGATTGTTCTAGTTTGGACAACTGACGGTTCATCTTGTTGCTTAGATTATGTAATTTTCTTTTTATTTTTCTGAATTTTCAAGAATGAATTCTAGAGTTTCAAGGTGATGTTCTTATCATCGCAAAAGCTGATTGATTCTCATCAATTTAGCTGCTGAATGTAATGTCCTGCTGAAGCTAGGCCAACCATGTCTAATCTTTTTAGATTGAAGCTTTAGACTAACATTGCATGATTCCTAGAATTCTTATTAAAAGTTTTGAATCCTTTTATTTTCTTTTCCATATAAGCTTCAAAAATCACAAAAAAATTTATAAAATTATAAAAATAAAAAATATTTTATGTTTCTTGTTTGAGTCTAGTGTCAATTTTTAAGTTTGGTGTCAATTGCATTCTTCTTGCATTTTTCGAAAATATGCAATATGTTCTTCATTAATCTTCAAGTTGTTCTTGATGATTTCATTGCTCTGATCTTTAAATTCTCTTGTTTTGTGTGTTTTGTTGTTTCTCATATGCATTCTCAATTTGTTAGTGTCTCTTATATGAAATTTTTTATGTTTGGTGTCCTGCATGCATTGTTTGTTTGATTTGAGTTTCCTAAGGTTAATTATATTTTGATTGTTTCTCATCATTGAAAAATTCAAAAAAATTCTCAAAACTATGTCTTTTCAAGTCAATAATACAGAGAATTGAAGATTCAGAACATTCAGCAGAGAAATCAAACAGAAAAAGCTGGGCGTTCAAAATGCCCAGTGAAGAAGGAAAACTGGCATTTAAACGCCAGCCAGGGTACCTGGCTGGGCGTTTAATGCCCAAAAAGATAGCATTTTGGGCGTTAAACGCCAGAATGGATGCCATTCTGGGCATTTAACGCCAGAAGGACACTAGAGGGAAGATTTTGTTTTTAATTCAAATCTTTTTCAAATTTTCATAATTTTTCAAAATAAAATCTTTTTCGAATCATATCTTTTCAATCATATCTCTTCAAAATCAATTTCTTTCCATTTTTTTTATAATTTTCGAAAATCTTTGTTATAATTAATGATTTATGATGAGATATTTTGGTGAAAAATAAATTTCTCCCAAAACACACAAATCTAACCGGCAAGTGCACCGGGTCGCATCAAGTAATAATAACTCACGGGAGTGAGGTCGATCCCACAGGGATTGATGGATCAAGCAACTTTAGTGGGTGATTAGTTTAGTCAAGCTAACATTGATGTGAATTGTGTGAAATTGTAGCCAACAGAAAGTAAATGACAATGAATTTAAAGTTGCAGAATGTAAATTGGCAAGTAACTTAAAGAGCAAGAAATGTAAATTGCAAGAATCTTAAATTGCAAGAAAGATAAATTTCATTAAATGTAAAGGGGAGTGGGTGCAGGGAAATTAAAGAGAGCAATAGATCAAGCAACTGGAAATGTAAATTGCAGGAAGAATAAAGGAAAGTGGATGCTAGGAATTAAAACAGAATTTAAATTGTGAAGTGCAGTGAAGTAAGGAACGCTCAGATTCTCAGCTTAATTGCAAAATAAAATTGAAGATCTCAGGGAATCAAAGAGACTAGAAAACGAGTCTAGATCTCAAGCCCTTCCTTGATTCAACAGCAGACAGATTGAAGAAGAAATGAAGATGGAAGCAGTAAATGAAAACTTTGATTCAAATCCCAATTTCTGAAATTATGCAGACAAGCAAAACAAAGAGAAATCTCAAAGGGAGAATGAAACAGAATTTCTTCAATTCTCCACTCAAGATTCAAGACAAGAATGTAAACTAAGAGAGAGCTCTCTAATCCTAATGCTCCCTAGTGGAGCCAGCCTCCTTACAAATATGAAAATGATGCCTTATATAGGCTTTACAAAATGGAAATGAAAATGAAATTAAAAACAAATTACAACTAAATGAAATTCCTATTTTATCTATTTCTTGTGCCTTTGAGTGATGATCATGGGCCTTTGCTCTTGGTGGAATTGGGTTGAAAGAGGCCTTGGTTGATTGCTCTTGGAGTTTGAAGAAGAACCGAAGTGAACCAATTGAACCGGTTTTGAAGTTAGCCATAGTTGGTCCCAACGTTAGGGCCAAAGTTAGGGGTCTAACTTTGACCCCAACTTTTCATAGCAGCAAGCAATATTCTCTGGTTTGGACGTTGGTGCCAACGTTAGGGGTCTAACTTTGACCCTAACGTTGGCCTCCCTTATGCACATTTATGGCACCAACTTTGTCCTCTTGTCATGTTGCCAATTTTATGCCCAATATAGACTATCATATATGGTTGGAAAGCTATGAATGTCAGCTTTCTAACCCACTTGGAATCACTTCAATTGGACATCTACAACTCAAGTTATGATCATTTGAAGAGGGCATGGTCGCTGGCTTTGGTGTGCAGCGTTTGAGGTAACGTTAGCCCTCAAACGTTGGCGAAAACGCCAGTTCTGGAGGCTCAAATGTATTGTCCACCCCATACTATTATACATTGTTGGAAAGCCCTGGATGTCTACTTTCCAATGCCGTTGGGAGCACATCATTTGGAGCTCTACAGCTCGAGTTATACTCCTTTGAAGGTGCAGAGGTCAGTTGGCCTCACTGCAGGTTGCCACCATGTTCGTTTATGCACATTGCGGGGCAGTTTTCTCCCTCAATTTTAGTGTCCACTATGCAGTGCCATATATGCTTGGAAAGCTCTTGATTCCTACTTTCCAATGCTTCTTGAATCACCTCATTTGGAGCTCTGTAGCTCAAGTTATTCTTGTTGGAAGTATACCCCTTGTATGCCTTGTGGTGTGTGGCGCCAACGTTAGCCTCCAAGTTAGGGGGCTAACGTTGGCGCAAACGTTGGCCCTTCTCCCTTTGTTTTTTCATGTGCCAACGTTAGGGTCAAAGTTAGACCCCTAACGTTGGCGCAAACGTTGGTGGCCCAGGGAGGAATTCTCTTGCCAACGTTAGCCTCCAAGTTAGGGGGCTAACGTTGGCTCAAACGTGGGGAGCCCAGGGAGTAATCTTCATGCCCAACGTTAGCCTCCAAGTTAGGGGGCTAACGTTGGGGCTAACTTCATGCCTCCAGGTTCAATTTCACTTATTCCATTCTTCACTTCTAGCCATTCCTCTTTGCTTCAACCTTTCTCCAAGCTTTCTTCACCTATCATTAATCAACCAAACTCATCAAAGCTATGCTCAAAATCATGAGATATTCATTCTTTCATAATATGTGACAATTTTAGCATAAAACCTCATGAAATAGCATGAATTCATACATGGTTGATTAACTCAAAGGAAACATGAAAATCTACCCAATTGGCTTGCTTATGGCTCAAGAAAGTGCATAATTCAATTGAAAACAAAAGAAAAAGGCTAGTTAAAATAGGCTAAGATGACTTGTCATCACAACACCAAACTTAAAGCTTGCTTGTCCCCAAGCAAGAAAAGAATCATGCAATAAAGATTGACAATCCAAGGTAAGAAGAATAGCAACTCAATGTTCATGGTAAGCTAGTTTTCTAAGCATACTACAATCACAAAAGAAATGTAAATGATTGATGCTTCCATCTAGCTCAATTTATGAAATCTTTTTCTTATATTTCTTCCTTGAAACAAGCTTTTGATTTTCTTATTAGCTTCTCCTTTTTGGGTGCTTTGCCCCATGAGTTGATAACAAAGCTACGACTTCTAAATGCTTTGTTTTCAAGTATTACCACTTGATACATAAGCACCACAAGCATTTGATTAGAGGACTTCATTAAGCTCATTTTTCTTTTCTTTTCTTGACTCTCTAATCATTGATGCTCAGAGCCTTGAGCTTTGAGGGAGTGCTTTTGCACTTTGAGCCTAACCTTGACTTCTAAGTGTTTTGTTTTCAAGCATTTGGCTTGATACATAAACACCACAAGTACTTAGCAAATAAATTGCCATTGGTACTCAGAGCCTTCAGCTTTCTCATTCTTTCCCTTTTTCTTTTCTTGCTTTATTTTGCATTTGCTTCTTCAAGGTTTTCATGATTTTCAAAAGATTTCACAAGATGTACTAGATGAAAACTTCAATTAAATAAAATCCAATGCAATTGAGCAACAATTAATCATACTAGCTTTCCAATACTTGTATGCACATGCTAAACTCTTCTTTAGTTCCTTGTTTGTTTATGATCATGATGCTTTACTGCTTTTGAATTCACAAAACTCAAGTTGGTAATCATAATGACATAGCACCATGTTGCAAATTAAAAATCAACTATGCCTTTTCATACACACATGCATACAGAGAAGGTAAAGACAGTCATGCAGTTTATAGTGCTTGAAACAAATGAGAGGAAAAAGAACTTTACAACCTTGTAGTTCATCTTCTCTATTGTTGTCATTTTCCTCCCATTCTCTTCCTTCCCATACCAAACTCAGAATGCTTGCTCATCCTCAAGCAACTATTAGAACCGTGGCTATGGGGCTAAGATGGACCATGAATGTCTTACACAAGGAATGTTAGTAGTACATGTGTTTCAAGCAAGCAAAATTAAAGATAATAATCAAGGCACAAGAGACAGAGACATTGTGATTGCAAGCTTAAGAAGGTGAGCATAATACTTTGCATAAAAGATAAGTGGCACACCAAACTTAGTGTGACACTTTCACTTGGAATTAATGCAAGTATCCAGTAAAGATTTGAAGCAAACTGTGTTGCATAGCAACACCAAACTTAGAATGCAATCCTATGTCAATTTATTTAAACTAAAACTAAACAAAAGAAACTGTTATATGTTTAATACAATCACCAAATGAAGAGTCTGTTATGAATAAGGATGTCTTGGTGATGTATTAACAAAAACAGTTAATGAAGGAAAGCATTAAAAATAAGTAAATAAATGAAACAAAGGGAAAACAAAAATTATCCAACTAAGAAGAAAAATAACACTGTAAAAGGCAATATGATTATGCAGACAAGTGATGTTGCTGGATTGAATTGCATAGAAAAATAGGTGGCACACCAAACTTAGAATCTTGGTGTGTCACTTTCATGTAAAATTGATGCAATCATCCATGAAAATGGAAAACAGTTTGTTGCAGGGCAACACCAAACTTAGAATGTAATCATATGCCAATTTATTAAAATTTAAACAAAGCAAGGAGAAGAATTGTACCTACTGTCTACCTGTTCTTTACTTTCTTCCTTTTCTTCCAATTTGTTAAGAGAAATGACTTCAAAGGAGGAGAAGTTTCAGCTAGTGCCCCCTGTCTTGGTCTCTCCTCAGCAAGCTTCCTTGTGAAATTGGCTTGATTGATCTTGCTTGCTGGATCAGGGGGAGGATTGTTTGCAGTTGACCTTCTCATGAATGTTGTCCTTGGTGTCTTGGTCACAATCCTCTTCTTGGTGCTTTTGTTAATTGCCTTCACTTCTTGGATGTCAAGACATGGTTGCTGTGTGATTATTGGAGTTTTGTATTCATCCAGAGCCTTTTGTATTGGTGGTTCCATGAACTCCTCCTTTATGTACTTCTCTGCCTCACTTGAGTTTGGAATGACTTCTTCATTTTCTTGCTCCTCCACTTCCTCTTTTATATCCATCAATTGGCCTTCATTTTTCTTGCTCAGTGGTTCTAAGCTCCTCCTTATTTTCTCTACTTCTTCATTCATATGTTTGAAGAAAGCTTCTTGCCTTTTCTCGAATATTTGTGCTTCTTTCGCATATTTTTCGAACTTGGACTCAAGCTCTGAAAGCCTTGAGTGGTTCATGGAAGTTTGTGTGGGTGGTGAGTTTTGAAAGGGGCTTTCGGTTGAAGTATGGTCAAGTGATGATATCTTTGGATGATTATCATATGGAGCACTAGAATTCCCTTCCCAGCCACCATTAGAATCATGACTTGCATTATTTTGTGGTGGAAAGAAATATCCCATATGATTTTCTTTCTCATCTTGTGGTTCTGAAGCATAGCTCCATGAATTGGAGTGCCCAGAATTTGAAGTTTCTTGGTGATATCCCCAGCCATCATTAGAGATTGGTGATGGTGGGTGATATCCCATAAAATTTTGTTTGACCACATGATGAGTTGAACTCCATTTGTATTTTGCAAACATCAATGAAAATTGAAATTACTCATATCAGAGATGAGAATTTCTTAGTGAGGCAAAAACTCAAACACCTTGGTTTCACTTTGAAACAGAAAACAAAAATAAAGAAAATGCTTGATCTAGACTTCTCACCCACTTAATCATTGTTGATCTAATCAATCCCCGGCAACGGCGCCAAAAACTTGATGAGATATTTTGGTGAAAAATAAATTTCTCCCAAAACACACAAATCTAACCGGCAAGTGCACCGGGTCGCATCAAGTAATAATAACTCACGGGAGTGAGGTCGATCCCACAGGGATTGATGGATCAAGCAACTTTAGTGGGTGATTAGTTTAGTCAAGCTAACATTGATGTGAATTGTGTGAAATTGTAGCCAACAGAAAGTAAATGACAATGAATTTAAAGTTGCAGAATGTAAATTGGCAAGTAACTTAAAGAGCAAGAAATGTAAATTGCAAGAATCTTAAATTGCAAGAAAGATAAATTTCATTAAATGTAAAGGGGAGTGGGTGCAGGGAAATTAAAGAGAGCAATAGATCAAGCAACTGGAAATGTAAATTGCAGGAAGAATAAAGGAAAGTGGATGCTAGGAATTAAAACAGAATTTAAATTGTGAAGTGCAGTGAAGTAAGGAACGCTCAGATTCTCAGCTTAATTGCAAAATAAAATTGAAGATCTCAGGGAATCAAAGAGACTAGAAAACGAGTCTAGATCTCAAGCCCTTCCTTGATTCAACAGCAGACAGATTGAAGAAGAAATGAAGATGGAAGCAGTAAATGAAAACTTTGATTCAAATCCCAATTTCTGAAATTATGCAGACAAGCAAAACAAAGAGAAATCTCAAAGGGAGAATGAAACAGAATTTCTTCAATTCTCCACTCAAGATTCAAGACAAGAATGTAAACTAAGAGAGAGCTCTCTAATCCTAATGCTCCCTAGTGGAGCCAGCCTCCTTACAAATATGAAAATGATGCCTTATATAGGCTTTACAAAATGGAAATGAAAATGAAATTAAAAACAAATTACAACTAAATGAAATTCCTATTTTATCTATTTCTTGTGCCTTTGAGTGATGATCATGGGCCTTTGCTCTTGGTGGAATTGGGTTGAAAGAGGCCTTGGTTGATTGCTCTTGGAGTTTGAAGAAGAACCGAAGTGAACCAATTGAACCGGTTTTGAAGTTAGCCATAGTTGGTCCCAACGTTAGGGCCAAAGTTAGGGGTCTAACTTTGACCCCAACTTTTCATAGCAGCAAGCAATATTCTCTGGTTTGGACGTTGGTGCCAACGTTAGGGGTCTAACTTTGACCCTAACGTTGGCCTCCCTTATGCACATTTATGGCACCAACTTTGTCCTCTTGTCATGTTGCCAATTTTATGCCCAATATAGACTATCATATATGGTTGGAAAGATATGAATGTCAGCTTTCTAACCCACTTGGAATCACTTCAATTGGACATCTACAACTCAAGTTATGATCATTTGAAGAGGGCATGGTCGCTGGCTTTGGTGTGCAGCGTTTGAGGTAACGTTAGCCCTCAAACGTTGGCGAAAACGCCAGTTCTGGAGGCTCAAATGTATTGTCCACCCCATACTATTATACATTGTTGGAAAGCCCTGGATGTCTACTTTCCAATGCCGTTGGGAGCACATCATTTGGAGCTCTACAGCTCGAGTTATACTCCTTTGAAGGTGCAGAGGTCAGTTGGCCTCACTGCAGGTTGCCACCATGTTCGTTTATGCACATTGCGGGGAAGTTTTCTCCCTCAATTTTAGTGTCCATTATGCAGTGCCATATATGCTTGGAAAGCTCTTGATTCCTACTTTCCAATGCTTCTTGAATCACCTCATTTGGAGCTCTGTAGCTCAAGTTATTCTTGTTGGAAGTATACCCCTTGTATGCCTTGTGGTGTGTGGCGCCAACGTTAGCCTCCAAGTTAGGGGGCTAACGTTGGCGCAAACGTTGGCCCTTCTCCCTTTGTTTTTTCATGTGCCAACGTTAGGGTCAAAGTTAGACCCCTAACGTTGGCGCAAACGTTGGTGGCCCAGGGAGGAATTCTCTTGCCAACGTTAGCCTCCAAGTTAGGGGGCTAACGTTGGCTCAAACGTGGGGAGCCCAGGGAGTAATCTTCATGCCCAACGTTAGCCTCCAAGTTAGGGGGCTAACGTTGGGGCTAACTTCATGCCTCCAGGTTCAATTTCACTTATTCCATTCTTCACTTCTAGCCATTCCTCTTTGCTTCAACCTTTCTCCAAGCTTTCTTCACCTATCATTAATCAACCAAACTCATCAAAGCTATGCTCAAAATCATGAGATATTCATTCTTTCATAATATGTGACAATTTTAGCATAAAACCTCATGAAATAGCATGAATTCATACATGGTTGATTAACTCAAAGGAAACATGAAAATCTACCCAATTGGCTTGCTTATGGCTCAAGAAAGTGCATAATTCAATTGAAAACAAAAGAAAAAGGCTAGTTAAAATAGGCTAAGATGACTTGTCATCAATTTACTTCAAAATTTTCTAGTTGTTACTTGCCTATTAAGAAAGGATCAAAAGTTTTAATTCTAGAATCATATCTTCTAATTTCTTGTTAGTCAAGTAATCAACTTTAATTTTAAAACTTTCTCTTTTTAGTCTGATTTTCAATCATATCTTCTCAATCATATCTTTTCAATCACATCTTTTTCAAAAATAATTTTCAATCATATCTTTTTAATTTCTAATTTCAAATTCTTTTTCAAAATCACTTAATTTCTTTCCCAATTTTAGTTTTCGAAAATCATCAATCAAATTTTCAAAATTTCTTTTAATTATTTCAAAATCTTTTACTTTAATTTCGAAAATTCTTCCCCTCTTCTCACATCCTTCTATTTAAAGGACTAACAATCTTCCTCAAGGTGCAATTCAAACTCCCTCCTTTTTTATATGTTCGAATTCTGTTCTATCTACCTCCTCCTTCTATTCTTCTTTTCCTCTGACACCTCAAGGAATCTCTATACTGTGACATAGAGGATTTCCTACTTTCTTGTTATCTTCTCTTTCATATGAGCAGGAACAAAGATAAAGGCATACTTGTTCAGGCTGATCTTGAACCTGAAAGGACCTTGAAGAGAAAGCTAAGAGAAGCTAAAGCACAATTCTTTTTAGAGGGCCTAACAGAGCTTTTCAAGGAAAAAGAAATCATGGCAGCCGAAAACAACAATGCCAACAATGCAAGGAAGGTGCTTGGTGACTTTACTGCACCTACTCCCGACTTCTATGGGAGAAGCATCTCAATCCCTGCCATTGGAGCAAACAACTTTGAGCTTAAGCCTCAATTAGTTTCTCTAATGCAACAGAATTGCAAGTTTTATGGACTTCCATTGGAAGATACTCATCAGTTCTTAGCTGAATTCTTACAAATCTATGACACTGTTAAGACCAATGGGGTTGACCCTGAAGTTTACAAACTTATGCTTTTTCCTTTTGCTGTAAGAGACAGAGCTAGGACATGGTTAGATTCACAACCTAAAGAAAGCCTGAACTCTTGGGAAAAGCTAGTTAAGGCCTTCTTGGCAAAGTTCTTTCCACCTCAAAAATTGAGCAAGCTTAGAGTGGAAGTCCAAACCTTCAGACAGAAGGAAGGTGAATCCCTCTATGAAGCTTGGGAAAGATACAAGCAATTGATCAGAAGATGTCCTTCTGACATGCTTTCTGAATGGAGCATCATAGGTATTTTCTATGATGGTCTGTCTGAACTATCCAAGATGTCATTGGATAGCTCTGCTGGAGGATCTCTTCATCTGAAGAAGATGCCTGCAGAAGCTCAGGAACTCATTAAAATGGTTGCAAATAAGCAATTTATGTACACTTCTGAAAGGAATCCTGTGCATAATGGGACAACTCAGAAGAAGGGAGTTCTTGAGATTGATACTCTGAATGCCATATTGGCTCAGAATAAAATATTGATCCAACAAGTCAATATGATTTCTCAGAGTTTGTCTAGAATGCAAGCAGCAACAGGCAGTACTAAGGAAGCTTCATCTGAAGAAGAAGCTTATGATCCTAAGAACCCAGCAATGGAAGAGGTGAACTACATGGGAGAACACTATGGAAACACCTATAATCCTTCATGGAAAAATCATCCAAATCTCTCATGGAAGGATCAATAGAGACCTCAACAAGGTTTCAACAACAATAATGGTGGAAGAAACAGGTTTAGCAATAGCAAGCCTTTTCCATCATCTTCTCAGCAACGGACAGAGAATTCTAAGCAAAACCACTCTGACTTAGCAACCATTGTCTCTGATCTAATCAAAACCACTCAAAGTTTCATGACTGAAACAAGGTCCTTCATTAGAAATTTGGAGGTACAAGTGGGTTAGCTGAGTAAGAAAATTACTGAACTCCCTCCTAGTACTCTCCCAAGCAATACAGAAGAAAATTCAAAAAGAGAGTGCAAGGCCATAACCACAACCCACACGGCCGAACCTGGAGAGGAGGAAGAGGCAGTGATCTCCACTGAGGAAGACCTCAATGGACGTCTACTGGCCTCCATGGAGTTCCCTGACGAGGAACCATGGGAATCTGAGGCTCACACAGAGACCATTGAGATTCCATTGAATTTACTTCTGCCATTCATGAGCTCTGATGAGTATTCTTCCTCTGAAGAGGATGAAGATGTTACTGAAGAGAAAGTTGCTAAGTACCTTGGAGCAATCATGAAGCTAAATGCCAGGGTGTTTGGTAATGAGACTTGGGAGGATGAACCTCCATTGCTCATCAAAGAACTGGATGACTTGACTATGCAGAAATTACCTCTGAAGAGACAAGACCCTGGAAAATTCTCAATCCCTTGTACCATAGGCACCATGACCTTTGAGAAGGCTTTGTGTGACCTAGGGTCAAGCATAAACCTCATGCCTCTCTCTGTAATGGAGAAGCTAGGGATCATTGAGGCACAAGCTGCAAGAATCTCACTGGAGATGGCAGACAATTCAAAGAAACAAGCTTATGGACTTGTAGAGGATGTCTTGGTAAAGGTTGAAGGCCATTACATCCCTGCTGATTTCATAATCCTAGAGACTGGGAAGTGTGTGGATGAATCCATCATCCTTGGCAGACCTTTCCTAGCCACAGCAAAAGCTGTGATTGATCATTCAAGTGAATAAAGACTCCCTTGTGTTTAAAGCTCAAGGATATCCCTCTGTCACCATGGAGAGGAAGCATGAAGAGCTTCTCTCAATACAGAGTCAAACAGAGCCCCCACAGTCAAACTATAAGTTTGGTGTTGGGAGGCCACAACCAAACTATAAGTTTGGTGTTAAACCCCCACATTCAAACTCTAAGTTTGGTGTTGGGAGGTTCCAACATTGCTCTGAACATCTGTGAGGCTCCATGAGAGTCCACTGTCAAGCTATTGACATTAAAGAAGCGCTTGTTGGGAGGCAACCCAATCTTTACTTATCTATGTTAAATTTCTATTTTCTTTTGTTATTTTATGTTTTTGGTAGGTTGATGATCATGTGAAGTCACAAAAACAATTGAAAAAGCAAAAACAGAAGGAAAAACAGAATGAAAAACAGAACACCCTGGAGGAGAAACTTACTGGCGTTTAAACGCCAGTAAGGGTAGCAGAATGGGCGTTAAACACCCAGTCTGGCACCATTCTGGGCGTTTAACGCCAGAAATGGGCACCAGACTGGCGTTTAATGCCAGGAATGGGCAAGAAGCTGGCATTAAACGCCAGAAATGGGCAGTGATGAGTGGATAATTTATACGCTTTTTGACATTGTTTTTAGTATGTTTTTAGTAGGATCTAGTTACTTTTAGGGATGTTTTCATTAGTTTTTATGTTAAATTCACATTTTTGGACTTTACTATGAGTTTGTGTGTTTTTCTGTGATTTCAGGTATTTTCTGGCTGAAATTGAGGGACTTGAGCAGAAATCAGATTCAGAGGTTGAAGAAGGACTGCTGATGCTGTTGGATTCTGACCTCCCTGCACTCAAAGTGGATTTTCTGGAGCTACAGAACTCAAAATGGCGCCCTTCCAATTTCGTTGGAAAGTAGACATCCAGGGCTTTCCAGCAATATATAATAGTCCATACTTTGGCCAAGAATAGACAACGTAAACTGGCGTTCAACGCCAGCTCTCTGCCCAAATCTGGCGTCCAGCGCCAGAAAAGGAGCCAAAACCAGAGTTGAACGCCCAAACTGGCACAAAAGCTGGCGTTCAACTCCAAGGAGGACCTCTACACGTGCAACACAAAAGCTCAGCCCAAACACACACCAAGTGGGCTCCGGAAGTGGATTTATGCATCAATTACTTACTCATGTAAACCCTAGTAGCTAGTTTATTATAAATAGGACCTTTTACTATTGTATTAGGTATCTTTGGATTTTGGGATTACCTTATGATCCTTTGATCACGTTTTGGGGGCTGGCCATCTCGGCCATGCCTGGACCTTCACTTATGTATTTTCAACGGTAGAGTTTCTACACTCCATAGATTAAGGTGTGGAGCTCTGCTGTTCCTCAAAGATTAATGCAAAGTACTACTGTTTTCTATTCAATTCATCTTATTTCGCTTCTAAGATATCTATTCGTACCCAAGAACATGATGAAGGTGATGATTATGTGATGCTCATCATCATTATCCCTTATGAACGCGTGCCTGACAAACACTTCCGTTCTACATGCAACAAGCTAGAATGAATATCTCTTAGATCTCCTAACCAGAATCTTCGTGGCGTAAGCTAGAATGATGGCGGCATTCAAGAGAATCCGGAAAGTCTAAACCTTGTCTGTGGTATTCCGAGTAGGATTCAATGATTGAATGACTATGACGAGCTTCAAACTCGCGAGTGCTGGGCGTTAGTGACAGACGCAAAAGGAGGGTGAATCCTATTCCAGCATGATCGAGAACCGACAGATGATTAGCCGTGCTGTGACAGAGCATGTGAGCATATTTTTCACTGAGAGGAGGGGATGTAGCCACTGACAACGGTGATGCCCTTGCATAAAGCCAGCCATGGAAAGGAGTAAGACTGATTGGATGAAGATAGCAGGAAAGCAGAGGTTTAGAGGAACGAAAAGCATCTCCATTCGCTTATCTGAAATTCCTACCAATGATTTACATAAGTATCTCTATCCCTATTTTATTAATTAATATTTGAAAACACCATTATCAATTTTTATCTGCCTGACTGAGATTTGCAAGGTGACCATAGCTTGCTTCATACCAACAATCTCCGTGGGATTCGACCCTTACTCACGTAAGGTATTACTTGGACGACCCTGTGCACTTGCTGGTTAGTTGTATCGAAGTTGTGAACCATGGTATTGGCACCATGTTCTTGGCGCCATTGCCAGGGAAAGAAAGAGCCATGAATTTTACATAATTAAAGTGTAATCACGATTACGCGTACCAAGTTGCTCACGTTGCCAGGGATTGTTCGAGCCTGGACATCACAATTTCGTGCACCAAGTTTTTGGCGCCGTTGCCGGGGACTTAATTGTTCCTGTTTGAACAACTAAGTTTTTGGCGCACCAAGTTTTTGGCGCCGTTGCCGGGGATTGTTCGTGTTTGAACAACTAACGGTTCATCTTGTTGCTCAGATTAGGTAACTTTCTTTTCGTTTTCTTTTCAAAAATTTTTCAAAAATATTTCAAAATTTTCTCATCTGTTTTCGAAAAAAAAAATTTGTTTTAAAAAATTTTATTCAAAATTTTTAAGAATAAATTCTAGTGTTTCATGAAGCATGTTGAAGCCTGGCTAGCTCTAAAGCCATGTCTAAATTTATTTGGACTGAGGCTTGCAATCTGTTATCAAGATCAATATACTCTGATGTTAAATGCTGAAGCTTGGCTGGCCATTGGCTATGTCTAGTGTTTTGGACCGGAGCTTTCATTGAAAGCTTGGCTGGCTCATGAGCCATGTCTAATTCCTAGACTGAAGCTTTAGACTAAGAATGCAAGATTCCTAGAATTCATGTTAAAAATTTTGGAATCCTTATTTTTTTTCTTTTTCAATTAATTCTTGAAAAAAATACAAAAAAAATTAAAAAATCAAAAAAAAAAATCAAAAATATTTTTGTGTTTCTTGTTTGAGTCTTGAGTCATGTTATAAGTTTGGTGTCAATTGCATAAGCATCTTGCATTTTTCGAAAATATCATGCATTCATAGTGTTCTTCATGATCTTCAAGTTGTTCTTGGTAAGTCTTCTTGTTTGATCTTGATGATTATTTGTTTTGTGTTGTTTAGTGTTTTTCATATGCATTATTGAATTCTTAGTGCCTAAGCATCAAAGAATTCTAAGTTTGGTGTCTTGCATGTTTTCTTTGCATTAAAAATTTTTCAAAATTGTGTCTATGATGTTCATTTTGACATTCAAAGTGTTCTTGGTGTTCATCTTGACATTCATGGCATTCTTGCATGCATTCATTGTTTTGATCTAAAAATTTCATGCATTGCATAATTTTCATGTTTTTCATAAAAATTTCAAAAATAAAAAAAAATATCTTTCCCATTTTCTCTCATCAAATTCAAAAATTTGGATTGACTTTTTCAAAAATTTTTTAAAATCAAGTTGTTTCTTATGAGTCAAATCAAATTTTCAATTTGAAATTCTTATCTTTTTCAAAATATTTTTCAAAAATCAAATCTTTTTCAAAATTCTTAGTTATTTTCGAAAATTCCAAAAATATTTTTCAAAAATCTTTTTTTTTTATATCATATTTTCGAAAATAACAATAACAATTAATGTTTTGATTCAAAAATTTCAAGTTTGTTACTTGCTTGTTAAGAAAGATTCAAACTTTAAGTTCTAGAATCATATCTTGTGATTTCTTGTGAATCAAGTCATTAATTGTGATTTTAAAAATCAAATCTTTTTCAAAAACAATTTCAATCATATCTTTTCAAAAATAACTTCTTATCTTTTCAAAATTGGTTTTCAAAATTTGTTTCAACCAACTAACTAACTTTTTGTTTATTTCTTAACTTTTTCAAAACTACCTAACTAACTCTCTCTCTCTCATTTTCGAAAATATCTTCCCCCTTTTTCAAAATTTCTTTTTAATTTATTAGTTATTTTAATTTTTAATTTTTAAATCTTAATTTTCGAAAATTACTAACATTTTTCAAAAACTATTTTCAAAAATCACTAACTGTTTTTCAAAAATTATTTTCAAAATTTCTCCCTCTCCCATCTTATTCTATTTATTTATTCATCTACTAACATCTCATCTCACATCTCTGCCATCCTCACAGTTGTGTTTCTTTCTTTACATCACACTCTTTGTCTCCCTCTTTTCTTCCACTCACAAAGGGATCCCTATACTGTGGTATAAAGGATCTCTATTATTATTATTATTTTTCTGTGCCCTCTTCTTTGTCATATGAGCAGGAGCAAGGATAAGAACATTCTTGTGGAAGCAGATCCAAAACCTGAAAGGACTCTGAAGAAAAAATTAAGAGAAGCTAAAATACAACAATCCAGAGATAACCTTTCAGAAATTTTCAAACAGGAAGAGGAGATGGCAGCCGAAAATAATAATAATGTAAGGAAGATGCTTGGTGACTTTACTGCACCTAATTCCAATTTACATGGAAGAAGCATCTCCATTCCTGCCATTGGAGCAAACAACTTTGAGCTGAAACCTCAATTAGTTTCTCTGATGCAGCAGAACTGCAAGTTTCATGGACTTCCATCTGAAGATTCTTTTCAGTTTTTAACTGAATTCTTGCAGATATGTGATACTGTTAAGACTAATGGAGTAGATCCTGAAGTCTACAGGCTCATGCTTTTCCCTTTTGCTGTAAGAGACAGAGCTAGATTATGGTTGGATTCTCAACCCAAAGACAGCCTGAACTCTTGGGATAAGCTGGTCACGGCTTTCTTAGCCAAGTACTTTCCTCCTCAAAAGCTGAGCAAGCTTAGAGCTGATGTTCAAACCTTCAGACAGAAAGAAGGTGAATCCCTCTATGAAGCTTGGGAAAGATACAAACAGTTGACCAAAAAGTGTCCTTCTGACATGCTTTCAGAATGGACCATCCTGGATATATTCTATGATGGTTTATCTGAGCTATCAAAGATGTCACTGGATACTTCTGCAGGTGGATCCATTCACCTAAAGAAAATGCCTGCAGAAGCTCAAGAACTCATTGACATGGTTGCTAATAACCAGTTCATGTACACTTCTGAAAGGAATCCTGTGAGTAATGGGACGCCTATGAAAAAGGGAGTTCTTGAAGTTGATACTCTGAATGCCATATTGGCTTAGAACAAAATATTGACTCAGCAAGTCAATATGATTTCTCAGAGTCTGAATGGAGTGCAAGCTGCATCCAACAGTACTCAAGAGGCTTCTTATGAAGGAGAAGCCTTTGATCCTGAGAACCCTGCAATAGCAGAGGTGAATTACTTAGGTGAACCTTATGGAAACACCTATAACTCATCATGGAGAAATCATCCAAATTTCTCATGGAAGGATCAAAAGCCTCAACAAGGCTTTAATAATGGTGGAAGAAACAGGTTTAACAATAATAAACCTTTTCCATCATCCACTCAGCAACAGACAGAGAACTCTGAACAAAATACTTCTAATTTAGCAAACTTAGTCTCTGATCTATCCAAGGCCACTGTAAGTTTCATGAATGAAACAAGGTCTTCCATTAGAAATTTGGAAGCACAAGTGGGCCAGCTGAGTAATAGGATCACTGAAATCCCTCCTAGTACTCTCCCATGCAATACAGAAGAGAACCCAAAAGGAGAGTGCAAGGCCATTGACATAAGCACCATGGCCGAACCTACAAGGGGAGAGGAGGACGTGAATCCCAGTGAGGAAGACCTCCTGGGACGTCCAGTGATCAATAAGGAGCTTCCCTCTGAGGAACCAAAGGACTCTGAGGCTCATCTAGAGACCATAGAGATTCCATTGAACCTCCTTATGCCCTTCATGAGCTCTGATGAGTATTCCTCTTCTGAAGAGAATGAGGATGTTACTGAAGAGTAAACTGCCAAGTTTCTTAGTGCAATCATGAAGCTGAATGCCAAGTAATCAATAGCTCATCACGATATATATCTGCTTAAATTGTTAATTGTCTTGCAAGTTTGTGAAATATTTTTACCCATCTCAATTGTAAAAGTGCTTTAACATTTATCTGAGGTTTAGCTATGCATATATAATTCCTTGAGGATAGGAATTAATTTAACTACATGTAAGCTTTATATACAAGTGAATAACAATTAGAATTACATGACTCATTTAGGTAGTTGCATTTAGAATAGATTGCATTGCATGAGATTCCACCACTTTACCTTACTCTTTATCTTGGATTTAGCATGAGGACATGCTATTGTTTAAGTGTGGGGAGGTTGATAAACCCATATTTTATGATATATTTTGTGCTCAATTTAAGTGATTTATTCAACCCTTCACCCACTTATTCTTGTGAAATTGCATGGTTTTACTTTCCCTTCCTTATTATGTGATATATGTGAAAAACATGTTTCCTATGCTTTAAAAATAATTATTTTAATTACCTTTTATTAACATTCGATGCCGTGATTTGTGTGTTAAGTATTTTTAGATCTCCTAAGGCAGGAATGATTTAAAGGATGGAAAGAAAACATACAAAAATGGAAGGAAAGCACAAAATGGAGTTTTTGAAGAAACTGGTAGCGACACAAACGCATGGATGACGCGGCCCATGCCCAGCGCGAAAAAGCAGTGACGTGAACGTCTGACCGACGCGGACGCGTGCCTTGAGCAGAACACAAATGACGCGTACGTGTGACCAAGCGAACGCGTGATAAGGAAAACTCCCAGATGACGCGACCGCGTGACCCACGCGGACGCGTGACAGATGCCACGCACCAAAAACTGCAGAAAATACTCCCAGCAATTTCTGAAACCCTTCTTGGCCCAGATCCAAGTACAGAAAGCACAAATTAGAGTTTATAAAGTCGGGGAATGCATCCATTAAAAAAGAGGCCTTCAATTATTCACTTTTCATAGTTTAGATGTAGTTTTTAGAGAGAGAGGTTCTCTCCTCTCTCTTAGGATTAGGATTAGGATTTCTCTCAATTTTAGGACTGCTTATCTTCATTACAGGTTCAATGTTTCTTTTATTTATTTTTCCAATTTACTTTATGAACTTTTCCATGTTAGATTTGAATTTATGTTTAAACGTAACTTGATGTGTTTCAGATTTATGATTGCTTTATTCTATTTATGAATGCTTTTAATTTAATTTAGATATTTTCTTCCTTTTGGCTTTGGTTAAGTAATTGGTAACACTTGAGTTGTCAAACTCAGCAGTGATTGAAATTAGCAGATTACTAATTGATCTAAATTGCTCTAAATCTAGTTTTCCCACAGGGATTGACTAGGACTTGAGGATCAAACTAATTAGTCCACTTGACCTTCCTTTGCTTTAGTAGAGGTTAACTAAGTGGGATTAAAACTCAATTCTCATCACCATCGGTAAGGATAACTAGGATAGGACTTCCGAATTTTCATACCTTGCCAAGAGTTTATTTTATAGTTATTTATTTATTTTACTTGTCATTTAAATTACTCGTTCCTTACTTTCAAAACCCCCAATTTACAAAACTCATAACCAATAATAAGAACACCTCCCTGTAGTTCCTTGAGAAGATGACCCGAGGTTTAAATACTTCGGTTATCAATTTTAAAGGGGTTTGTTACTTGTGACAACCAAAACATTTGTATGAAAGAATTTTCTGTTGGTTTAGAAGCTATATCTACAACGCGATCATATTTTTATATTTCTTTACCGATAGAAAAACCCGATCGTCACATGCCTAGACTATTTTCAGTTATGTATTTTCTACGGTAGAGTTTCTACACCCCATAGATTAAGGTGTGGAGCTCTGTTGTTCTTCATGAATTAATGCAATTACTACTGTTTCCTATTCAATTCACGCCTACTTCTTCCCTATGATATACTCTCGTACTTAATTCAGTTAAGTCAGAATAAAGGGGTGACCCGTGACAATCACCCAATCTTCGTTACTCGCTTAGCCAAGATCGCGTGCCTGACAACCACAAAGCGGTCTATATGATGTTCAACGTAGTAATTGGATGACAGCCGTAGTATATTCTCTTGAATATCTAATACACAGACCGAGTCCGTGAGAATAGTATCTTCGTGGTATAGGCTAGAATCATTGGCAGCATTCTTGGGATCCGGAAAGTCTAAACCTTATCTGTGGTATTCCGAGTAGGATCCGGGAAGGGATGACTGTGACGAGCTTCAAACCTGTGAATGTTGGGCGCAGTGACAGTATGCAAAAGGATCAATGGATTCTATTCCGACGCTAGCGGAAACCGACAGATGATTAGCCATGCGGTAGCTGTGCCTGGTATTTTTCATTCGAGACGAGAAATCTGACAGTTGATTAGCCATGCAGAAACCTTAGAGGACCATTTTCACTGAGAGGATCTTACAGCTTGCCATGGAAGGGAGCACGCATGGTTGGAAGAAGGCAATAGGAAAGCAGAGGTTCAGAAGCAACAAAGCATCTCCAGACGCTTATTTGAGATTCCCACCAATGAATTACATAAGTAACCTTATTTTATTTTATGTTTTATTTATCTTTTAATTATCAAAACCTCATAACCATTTGAATCTACCTGACTGAGATTTACAAGGATGACCATAGCTTGCTTCAAGCTGACAATCTCCGTGGGATCGACCCTTACTCACGTAAGGTATTACTTGGATGACCCAGTGCACTTGCTGGTTAGTTGTGCGGAGATGTGAAAAGTGTGAATCACAATTTCCCACACCAAATTTTTGGCGCCATTGCCAGAGATTGTTCGAGTTTGGACAACTATCGGCTCATCTTGTTGCTTAGATTGGATAATTTTATTTTATGTTTAAGCTTTTTATTTTTATTTTCAAAAAAAAATACAAAAAAAAAATTTTGTTCTTCAGTGTTTTTAAGAACGAATTCTAGAGTTTCAGGAGATATGTTGAATCCTGGCTGGCTGTTAAGCCATGTCTAATCTTTTGGACCGAGGTTTTCACTTATCTTTGCAAGAGCCTTTTGGTTCCCATCAATTTGGATGTTGTATGTAATGCTCTGCTAAAGCTTGGCTGGCCATTTGGCCATGTCTGATTCTATTGAACCGAAGCTTTAGACTAACATTGCATGATTCCTGGAATTCTTATTAAAAATTTTGTATCCCTTTATTCTCTTTTTCCAAAATAATTTTCAAAAATACAAAAAAAAAAATTTAATAAAATCATAAAATCAAAAATATTTTGTGTTTCTTGTTAGAGTCTAGTGTCAAATTTTAAGTTTGGTGTCAATTGCATCTTTTTAATTTTCTTAAAATTTTTGAAAATATATGCATTGTGTTCTTCATTGATCTTCAAGTTGTTCTTGATGATTTTCCTTGTTTGATCTTTAAACTTTCTTGTTTTGTGTCTTTTCTTGTTTTTCATATGCATTTTTGAATTACTAGTGTCTAAAGTTAAAATATTTTTAAGTTTGGTGTCTTGCATGTCTTTCTTTTCTTAAAAATTTTCAAAAATATGTTCTTGATGTTCATCATGATCTTCAAAGTGTTCTTGGTGTTCATCTTGACATTCAAAGTGTTATTGCATGCATTAGTTGTTTTGATCTTAAATTTTTATGTTTTTTGTCATTTTGTTGTTTTTTCTCTTTCCTCATTAAAAATTCAAAAATAAAAAAAAATATCTGTCCCTTAATTTGCTCATAATTTTCGAAATTTTGGATTGATTTAGTCATAAATTTTCAAAATTTTGTTGTTTCTTATTAGTCATGTCAAAATTTCAATTCAAATATTCTATCTTTTCAAATATTTTTCAAAATCAAATATTTTTCAATTTTCTTTCATGTTTTTCGAAAATTTTAAAATTGATTTTTAAAATATTTTTCTTATTTTTATTTCATATTTTCGAATTTATTGCTAACATTTAATGTTTTGAGTAAAAAATTTTCAAGTTATTACTTGCCTATTAAGAAAAGATCAATCCTTAAATTCTAGAATCATGTATTTTAGTTTCTTGTTAGTCAAGTAATCAACTTTAATTTCAAAAATCAAATCTTTTTAATTTCCTTTACAAACCTTTTTCAAAATAAGTTTCAATCATATCTTTTTCAAAATTTAATTTCAAAATCTTTTTCTAACTTCTTATCTTTTCAAAATTGATTTTCAAATCTTTTTCAATTAACTACTTGACTTTTTTATTGTTTTACTATTTCTTATCTTTTTCAAAATCACCTAACTACTTTTCTCTCTCCAATTTTCGAAAATAACTAACCCCTTTTTCAAAATTCTTTTTAATTAACTAATTGTTTTAAATTTTAATTTTATTTTATTTCTTTTCTTAAATTTCGAATACTAACCAACAATTAAAATAAAAACAAAAATATTTTTCTTCTCTTTTAAATAATTTTCGAATATACTCTCTTTCTCATCTCCTTCTATTTATTTTATTTATTTACTAACACTTCTCTTCTTCTTATAATTCGAACCCTCCTCCTCTCTCTATGTTCGAATTCTTCTTCTCCTCCCTTCTTCATTCTATTCTTCTACTCACATAAAGGAATCTCTATACTGTGACATAGAGGATTCCACTTCTTTTCTGTTCTCTTCTTTTTCATATGAGCAGGAACAAAGATAAGGACATTCTTGTTGAAGCTGATCTTGAACCTGAAAGGACTCTAAAGAGGAAGCTAAGAGAAGCTAAAGCACAACACTCTGAGAGGACCTAACAAAAATTTTCGAAAAAGAAGAAGCTATGGCAGCCGAAAATAATAACAATGGTGGATATGCAAAGAAGATGCTTGGTGACTTTACTACACCAACTTCTAACTTCTATGGAAGAAGCATCTCAATTCCTACAATTGGAGCAAACAACTTTGAGATTAAGCCTCAATTAGTTTCTTTAATGCAGCAGAATTGTAAGTTTCATGGAAGATCCTCATCAGTTCTTAGATGAATTCTTGCAAATCTGTGACACAGTTAAGACCAATGGGGTTAATCCTGAGGTCTACAGACTAATGCTTTTCCCCTTTGCTGTAAGAAACAGAGCTAGGATATGGTTGGACTCACAACCTAAAGAAAGCCTGAACTCTTGGAAAAAGTTGGTCAATGCTTTCTTGGCCAAATTCTTTCCACCGCAAAAGTTGAGCAAGCTTAGAGTGGAAGTCCAAACCTTCAAACAAAAGGAAGGTAAATCCCTCTATGAAGCTTGGGAAAGATACAAGCAATTGATCAGAAGGTGTCCTTCTGACATGCTTTCAGAATGGAGCATCTTATGTATATTCTATGATGGTCTGTCTGAATTGTCTAAGATGTCATCGGACCACTCTGCTGGTGGATCTCTTTATCTGAAGAAGACACCTGCAGAAGCCCAGGAACTCATTGAAATAGTTGCAAATAACCAGTTTATGTACACTTCTAAAAGAAATCCTGCGAATAATGGGACAACTCAGAAAAAAGGAGTTCTTGAGATTGATACTCTGAATGCAATATTGGCTCAGAATAAAATATTGACTCAGCAAGTCAATATGATTTCTCAGAGTCTGACTGGAATGCAAGCTACATCCGGCAGTACTAAAGAAGCTTCCTCTGAAGAAGAAGCATATGACCCTGAGAACCCTGCAATGGAAGAAGTGAATTACATGGGAGAATCCTATGGAAACACTTATAATCCTTCATGGAGAAATCATCCTAATCTCTCATGGAAGGATCAACAGAAGCCTAATCAAGGTTTCAATAATAATAATAATAATGGTAGGAGAAATAGGTTTAACAATAGCAAGCCTTTTCCATCATCTTCTGAGCAACAGACAGGGTATTCTAAGCAAAGCCTCTCTGACTTAGCAACCATAGTCTCTGATCTATCTAAGACCACTCTCAGTTTCATGACTGAAACAAGGTCCTCCATCAGAAATTTGGAGGCACAAGTGGGTCAACTGAGTAAAAGAGTGACCAAAACTCCTCCTAGTACTCTCCTAAGCAATACAGAAGAGAATCCAAAAAGAGACTGCAAGGCCATCAATATACCCACCATGGCCGAACTTGGAGAGAGTCAAAAGGCAGTGATTTCCAATGAGGAAGACCTCAATGGACGTCCACTAGCTAATAAGGAGTTCCCTATTGAGGAACCAAAGGAATATGAGGCTCATACAAAGACCATAGAGATTCCACTAAACTTACTGTTGCCATTCATGAGCTCTGATGAATATTCTTCCTCTGAAGAGGAAGTTACTCAGTATCTAGGAGCAATCATGAAGCTGAATGCCAAGTTATTTGATAATGAGACTTGGGAGGATGAACCTGATGACAAGTCATCTTATGCTAGCTTTTCAAGCATTTTTCACTTGTTTCATTAGGTTTTATGCACTTTCTTGCATTGTAAGTAAGTGATTTGGAGTGGATTTGCGTGGTTTTATTAAATCAATCAACCACCCTTTATTTGACACTAAATCATGAGGTTTAAGCTAAAATTAATTGGTTTTTGAATGATTTGTAAACCTTGTGAATTTGGTGATACTTTGATTGGTTGTTTTAATTATTTGTAGGTGAAGAAAAGAAAGAAACAAGAAAGTGTGGCCTATGAAGCATAGCCAAAGGAAACAAAAGCGTGGCACATCAAAGGAGAAAAGCCATAGCGCTCTCTCAAAGAGCTCAGCGCTCTCTTATTGAGCGCTAATCCAATCCAAGGAAGCAAAGGCTTATGGCGCTGCATTGAGGAAGTTAACTGAGCGCCCAAGAGAATTGAAGAAAGCAATAGCGCTCAGTTAACTCACTTACCTTTATCGTGCTCCTCATGAAAGAAAATGCAAGGCTAAATATTTGCTAGTGAAGCCACCAAGTTTCGAACCTTGCACCTAGGGAGCCAAGAAAGCGCTACTGCAAGGGAAATTAGCCAAAAAGCATTCACCAAGACTTGAACCTTGCACCTGAGGGATAACAAGAAGGCGCTACTCCAAGGAGGGCAAGGGCACTCAGTTGCTTTACTTAACTAAGCCCTACCTTATATTGCTAGGCATAAGGAAAATTGGCTACACAAAATGCATTCACTGGAAATCGAAGTGGGAGCCTCACTCAAACAACAAGTAGCGTTGCGTGAAGAGTTTTCACTGAGCGCTACTTCCACCATTTTGCAAGGGAATTGGGCCAAGGAAATTAACACCAAAGTGCATCCACCAAGAGTCAAACTTGGAGCTCCTCACTTACAAGGAAGGAGCGCTACTCCTTGAAATAAAAATGGGCACAATATTGGCTCAACAAGGATTCGAACCTGGAGCCTCACCTTGAAAGCAAAGGGATGCTGCGCTCTCTCACATAACTGAGCGCTATGAAGGCTTGGCACTAGGGAGCTTGTCACGCAACAATTGAACCAAGGGAGTGCTGCGCTCTCTTTCTAAAACGAGCACACTACTGGGAGCAACACCCATGACGCAAAATTCAATTAAAAATCAAATTGGATTCAATTCTTCACCAAATTGAAAGTCCCACTCCAAATTCTGAAATTCAAAAATAGGAAGTGTATAAATAGAAGTTAGTTTGATTTAGAGAGGACTTTACTTTTTGGAGACTTTTACTTTTCATTTTTCATTTTTGAGCTCATTTTAGATTGTAGCTTTGGGTTTGGGAATTGGGACTGAGAATTGAATTCTCTTCCTCTTTGTTCTTACTTCTACACTCTTCACTCTTTGTTTTGAATCTGGGATTGAGAATTGAAAGAATTCTATTTCATTCTTGATCTGAGATCTCTCTTTGTTTACTTTCTGCATAATTTCAAGGAATTGTGATTTGAATCTAAGTTTTCTTTATTGCTTTCATCTCTATTTCTTCTGCAATTATTCTCTGTTGGATCAAGGAAGGAATTAAGATCTAGACTTGTTTTCTAGTATCATTCAGCCCCTGAGATCTTCAACTTCTCTTTTAGATTTTAAAATTGAGTTGAATTCACTTTCTGTATTGCTTCTTCAAGTGATTTTTCTTTTCTGTTTGAGATCTGCTGCATTTCAATTCATCTTTTACTTCTCTTGATTGCTATTTACATTCTCTTTTTTAATTTTTGAGATCCCAGCATCCCACACCCCTTTATTATTCAAGCAATTTACATTTCTTGCACTCTAAGCTTCAGCTGTTTACATTTCTTGCAATTTAAGTTTCAGTCATTTAATTTACTGCCAATTCTCCCTCTCCCTTTAAATTTCATGCAATTTAGTTTCTGTTAAATACAAATCACTCAAATCAAAACTTCTTTGCTTGACTAAATCAACTACCTAACTAAAATTGCTCAATCTTTCAATCCCTGTGGGATCGACCTCACTCATGTGAGTTATTATTACTTGATGCGACCCGGTACACTTGCCGGTGAGTTTTGTGTTGGATCGTTTTCCACACATCAGAACCTCCATTGCTCATCAATGAAGTGAATACCTTGGTTCAACAGAAATTACCTCAGAGGAAACCAGATCTTGGAAAGTTCTTAATACCTTGCATCATAGGCACCATGAACTTTAAGAAGGCTCTGTGTGACCTTGATTCAAGTATAAACCTCATGCCACTCTCTGTAATGGAGAAACTAGGGATCTTTGAGGTACAAGCTGCAAAAATCTCACTAGAGATGGCAGACAATTCAAGGAAACAGGCTTATGGACTTGTAGAGGATGTCTTAGTGAAGGTTGAAGGCTTTCACATTCCTGCTGACTTCATAATCCTAGACACTGGGAAGGATAAGGATGAATTCATCATCCTTGGAAGACCCTTCCTAGCTACAGCAAGAGCTATGATTGATGTGGACAGAGGAGAGTTAGTCCTTCAATTGAATGAGAACTACCTTGTGTTTAAGGCTCAAGGATCTTCTTCTGTAACCATGGAGAGGAAGCATGAAAAGCTTCTCTCAATACAGAGTTAAACAGAGGCCCCGCACTCAACTTCTAAGTTTGGTGCTGGGAGGCCATCATCAAGCTCTGAATCTCTGCGAAACTCTCTAAGAGCTCACTGTCAAGCTATTGACATTAAAGAAGCGCTTCTTGGGAGGCAACCCAATGTTAATTAATTATATTTATTTATATTCCATTGTCATTTTATGTTTTTCTTAGGTTGATGATCATGTGAAGTCATAAAAACAAATGCAGAATTAAAGCAAAATCAAAAACAGCATCAAAAATAGCACACCCTGGAGGACAGGCTTACTCGCGTTTAAACGCTAGTAAGGATAGCAGAATGGGCGTTTAACGCCCAGCCTGGCAGCATTCTGGGCGTTAAACGCCAGAATGGGCAGCACTTTGGGCATTTAACGCCAGAAAAGGGTGTCTGGCGTCTGGCTGGTGTTAAACGCCAGAAATGGCAGACAGACTAGCGTTTAACGCCAGAAAAGGGTGTCTGGCTGGTGTTAAACGCCAGAAAGGGGCAGCAGACTGGCGTTTAACGTCAGGAAAGGTAGCAGAGCTGGCGTTTAATCCCAGAATTGGCACACAGCGGGCGTTTGAATGCTATAATGGTACAGGGAGCAGAATTTCTTGACACCTCAAGGTCTGTGGACCCCACAGGATCCTCACCTACCCCACCTCTTCTTCTCTCCTCTTCACACCTTTCCATGACACTCTTCTCCAAATACCCTTGACCAATTCCATCACTAACTCTTCCCCAAATACCCTTCACCTATCAAATCCTACACTCTTCCCTATATTCTCTTCACCACTCACATCCATCCATCATAAACCCCACCTACCTCACCATTCAAATTCAAACCATTTTCCTCACAAACCCACCCCTTCATGACCGAATTCCTTCTCTCTCCTACCCTATAAATACCCCTCCTCACTACCTTCATTTTCACACATCATACACACTACTACCCTCCATCTCCTCAATTTCTTCTTCTTCTACTCCCTTCTATCTTATTTTGCTCGAGGACGAGCAAAGCTTTTAAGTTTGGGGTGGAAAAGCTCAGTTTTTTTGTTTTTCCATAACCATCAATGGCACCTAAGGCCGGAGAAACCTCTAGAAAGAGGAAAGGGAAGGCAATTGCTTCCTCCTCCGAGTCATGGGAGATGGAGAGATTCATGTCAAAAACCCATCACTAAAAAGAGGATGGATCAAACAAGAGATCCCACTCATGGACCTCAACAAGAGTATGAGGAAATTCTTCATTAAGAAATCCTTGAGATACCCCAAGGGATGTACTTTCCTCCACACAATTATTAGGAGCAAATTAACACCTCCTTAGAAGAACTGAGTTCTAACATTGAGCAACTAAGGATGGAGCACCAAGAGCACTCCATTATCCTAAATGAAATTAGAGAGGACCAAAAGGCCATGAGAGAGGAGCAACAAAGGCAAGGAAGAGACATAGAGGAGCCCAAGCACTTCATAAGATCTTCAAGAGGAAGAACTAGCTGCCGTCACTAAGGTGGACCCGTTTTTTAATTTCCTTGTTCTTATTTTTCTGTTTTTTGAATTATATGCTTTATGTTTTGTCTATGTTTGTGTCTTTATTATATGATCATTAGTGTCTAGTGTCTATGTCTTAAAGCTATGAATGTCCTATGAATCCTTCACCTTTCTTAAATGAAAAATGTTTTTAATTGCAAAAGAACAAGAAGTTCATGAATTTCGAATTTTATCTTGAAATTAGTTTAATTATTTTGATGGTGGCAATACTTTTTATTTTCTGAATGAATGCTTGAACAGTGCATATTTTTTATATTATTGTTTATGAATGTTAAAATTGTTGGCTCTTGAAAGAATAATGAAAAAGGAGAAATGTTATTGATAATCTGAAAAATCATAAAATTGATTCTTGAAGTAAGAAAAAGCAGTGAAAATCAAAGCTTGCGAAAAAAAGGCGAAAAAAAAAGAAAAAGAAAAAGCAAGCAGAAAAAGCCAATAGCCCTTTAAACCAAAAGGCAAGATTAAGAAGGATCCAGGGCTTTGAGCATTAATGGATAGGAGGGCCCACAGGAATAAAATCCTGGCCTAAGCGGCCAAATCAAGCTGTCCCTAACCATGTGCTTGTGGCGTGAAGGTGTCAGGTTAAAAGCTTGAGACTGAGCGGTTAAAGTCGTGGTCCAAAGAAAAATAGTGTGCTTAAGAGCTCTGGGAACCTCTAACTGGGGACTCTAGCAAAGCTAAGTCACAATCTGAAAAGGTTCACCCAGTTATGTATCTGTGGCATTTATGTATCCGGTGGTAATACTGGAAAACAAAATGCTTAGGGTCACGGCCAAGACTCATAAAGTAGCTGTGTTCAAGAATCAACATACTGAACTAAGAGAATCAATAACACTATCTAAATTCTGAGTTCCTATAGATGCCAATTATTCTGAACTTCAAAGGATAAAGTGAGATGCCAAAACTATTCAGAAGCAAAAAAGACTACTAGCCCCGCTCATCTAATTGGAACTAAGTTCATTGATAAGTTTGGAATTTATTGTATTTTATCTTCTTTTTATCCTATTTTTTTTTAGTTGCTTCGGGACAAGCAACAATTTAAGCTTGGTGTTGTGATGAGCAGATAATTTATACCATTTTTGGCATTGTTTTTACATAGTTTTTGGTATGATTTTATTACTTTTTATTATATTTTTATTAGTTTTTATTTAAAAATCACATTTCTAGACTTTACTATGGGTTTGTGTGTTTTCCTGTAATTTCAGTTATTTTATGGCTGAAATTGAGGAACCTGATCAAAAATATGATTCAGAGGCTGAAATAGGACTACAGATGCTATTGGATTCTGACCCTCCTGCACTCGAAGTGGATTTTCTGGATCTACAGAAGCCCAATTGGCGCGCTATCAATTTTTTTGGAAAGTAGACATCCTGGGCTTTCCAGAAATATATAATAGTTTATATTTTGCCTGAGATTTGATGGCCCAAATTGGCGCTCAAAGCCAGCCTAAAACTTTCTGGCATAAAACGCCCAAACTGGCACCAGAATTGGAGTTAAACGCCCAAACTCGCACCAAAGCTGGCGTTTAACTCCAAGAACACCCTATGCACAAAAAATCTTCAATGCTCAGCCCAAGCACACACCAAATGGGCCCCGGAAGTGGATTTCTGCACTATCTGCACTTAGTCACTCATTTTCTGTAAACCTAGGTTACTAGTTTAGTATAAAGACTACTTTTAGAGATTTATTTTATATCTTTTGATCACTTTTGATCTTTTGATCATCTTTGGACCATTGTTCACATTTGGAGAGGCTGGCCATTCGGCCATGCCTAGACTATTTTCACTTATGTATTTTCTACAGTGGAGTTTCTACACCCCATAGATTAAGGTGTGGAGCTCTGCTGTTCTTCATGAATTAATACAATTACTACGGTTTCCTATTCAATTCACGCCTACTTCTTCTCCAAGATATGCTCTCGTACTTAATTTAGTTAAGTCAGAATGAAGGGGTGACCCGTGACAATCACCCAATCTTTGTTACTCGCTTAGCCAAGATCACGTGCCTGATAACCACAAAGCGGTCTACATGATGTTCAATGTAGTCATTGGACGACATCCAGAGTATATTCTTGATGACAAGTCATCTTAGCCTAGTTTCACTAGCCTTTTTCTTTTGTTTTCAACTGAATTATGCACTTTCTTGAGCCATAAGCAAGCCAATTGGGTAGATTTTCATGTTTCCTTTGATTTAATCAACCATGTATGAATTCATGCTATTTCATGAGGTTTTATGCTATAATTGTCACATATTATGAAAGAATGAATATCTCATGATTTTGAGCATAGCTTTGATGTGTTTGGTTGATTAATGATAGGTGAAGAAAGCTTGGAGAAAGGTTGATGCAAGAAGGAAGGGTTAGGAGGAAGAGAGAACAAAAAGTTTGAGCAAAAGTTTGCCTCAAACTTTAGCTCAAACTTTTGGATTAATTATGAACCAGGAAGAAAAAGCTGGAGCAAAAGTTAGCCCCTAACTTTTTGGCTAACTTTTGGGCAAAAGCTGGAGCAAAAGTTAGCCCCTAACTTTTTGGCTAACTTTTGGCATGAAAAAACACTCCCTGGATGCACCAAAAGTTTGCACCAACGTTAGCCCCTAACTTTTTGGCTAACGTTGGCACATGAAAAAATCTCCCTGGGCTAGCAAAAGTTTGCGCCAACGTTAGCCCCTAACTTTCTGGCTAACGTTGGCACCATGAATAAGCAAGGGGAGGCCAATGTTGGAGCAAAAGTTAGACCCCTAACTTTTGCCCCAACGTTGGTATCAGCAAAACAAGGGTGCTGATGTGAAAAGTTGGAGCAAAAGTTAGCCCCTAACTTTTACTCCAACTTTTACTCAAGCTTTCATAATTCCAACCCGGTTCAATTCGGTTCTTCCCCAAACTCCAAGAGCAATCAACCAAGGCCTCTCTCAACCCAATTCCATCAAGAGCAAAGGCCCAATTGAAGGCTTGAAGACCATTTGAAGAAAGTGTATAAATAGCATAGGATTTAAGTTTTTAAGGGGAGTTTTTTTTCCTTTTAGTTTTCATACAGGGAGCTTCCCTTTTAGTTTTTCAGAATAGCTTTCTTTTGAGTTTTGCTTAGAGCTCACTTTTATTTTTCTTAGCATTGTTGTTTAATTGAAGAGAATTTGACAGGAGAATTGATCTCTCTTCTTCCTTGTTCTTGCCCAGCACTCTTTACTTTTCTTGTCTTGGATTTTGGGTGGAGAATTGAAGAAATTCTGTTTCAATCTCACCTTAGGATCTTGCTTTATTTTACTGCACAATTGAATTCAGTTTCGGTTAATTGCTTTTCATCTACTTTCTTTGCAATCTACATTTCCTTTGCAATTGTTCTTGTTGGATCTAGGAAGGCATTGAGATCTAGACTTGGTTTTCTAGTCTCTTGGGTCCTGAGATCCAGAATTTCCATCTCTCATTCCCTGTTTACTGTTTTCATGCTCATTTTACTTTTTTGTTTTAGATCCGATTCAATCCAAGTCTTCTTCTATCTCTCTGCTTGTTGCAATTTTACATTTCCTTGTTTAATTTCTGCAAATCCAACTCCCCATTCCCTTTACAATTCAAGCCATTTACATTTCCTGCACTTTAAGATTTTGCAATTTACATTTCTTGCGTTCTAAGTTTCTGCCATTTAATTTCTTGTTCTTTAAGATTCAGCACTTTAATTCCTGTTCTCTTTAATTTCATGCCAATTACCCATTCCCTTTACTTTCTATGAAATTTAAATTCTGCAAATCACAAATCTCTCAACCAAATCTTGATTCGCTTGACTAAATCAACCACTAAACTAAAATTGCTCAAATCCTTCAATCCCTGTGGGATCGACCTCACTCCCGTGAGTTATTATTACTTGATGCGACCCGGTGCACTTGCCGGTTAAGTTTGGGTGTTTTGGAGAAATTCATTTTTCCACGAAAATATCCCATCAATTCTCTTGGATATCTAATACACGGACCGATAGCATGAGATTAGTATCTTCATGGTATAGGCTAGAATCATTGGCAGCATTTTTGTGATCCGGAAAGTCTAAACCTTGTCTGTGGTATTCCGAGCAGGATCCGGAAAGGGATGACTGTGACGAGCTTCAAACCTGCAAATGTTGGGCGCAGTGACAGTGTGCAAAAGGATCAATGGATTCTATTTCGATGCTAGCGGGAACCGACAGATGATTAGCCATTGATGTGTGGAAAACGATCCAACACAAAACTCATCGGCAAGTGTACCGGGTCGCATCAAGTAATAATAACTCACATGAGTGAGGTCGATCCCACAAGGATTGAAGGATTGAGCAATTTTAGTTAGGTGGTTGATTTAGTCAAGCGAACAAGTGTTGATTTGAGTGATTTGTATCCAACACAAGCTAAATTGCATGAAATTTAAAGGAAGAGGGATAATTGACAAGAATTTAAAGTGCAGAAGAATTAAAAGAGCTGAATCTTAAGGTGCAAGTAATGTAAATTACAGAAACTTAGATTGCAAGAAATGTAAATAACTGAAACTTAAAATGTAAGAAATGTAAATGGCTTAAAGCATAAAAGGTCTTGGGCACTGGGATTGCAGAAGTTAAACAAGCAAAAGTAAATGACAATTAATAAAGCAGTAGAAGGTGAATTTAGATGCAGCAGATCTAAACAAGAAAGGAAAAATTTTTTGAGCAACCAAACAGAAAGCAAAATGCATCTTAATTGCAATAGCAAAAGGAAAATTTAAGATCTCAGGGGTGGAGAAGACTAGAAAAAAAGTCTAGATCTCAAATCCTTCCTTGATCCAACAAGAGAATAATTGCAGAAAAGTAAAAGACAGATTGCTGGTGCACGAAATTGTGATTCCTGATACTGGCTCCAAAAACTTGGTGCTCTAATCTTAATTCATAATTTGTCACAACTTCGATACAACTAACCAGCAAGTGCACTGGGTCGCCCAAGTAATAAAACCTTATGTGAGTAAGGGTCGATCCCACGGAGATTGTTGGTATGAAGCAGACTATGGTCATCTTGTAAATCTCAGTCAGGCGGATATTAAATGGTTATGGAGTTTTCGAATAATAATAGTAAATAAAACATAAAATAGGATAGAGATACTTATGTAATTCATTGGTGAGAATTTCATATAAGCGTATAGGGATGCTTTCGTTCCTCTGAACCTCTGCTTTCCTGCTGTCTTCATCCAACCAATCCTACTCCTTTCCATGGCGAGCTGTATGTTAGGCATCACCATTGTCAATGGCTACATCCTGTCCTCTCAGTGAAAATGGTCCAATGCACTGTCACTGCATGGCTAATCATCTGTCGGTTCTCGATCATACTGGAATAGGATCCATTGATCCTTTTGCGTCTGTCACTACGCCCAGCACTCGCGAGTTTGAAGCTCGTTACAGCCATCCCTTCCTAGATCCTACTTGGAATACCACAGACAAGGTTTAGACTTTCCGGATCTCAGGAATGGCCATCCATGGGTTCTAACTTATACCACGAAGATTCTGATTAAGGAATCCAAGAGATACTCATTCAATCTAAGGTAGAACGGAAGTGGTTGTCAGGCACGTGTTCATAGGGGATGATAATGACTGTCACGATCATCACATTCATGTTGAAGTGCGAATGGATATCTTAGAAGCGGAAGAAGTTGAATTGAATAGAAAAACAGTAGTACTTTGTATTAATTCATGAGGAACAGCAGAGCTCCACACCTTAATCTATGGTGTGTAGAAACTCTACCGTTGAAAATACATAAGTGATAAAGTTCAGGCATGGCCGAATGGCCAGCCCCCCAAACGTGATCTAAAGATGAAACTAAAGATTATGTAAATACAATAGTGAAAAGTCCTATTTATACTAAACTAGTTACTAGGGTTTACAGAAGTAAGTAAATGATGTAGAAATCCACTTCCGGGGCCCACTTGGTGTATGCTTGGGCTGAGCTTGAAGTTTACACGTGGAGAGGTCATTCTTGGAGTTGAACGCCAGTTTGTAACGTGTTTCTGGCGTTCAACTCTGGTTCGTGATGTGTTTCTGGCGTTTAACTCTAGACTGCAGCGTAGAACTGGAGTTCAACGCCCTTTTGCATCGTCTAAACCCGGTAAAAGTATGGACTATTATATATTGCTGGAAAGCCCTGGATGTGTACTTTCCAACGCCATTGAGAGCGCGATATTTGGAGTTCTATAGCTCCAGAAAATCCACTTTGAGTGCAGGGAGGTCAGAATCCAACAGCATCAGCAGTCCTTCTTCAACCTCTGAATCTGATTTTTGCTCAAGTCCCTCAATTTCAGCCAGAAAATACCTGAAATCATAGAAAAACACAAAAACTCATAGTAAAGTCCAGAAATGTGAATTTAACATAAAAAATAATAAAAACATCCCTAAAAGTAACTAGATCCTACTAAAAACATACTAAAAACAATGCCAAAAAGCGTATAAATTATCCGCTCATCACAACACCAAACTTAAATTGTTGCTTGTCCCCAAGCAACTAAAAATCAAATAGGATAAAAAGAAGAGAATATACTATAAATTCCAAACTATCAATGAAACATAGCTCCAATCAGATGAGCGGGACTTGTAGCTTTTTGCCTCTTGAATAGTTTTGGCATCTCACTTTATCCATTAAGGTTCAGAATGATTGGCATCTATAGGAACTCAGAGTTCAGATAGTGTTATTGATTTTCCTAGTTCAGTATGTTGATTCTTGTACACAGCTACTTTATGAGTCTTGGTCGTGGCCCTAAGCACTTTGTTTTCCAGTATTACCACCGGATACATAAATGCCACAGACACATAATTGGGTGAACCTTTTCAGATTGTGACTTAGCTTTGCTAAAGTCCCCAATTAGAGGTGTCCAGGGTTCTTAAGCACACTCTTCTTTTGCTTTGGACCTTGACTTTAACCGCTCAGTCTCAAGTTTTCACTTAACACCTTCACGCCACAAGCACATGGTTAGGGACAGCTTGGTTTAGCCGCTTAGGCCAGGATTTTATTCCTTTAGACCCTCCTATCCACTGATGCTCAAAGCCTTGGGATCCTTTTTATTTACCCTTGCCTTTTGGTTTTTAGGGTTATTGGTTTTTTGCTCTTGCCTTTTGGTTTTAAGAGCTTTTGGCTTTTTCTGCTTGCTTTTTCTTTTTCTATTTTTTTCGCCATTTTTTTTCTTTTCTCTCTTTTTTTTCTGCAAGCTTTTGTATTCACTGCTTTTTCTTGCTTCAAGAATCAATTTTATGATTTTTTAGATTATCAAATAACATTTCTCCTTATCATCATTCTTTCAAGAGGCAACATATTTAACATTCTTAAACAACAACTTCAAAAGACATATGCACTGTTCAAGCATTCATTCAGAAAATAAAAAGCATTGTCACCACATCAAAATAATTAAACTAAGTTCAAGGATAAATTCAAAACTCATGTACTTCTTGTTCTTTTGAATTAAAAACATTTTTCATTTAAGAGAGGTGATGGATTCATAGGACATTCATAACTTTAAGACAAAGTTACTAAACACTAATCATCATGTAATAAGACACTAACATAGATAAGACACTAACTTTAGTGATGGTGGCGTTTTCTTCTTGAGGAACCAATGATGTCCTTGAGCTCTTCTATGTCTCTTCCTTGTCTTTGTTGCTCCTCCCTCATAGCTCTTTGATCTTCTCTAATTTCATGGAGGATGATTGAGTGCTCTTGATGTTCTACCCTTAGTTGTCCCATGTTGGAACTCAGTTCTCCTAGGGAGGTGTTGATTTGCTCCCAAAAGTTCTATGGAGGAAAGTACATCCCTTGAGGCATCTTAGGGATTTCTTGGTGATGAGCTTCTTCATGCGTCTCTTGAGATCCATGAATAGGCTCTCTTGTTTTCTCCATCCTTTTCTTAGTGATGGGCTTGTCCTCATCAATGAGGATATCTCCCTCTATGTCAATCCCAGCCGAATTGCATAGATGGCAAATGAGGTGAGGGAAAGCTAACCTTGCCATAGTGGAGGACTTGTCAGCCACCTTGTAGAGTTCTTGAGGTATAATCTCATGAACCTCCACTTCCTCCCCAATCATGATGCTATGGATCATGATGGCCCGGTCTATAGTAACTTCAGACCGGTTGCTAGTGGGAATGATTGAGCATTGAATGAACTCCAACCATCCTCTAGCTACAGGCTTAAGGTCCACTCTTCTCAGTTGAACCGGTTTGCCTTTTGAGTCAATCTTCCATTGAGCTCCTTCTACACATATGTCCATAAGAACTTGGTCCAACCTTTGATCAAAGTTTACTCTTCTTGTGTAGGGGCACGCATTTTCTTCCATAATTGGTAAGTTGAACGTCAACCTCATATTTTCCGGACTAAAATCTAAGTAATTCCTCTGAACCATGGTAAGATAATTCTTTGGGTTCGGGTTCTTACTTTGATCATGGTTCCTAGTGATCCATGCATTAGCATAGAACTCTTGAACCATTAGAATTCTGACTTGTTGGATGGGGTTTGTTAGAACTTCCCAACCTCTTCTATGGATCTCATGTTGGATCTCCGGATACTCATTTTTCTTGAGTTTGAAAGGGACCTCGGGGATCACCTTCTTCTTGGCCACAACATCGTAGAAGTGGTCTTGGTGGGCTTTGGAGATAAATCTTTCCATCTCCCATGACTCGGAGGTGGAAGCTTTTGTCTTCCCTTTCCCTTTTCTAGAAGATTCTCCGGTCTTAGGTGCCATCAATGGTAATGGAAAAACAAAAAGCTTATGCTTTTACCACACCAAACTTAGAATATTGCTCACCCTCGAGCAAGAGAAGAAAGAATAGATGAAGAAGAAGAAATGGAGGAGAGGGAGAGAGAGTTGTGTTTCGGCCAAGAAGGGGAAGAGAGGGATGTGTTGTGTGAAAATGAAGAAGAATGGAGAGGTTTATATAGTGGAGGGAGAGGGGTTAAGGTTCGGCCATATGGGGTGGGTTTGGGTGGGAAAGTGATTTTGAATTTTGAAGGTAGGTGGGGTTTATGAGGTAGGTTTATGGGGAAGAATGGATGGATGTGGGTGGTGAATAGGTAATAGGGAAGAGAGCTTGAGGTGATTGGTGAAGGGTTTTGGGGAAGGGTGTTTATTGGGAAGAGAGGATGAATGAGAAGAGGGAAGAGTATGAGTGGAGGTAGGTGGGGATCCTGTGGGGTCCACAGATGCTGAGATGATCCTGTGGGGTCCACAGATCCTGAGGTGTCAAGGATTTACATCCCTACACCAATTAGGCATGTAAAATGCCTTTGCATGCAATTCTGGCGTTTAAACGCCGAGTTGATGCTTGTTCTAGGCGTTTAACGCCCAGATGTAGTATGTTTCTGGCGTTGAACACCAGTTCTATGCTTGTTTCTGGCGTTCAGCGCCAGCTTTCCTCAGTGTGTATTTCTAGCGTCTGAACGCCAGATCCATGCTCTGTTCTGGCGTTGAACGCCAGCCAGATGCTCTTTACTGGTGTTTAAATGCCAGTAAGTCCTTCCTCCAGGGTGTGATTTTTCTTCTGTTGTTTTTTATTCTGTTTTTAATTTTTGTATTTATTTTGAGACTCCACATGATCATGAACCTAATAAAACATGAAAGAACAATAAAATAAAAATAAAATTAGATAAATAAAAATTGGGTTGCCTCCCAACAAGTGCTTCTTTAATGTCAATAGCTTGACAGTGGGCTCTCATGGAGCCACACAGGTGATCAGGTCAATTTTATAGACTCCCAACACCAAACTTAGAGTTTGGATGTGGGGATTCAACACCAAACTTAGAGTTTGGCTGAGGCCTCCCAACACGAAACTTAAAGTTTGATTGTGAGGGCTTTATTTGACACTGTACTGAGAGAAGCTTATCGTGCCTCTTTTCCATGTTTACAGGATGATAACCTTATGCTTTAAACACAAGGGAGTCCCCATTCAATTGAAGGACTAATTCACCTCTGTTAACATCTATCACAGCTCCTACTGTGACTAGGAAAGGTCTTCCAAGGATGATGTATTCATCCTCATCCTTTCCAGTATCTAGGATTATGAAATCAGCAGGGATGTAAAGGCCTTCAACCTTTACTAACATGTCCTCTACTTGTTCATAAGCCTCTTCTCTTGAATTGTCTGCCATCTCTAATGAGATTCTAGCAGATTGCACCTCAAAGATTCCAAGTTTCTCCATTACAAAGAGTGGCATGAGGTTTATTCCTGACCCAAGGTCACATAGAGCCTTCTCAAAGGTCATGGTGCCTATGGTACAAGGTATTAGGAACTTTCCAGGATCCTGTTTCTTCTGAGGCAATCTCAGTTGATCCAATGCATTTAGTTCATTGGTGAATAGGGGAGGTTCATCTCCCCATGTCTCATTACCAAATAAATTGGCATTCAGCTTCATGATTGCACCAAGGAACTTGGCAACTTTCTCTTCAGTAACATCCTCATTCTCTTCTGAAGAGGAATACTCATCAGAGCTCATGAAGGGCGTAAGGAGGTTTAATGGAATCTCTATGTTCTCTAGATAAGCCTCAGAGTCCTTTGGTTCCTCAGAGGGAAACTCCTTATTGATCTCTGGACGTCCTAGGAGGTCTTCCTCCTTGGGATTCATGACCTCCCCTTCCTCCTTGGATTCGGCCATGATTGTTATATCAATGGCCTTGCACTCTCTCTTTGGATTCTCTTCTGTATTGCTTGGGAGAGTACTAAGAGGAGTTTTAGTGATCTTCTTACTCAGCTGACCCACTTGTGCCTCCAAATTTCTAATGGATGACCTTGTTTTATTCATGAAACTCAGAGTGGCCTTAGATAGATCAGAGACTAAATTTGCTAAGCTAGATGGATTCTGCTCAGAATTCTCTGTCTGTTGCTGAGTAGATGATGAAAAAGGTTTACTACTGTTAAACCTGTTTCTTCCACCATTATTAAAGCCTTGTTGAGGCTTTTGATCCTTCCTTGAGAGATTTGGATGATTTCTCCATGAGGGATTATAGGTGTTTCCATAGGGTTCACCCATGTAATTCACCTCTACTATTGCAGGGTTCTCAGGATCATAAGCTTCTTCTTCAGAAGATGCCTCTTGAGTATTGTTGGATGCAGCTTGCATTCCATTCAGACTCTGAGAAATCATATTGACTTGCTGAGTCAATATTTTATTCTGAGCCAATATGGCATTCAGAGTATCAATTTTAAGAACTCCCTTCTTCTGAGGCGTCCCATTACTCACAGGATTCCTCTCAGAAGTGTACATGAACTGGTTATTAGCAACCATGTCAATGAGTTCTTGAGCTTCTGCAGGCGTTTTCTTTAGGTGAATCGATCCACCTGCAGAAGTATCCAATGACATCTTAGCTAATTCAGACAGACCATCATAGAATATATCCAGGATGGTCCATTCTGAAAGCATGTCAGAAGGACACTTTTTGGTCAGTTGCTTATATCTCTCCCAAGCTTCATAGAGGGATTCACCTTCTTTTTGTCTGAAGGTTTGAACATCCACTCTAAGCTTACTCAGCTTTTGAGGAGGAAAAAACTTGGCTAAGAAAGCCGTGACCAGCTTATCCCAGGAGTTCAGGCTATCTTTGGGTTGAGAGTCCAACCATATTCTAGCTCTGTCTCTTACAGCAAAAGGGAAAAGCATGAGCCTGTAGACTTCAGGATCTACTCCATTAGTCTTAACAGTATCACATATCTGCAAGAATTCAGTTAAGAACTGAAAAGGATCTTCAGATGGAAGTCCATGAAACTTGCAGTTCTGTTGCATCAGAAAAACTAATTGAGGTTTCAGCTCAAAATTGTTTGCTCCAATGGTAGGGATGGAGATGCTTCTTCCATGTAAATTGGAATTTAGTGCAGTAAAGTCACCAAGCATCTTCCTTGCATTGTTATTATTTTCGGCTGCCATATCCTCTTTCTGTTCGAAAATTCCTATAAGGTTGTCTCTGGATTGTTGTATTTTAGCTTCTCTTAGTTTCCTTTTCAGAGTCCTTTCAGGTTCAGGGTCTGCTTCAACAAGAATGTTCTTGTCCTTGCTCCTGCTCATGTGAAAAAGAAGAGGACTAAAGATACCGGGGATCCTCTTTACCACAGTATAGAGGTTCTCTTGTGTGAGTAGAAGAAAAGAAGAATAAGAATGTAGAAGAGAAGAATTCAAACTCAGAGGAGAGGAGGGAGTTCGAATTTTGGGTGAAGAGAAGTGTTAGTAGATAATTAAATAAATAGAAGAGGATGAGAGAGAAGAGAATTTTCGAAAATAATTTTTGAAAAGGAGTTGATGATTTTCGAAAATTAAAGGGGAAATAAAATTAAAATTAAAATTTAAAACAATTAATTAATTAAAAAGAATTTTTGAAAAAGAGGGAGGTATTTTCTAAAATTAGAGAGGGATAGTTAGTTAGGTAGTTTTGAAAGAGATAAGAAACAAACAAAAAGTTAATTAGTTAGTTGAAACAAATTTTGAAAATCAATTTTTAAAAGATAAGAAGATAAGAAGTTAGAAAAGATATTTGAAAAAAATATGATATGAAAAGGTATGATTAAAAAGATATGATTTTGAAAAAGATAAGATAAAAAGATATTTTTGAAAAGATATGATTGAAATTAGTTTTGAAAAAGATTTGATTTTTTTAAAATCACAATTAATGGCTTGATTCACAAGAAATCACAAGATATGATTTTAGAACTTAAAGTTTGAATCTTTCTTAACAAGTAAGTAACAAACTTGAAATTTTTGAATCAAAACATTAATTGTTGATGATATTTTCGAAAATATGATGTAAAGTTAAGAAAAAGATTTTTTTAAAAAATATTTTTAAAATTTTCAAAAATAAATATGAAAAATGAAAAAGATATGATTTTTGAAAAAGATTTTGAAAAAGATAAGATTTTTAAATTGAAAATTTGATTTGACTCATAAGAAACAACTAAATTTTAAAAAGTTTTGAAAAAGTCAACTCAAATTTTCGAAAATTTATGAGTGAAAAAAGGGAAAGATATTTTTTTTTATTTTTGAATTTTTAATTATGAGAGAGAAAAACATGAAAAAGACTCAATGCATGAGAATTTTTAGATCAAAACAATGAATGCATCCAAGAACACTATGAATGTCAAGATGAACACCAAGAACACTTTGAATGTCAAGATGAACACCAAGAACATATTTTTGAAAAATTTTTGATGCAAAGAAAACATGCAAGATACTAAACTTAGAAATCTTTAATGCTTAGACACTATGAATGCAAAGATGCACATGAAAAACAACAAAAGACACAAAATAAGAAAACATCAAGATCAAACAAAAAGACTTATCAAGAACAACTTGAAGATCATGAAGAACACTATGAATGCATGAATTTTCGAAAAATGCATAAATTTTTAGAAAAAATGTAATTGACACCAAACTTAAAAATTGACTCAAGACTCAAACAAACAACATAAAATATTTTTGATTTTTATGATTTTATTAATTTTTTTTTTTGATTTTTGTATATTTTTTTTGAAAAACATATAGGAAAAAGAAATAAGAAATTCAAAAATTTTTTATAAGATACAAGGGTTAGACATGGCTTAATAGCCAGCCAAGCTTTAGAAGATACAAGTAAGTCATACAATAACAAATTTGATTAGCAACAACTAGCTTGCTCTTGTAATGATGACTTGGAAGCCTCAGTCCAAATGAATTTAGACATGGCTCTACAGCCAGCCATGCTTCTACATGCTTCATAAAACTCTAGAATTCATTCTTAAAAATTCCGAAATAATTTTCGAAAACAAAAGGAAAATTTTTTTTGAAAGATTTTTGGAAATTTTTTTTTGAAAATAAAACGAAAAAGAAAATTACCTGATCTGAGCAACAAGATGAATTGTCAATTGTCCAAACTCGAACAATCCCCGGCAACGGCGCCAAAAACTTGGTGTTGTTGTCGGACCAACTTGGCACTGATGTTACCGGACCAAAACTTGCCAAAAACTCGAACAATCCCCAGCAACGGCGCCAAAAACTTGGTGCACAAAATTGTGATCCCTGATAATGGCTCCAAAAACTTGGTGCTCTAATCTTAATTCATAATTTGCCACAACTTCGATACAACTAACCAGCAAGTGCACTGGGTCGTCCAAGTAATAAAACCTTACGTGAGTAAGGGTCGATCCCACGGAGATTGTTGGTATGAAGCAAGCTATGGTCATCTTGTAAATCTCAGTCAGGCGGATATTAAATGGTTATGGAGTTTTTGAATAATAATAGTAAATAAAACATAAAATAGGATAGAGATACTTATGTAATTCATTGGTGAGAATTTCAGATAAACGTATAGAGATGCTTTCGTTCCTCTGAACCTCTGCTTTCCTGCTGTCTTCATCCAACCAATCCTACTCCTTTCCATGGCAAGCTGTATGTTAGGCATCACCATTGTCAATGGCTACATCCTGTCCTCTCAATGAAAATGGTCCAATGCGCTGTCATTGCATGGCTAATCATCTGTCGGTTCTCGATCATACTGGAATAGGATCCATTGATCCTTTTGCGTCTGTCACTACGCCCAGCACTCGCGAGTTTGAAGCTCATCACAGCCATCCCTTCCCAGATCCTACTCGGAATACCACAGACAAGGTTTAGACTTTCTGGATCTCAGGAATGGCCATCCATGGGTTCTAACTTATACCACGAAGATTCTGATTAAGGAATCCAAGAGATACTCATTCAATCTAAGGTAGAACGGAAGTGGTTGTCAGGCACGTGTTCATAGGGGATGATGATGACTGTCACGATCATCATATTCATGTTGAAGTGCGAATGGATATCTTAGAAGCGGAAGAAGTTGAATTGAATAGAAAAATAGTAGTACTTTGTATTAATTCATGAGGAACAGCAGAGCTCCACACCTTAATCTATGGTGTGTAGAAACTCTACCGTTGAAAATACATAAGTGATAAAGTTCAGGCATGGCCAAATGGCTAGCCCCCCAAACGTGATCTAAAGATGAAACTAAAGATTATGTAAATACAATAGTGAAAAGTCCTATTTATACTAAACTAGTTACTAGGGTTTACAGAAGTAAGTAAATGATGTAGAAATCCACTTCCGGGGCCCACTTGGTGTATGCTTGGGCTGAGCTTGAAGTTTACACGTGGAGAAGTCATTCTTGGAGTTGAACGCCAGTTTGTAACGTGTTTCTGGCGTTCAACTCTTGTTCGTGACGTGTTTCTGGCGTTTAACTCCAGACTGCAGCGTAGAACTAGCGTTCAACGCCCTTTTGCGTCATCTAAACTCGGGCAAAGTATGGACTATTATATATTGCTGGAAAGCCCTGGATGTATACTTTCCAACGCCGTTGAGAGTGCGCCATTTAAAGTTCTGTAGCTCTAGAAAATCAACTTTGAGTGCAGGGAGGACAGAATCCAACAGCATCAGCAGTCCTTCTTCGACCTCTGAATCTGATTTTTGCTCAAGTCCCTCAATTTCAGCCAGAAAATACCTGAAATCACAGAAAAACACACAAACTCATAGTAAAGTCCAGAAATGTGAATTTAACATAAAAACTAATAAAAACATCCCTAAAAGTAACTAGATCCCTAACTAGATCCTACTAAATTATCCGCTCAACAATTGCAGAAGAAGTAGAGATGAAAACAGTAGAGAAATTTAGATCTAAATCACAATTCCTTCAATTATGGAGTGAAATAAACAGAAAGAGATCTCAAGGTGAGAATGAAACAGAATTTCATCAATTCTTCACCCAAGACTCCAAACAAAGAATAGAAAATGCAGAAGCAAGAACAAAGAAGAAGAGAGATCAATTCTCCTTCCCAATTCCCAAACTCCCAAAGCTAGAAAATAAAATTGAGAATTCAAAAGTAAGCAAAAAGTTCTAAAAATAAAAAAGAAGGTCCTCTCTAACTCAAACTAGCTTCTATTTATACACTTCCTATTTTCAGATTTTAGAATTTAGAGTGGTCTTTTAATTTTGTGAGAATTAGATTTTATTTTATTTTTAGACTTAAAATTTAGTCATGGTGCACTCCCAGGGCACGACTCAGTTGAAAAACCAAACTGAGTGCCCAAACTTGCTTTTCCTTGCCCATTTTGGTGCGCGTCCCAGCCTTGTTAATGTTGCACTTCAATAGAGCTCAGTTGTAAAAATGAACTGAGCTCTATGTCTTGCCTTGGGTGTGTCCAGCACGCGTTCTAACTCCCTGGCCGTGTCATCTTGTGCTGTTGATTTCCTCCTTGGTATGCTTCCTAGCGTGCCAATGTGTGGGGAGTGAGGGGGAGTAGCGCTCAGTTGTGGGCTTCATGCTTCCAAGTTCGATCCTTGGTGGAAGCAAATTGGTGTTGATTTCCTTGGAAGAGTGGAGTGCTCCTTCCTAGCCTTTCATGAGGCTCCCTAGTTGGAACCTTGGGGGAGCCATTTTGGCTCATTTTCTTTGCACAAAGAGTAGTGCTCCTCCCTTGTTCTCCATGGAGCTCCCAGGTTCGAATCCTTGCCAAATCATTTTGGCTTATTTTCCTTGCAAGCTTGGTAGCTTGAGGTCCCTTGTTCGAACCTTGGGGAAGGCTTTTTGGCCAATTTTGCTTGTTTTCCTTGCAAGGAGCGTTCCTTGCTTCCCTTGGGTCATGAGTTCGAAACTTGGTGGCTTCATTCCTTGGAATTTTGCTTTGAATTTATTTTGGAATAAGCCCGATAAAGCTCACTTAGTGAACTGAGCTTTATGTCCTTGCCTTACTTTCTTTGATGCTCAGTTAACTAAGTGAACTGAGCTTTGTGCCTTGCTTCCTCCTTTTATTCCTTGTGAAGCTCGGTTCACTCTCCTAACCTAGCTTTCCTTCTTCCTCAATGATGCCACGCTTTTTCTTCTCCTTTGGCTACGCTTCTTGTTTTCTTTGGGCACGCTCCTTAGGCCACGCTTTTCTTATTTTTTTCTTTTCTTCACCTACAAGTAATCAAAACAACCAATCAAAGTATCACCAAATTCACAAGGTTTAAAGTTCATTCATAATTCAATTAATTTTAGCTTAAACCTCATGATTTTGTGTTAATTAAAGGGTGATTGATTGATTCAACAAAGCATGCAATTCCACTCCAAATTACTCACTTATAATGCAAGAAAGTGCATAAAACCTTATGAAACAAATGGAAATTTCTTGAAAAGCTAGCATAAGATGACTTGTCATCACAACACCAAACTTAAAACTTGCTTGTCCCCAAGTAAGCACTAATCATAAGGTAAAATGAAATGAAACAGAGAAGTATGCGTGTTCTTATTTAGGAGATAGTTAAACTTGGTTCATGGGGTTTTATGCAGACAATGGTAGCTCATTTATTATTTGCTGTTACATAAGATATGTTTCCTCAAAGATTCACTAAGGTTGCTGCTATAATGCTTTACTTTTTGCTTAATCCCTTGCTAGCTTTTCCTTCTTTATTTTTGCTTAGAGCTTATTGTTCATTGAAGGCTTGGTGGTAAATGTTGCAGTAGCCTTTGGCTTAGTTTTGCTCAACATTCCTTCACCACAGACACATGGCTCACATTTTCTTCCTAGGATCATTGATGCCTTGCATCTCTTTGGACTACTAAATGTTTTGTAGCTAGGTTGCTCTTTATTGTGGACTTTCAGTTAGCAATCCCAAATCAGTTGATTTAAGTGACCATGTTTTGAAATACTCCTTAGAACATACTTGTCCAAGCATATCCTAGTACAAAAATTGTAACGACCCAATTTCTGGTACGTCATGATCTTACTAGAAACTGAGAGCTACCAATTTGTCTTCCTAATTATTATCTATTATTTATCATATGAGCCTGATTCGTTGTTAAAAACGTAGTTAATTTGCGAGGTACTTTTTTTTTAAAATGTTTGGATTAATAAATAGAATCATTCATAAGCAATTCACAAATAATAATAGATAAAACGGTTATAAACAACCACACATAAATACATCTCAAGCAGTTGAAACATTCCGTGATCCAGCTTTATTAGAGTATAGCCTTTTAGTTAGAACACCCCTAGATATAGCTAAATAATATAGACATATATATATATATATATATATACATACATACATACAACATCCCAGGTCCTGACCTGTTCAAGAAGTCCCTAAGCTGGCACCCAGGCTAACCTAGACTCTATACTCACCTAGTCCCTCTAAACTACTAAAGCGAGGGAAAGTACGTTCTAGGTCTTCAAAACTCAAGTCAGGTGGAACGTCATCAAAAGGTAGAACATCATCTGCTACTCCTCTACACGATCAGACATTGCCATAGGACGTCTCTCTGGTACCTCATCAAGTAGCCACACAACAGGAGTCTTGTACACATGATTTAAGTTAAAGTTCACGTACAAATGGGGTGTAGACATTAGCTGGTCTCACAGTATATACACGTAAACAGAGAACGAGATTCACCCTAGACTCAGAAGACTATCTAGAGCGGAATCCTCTTTGCAGAACCATCATCAACGAACTACGGAAGGGTACTCATACTTCTATCTGAAGGGGGAAGGGAGAGAGAAGGGGTAAGAACTTGGGAGTTCTTAGTAGGTCGGGGTTATTAGTTAAGTTCATTAATTCCGTGTAGTTTAGCAGACAAATAGCAGAATACAAGAAGCAGTAAATAGAAGATACATATAAATAGAGGAAATAGAGAAAATAGAAAACAGAACACAAACAGAAAAATACAAAAAAATACAACACAGACACAGAGAATATAATACAAACAAGGAAAGCATACATTCATACAACAATCATAACAGAGGAAAATGCACAACCAAGTATGATGCATATCTAGCCCTAGTGCAGGTAATGAGCTCATTTGTCGGTTACAAACCCACTCCCGACGTTACCCAGCAACCTCTGTCTGGATAAGGCTTTCCTGTTGGCAATATCCACTGCAAGCAACCTTTGTCTTGCAGGGCGGCACTTATTAGCCGATATACGCCCAACAGACTCACTATAAGCAACCTCTGTCTTATAGGAGCAACAACATACTCACTGTAAGCAACCTCTATCTTACAGGAGCAACAACACACTCACTGTAAGCAACCTCTGTCTTACAGGAGCACACTCATCTCGATACCTCTGTAAGCAACCTCTGTCTTACAACAAAGCATTATAGCAAGGTATCCCAGGAAAGCGTTCTCAATGGTCGTACCACCATCTATCTGACTGCCTCTCTGTAGCAGATTCTTACATAATCATTCTCATTATCATCATTCATTAACATTCTCATTATTCATCATCACTTTCATATTCTTATGCAGTACTTCTTTCTTTCTCTGTTAAATCATGCTATACAAACTCTACAGCTTTTACTTTTACAACATCTTAATTCAAACCATTTCTCTTTATCACATTACTCTTTTCTCTTTGTCTTTTTACTTTGCTCTGATTACTCTTTTCTCTGTATCCCTTTATTCTGCTCTGGTTACTCTGTTCTCTGTGTTTCCTTACTCTGCTTTGATTTCTCTGTTTAACGTATGTATTTAAAGCTTATGTAAATTTCGGTATGAATAGTTAGTATGTCCCAAGTATAGGTTCATTAAGTCTATACTGAAACAGTTTAACTTTTCATATTATACCTAATCCTATTCGCAATTCCAGGACTAACTATGTTGCCCTAGTTCGTTCACTAGTCTCTGTCTGTTTTTTTGTCATTAAAACTTTACAGAATTTTTCTTCGATTTTTATCTTTTCTTCAATTTTTTATCTTTTATTTATCTTTGCCTCACTAATATGTTTTTACCACTCCCTAAGTGTTTTATGAAAGTAATTATGAGATTCTGTGCTTAAAGTTGTCTTTCTAAAGCTTTTACAGAAAACTGCCTTTTCTGCATTATTTTATTATTTTTATTAAAATATTATTTTTAATTAAATATTATTATTTAATATTTTATTATTTTTATTATTTTATTATTAAATTTTCGAAAATTAACTTACTTTTACTTTTAACCTTTAAATTCACTTTTTACCACCCGTAACTTTTAATATTTCTACTTTTACCACCCTAACTTTCAGAAATTACAAAATAACCCCCCAAACACCAAAATATTTACTTCCTTGCCCTTTTATGGATCAAAAAGGTGTTCTTCATTGTTCTTCATCACACTCAAAGTGTTCTTCATGTTCTTCATAAATTCTTCAGATTCCTTCTCTGTTTTTACTCGTTTTTCAGTCTTTTCAGCAACCGATTTTTACTATAATTGATAATAAATTAGCAGCCACTAAAACCCCATCTTTTCTACATGATAAAAATTGAACCTCAATTTAAGCTTAGGGTTTCGTTTTTCCAGCTGCCCAAGAACATGAACTTTAAAGCTTGAATTTCATCAAATTTCATCAAAATTTCACCAAATTTTCACCAAGAATCAATCATATATGCAACCAATTTTTAGCACAGCCAATTTATACAACATTCACACAACTCAAACACAAATAATCAAGATTAATTTCGTGACACCCTACCTGGTTTTGCTGCTCCTAATTCAATTAAACTTTCAGGTGGTCCTTAAGCACTTTTTCCTCCTAAATCACATCAAGAAAACACATATTTAACCATGTTTCCTTGAAACCGAATCAAAAGAGAGATGGTGCAACCAACTCACCTTGATTCCAGCCTTGATAAGTCATATGATCATGTAGAGAAAGAAGAGAGGATCATTTTGGTCGGATTGGAATTTTGATTTGAGTTTTAGTTCAGCAAAAATCAAGCTTTGAAGATTTGGAACTAAGAACTTTTCTCTCTTTTTCTCTCTACCTATTTTCGGCCACAAAGTGAAAATGAGCCAGCCCTGAGGGTTTTGGGGGTGTAGGATGAGTTGTGATTGGTTGGCTTGGAGGTGGATTAAAATAATATTAAAATATCTCAGGGGTATAACTACTAAAACTAAATGTATTGGAACACTTGCAAAAACATCTCTAAAAATTATTTTCTGAGCTACTAGCATAAATGACACTAGTAACATATTTATTATGAGAATAAAACATGAATAATTAGGCGTTAGCATTGCTAAAGTCATCAGAGAGTGTTGGTGCTACGCTGCACGAGTAAACTGTGAACCCGGTTAAACCGATTTCCTGTTTTTAACTAAAACAGACCAGGTAACCTTATAATATCATTCAAGCATCTTCTAATACTAATATAATACTAATATTATACTATTATATCTATTCTCTCATGAATCAAGTCCGGTTCGTTAAACTGAGACTACTTACGAAAATCAGAATTAAAACTGCTAACCGGTATGGTTCAAAAACTAGGTTCTTCGTGATTGCGTTATCGAGCTTGCCTCAGAAGAGGATCTAGCTTAAGGATGACATAATGACAATGAGGATCGAGATACTTGTTGATATAGAAGAGGTATTCCCTTTACTGATCTTTCAGAGGAATCCGTGCCTTTAGAAAAGATCTCGCGTACTCGAAAATCAGGGTTGTTACAAAAATACCACAGGCATGTGTCCTAGGATCCAAGCTATTGGTGTCTAGCCTTATTGTTTATTTCTTTGCCACTTTTTGGCTTTTCTCTTTCTTTTTCTTTATACTTTGATTCATTTTCAAAGGATTTTCAATAATACAAGGCTTCATAGCAGCAAACTAGCTTAGGCTTCAAAGAACATGTCATTATGCAGCATTTATTTTGTGAGCTAACAATTGAATCAAACATATACCACCACAAACTTTCATTCTAACTTTTGCAACATTGAACAATTACTTTTCTAAATCAAACATTTTTTTCTTTTATTCAGTCATCAAGGAAACAAAGCAAAATTCAAGATAATGAAGGATGACAAGATTATGCAGACAGCTTATTCTAGCAAAAATTATGCAGAACAAAAAGCACTTGGAGGCATATCATGTTTCAGATATACATCTTCCTTATTTAATTTGAAATTATGAAAGAACTTCATCACCTTTTAGTTGTTGTGCTCCTGGCTTTTACTTGATTCTCCCTTCTTCTTCTTTCTTTTCCCGAGCTTGGAATAGTCTCAAACTTCTTCACTAGGGCACCTTCTATCCCAGATAGGATCTATGAGACCTGAAAGCCTAGCTGCCTCCAATATTTGATACATCATTTTTGTATAATGCTGGGTCTTTTCTTTCTTTCGGTCTCTTAAGTCTTGGCACAACTCAAATGGTTTGATTTGTGAATTTAGTCCTGGCATACAGTGGGTCAAATAATCCAATTTTGCTTGTGTATTTTCATAATGCTCTATTCACTGTACTTGTCTAGTCTCTCCAATGGTATGATGAACATTCTTCCACTGATACAAGTTGTGAGTATATTCCCCATATTTGGCCTGGCTTAGGTACAATTTATCATATGATTCTTGGAATTCTGTCGATCGTTCCTTTTGTCCTCCAAGAATCCTTGCTTGAAACTCTTGTTGTTGAGCCATCATTTGTTGATGCCAGCTTGGTTGTGTTTCCTCCATTCGGTGCTGTCAAGATTTATTTTGCTCTCTATCCTTCAAATATTGCTCCCTGTGCTCTAGATATTGCTCTTGTTGTTGCAAATATAGCTCCTGTTGCCTTGAATACTACTCTTGTGCTCTCACATTTTGTTGTGATATTTCATCAAGAGCTTCTTGCAATTGACTCATGTCTATGGCACCAGGAACTTGCTCGTCCCTCTTTTGTGATCTTCTTCTTCTCTGAGTTCTTTCTTCCTCTTGATCATGCTCTTTCTCTTCATTAAGACCCTCCATTTTTCTCTTTGTAATTCCTCTGGTTCCTCTCACTTTCTCTGTGTCCTCATCTTCGAAGAGCACTCCAGCTTTGTTACACAATCTCAGAATCGTGCTTGGGTGTCCGAGCCTACCCGATTTGTATGTGTCTTCAGCCATCTCCTAGATACTGTCTGCTATGAGTTGGGAGAGGTTGATTTCTCCTCCATGTAGGATGCAGTATGTCAAGAGGGCTCTCTTGATTATGATCGATGAGGTATTCGCAGTAGGGAGTATTGATCCCTTTACTACCTCATACCACCCCTTGGCCTCAGGTGTGAGATCAAATCTTCTCAGACAACTTGGGGTTCCCTTTGAATCTCTTTCCTAGTCTCTTCCTTCAATACATAACCCTTCCAATATTTTATCAGGGTCATTATCACCATGCAATCTGTCTTCAAAGCTAAGCTCCTCATAAGTTATGGTTCTCAACTTTAGGGCTCTTGTAATTGATGGTGGACTAAAATCCAACTTAACACCTCTGACATAACATTTATAATGGGGGCTATCCTCGCTTTCTTTCACAGTATTGGCGTAAAATTTTCTTATCATAACAGCACTAATCTTAGTGAGAGGATGGCATAGAAGCTCCCATCTCATTTCCTTGGTGATTTGTCTCATGATGGGATACTCCCCTTCCCTCAGCTCGAAGCCCATTTCAGGGATGATATGCTTTGTTTTCATGAGCCTATGGTATCTTGCTTCATGAAACTGGGATTTGAACTTCTTTGTGTCATAGGATGGGGGTTCGGTCACCATTAGTTCTTTTCCTGATCTTCTCCTTGAACTTAAAGAATCCATTGAATTTGGGTAAGAAGAAGAGACAGGTGGGGTTGTGTTTGGAGTGATGTTCGGTCTTGTTGTGAAAGGGAAGAAGAAGTTATGTGCTGTTTAGCGAAAGGGGACTTGTTGGCTGTGTGTCTGGAGTAGAAGAAGAGTGAAGCTAAAGTTTTCAAGTGAAGGTAGCTTGTATGAATGTGTAAGCCATGTTGTGTTAGAGGCTATTTATAGACAAGGCTTCCAAGTTTTCTAACAAGACCACAAGGGAGGAGGGGGTTCGGTTATGATAATGAAGGGTGAAGATTGAGTTGAACGATATAGAGAACTCATAAAATGAATGGCTTGCATGCATTGTTGAAGCTTGACGAGGATTCTCTTCTCATTGGTTGCATACTTTTCGGTGTCCAATGGTGCATGCATACAAATTTTGCTTTCCAAGGGGCGCGCTTCACTAGGCACATGTGATCACTTCTCACTTGGCTTGTCATAGCCGTGGTTCTTCTTTTTCTTGTCCTCTTCTCAATCTTCTCTTTCCTATTCAATCAAATCAACAAAACGGTGAGGTTTAGGACAGAACACGGTAGTGTAGTGGTGAACACTTAAACTAGCTATCATGTGCTTTATTCATAAAAAGCCCATTGTGTTCCTTAAATAATGGATCAAGATTTGGTGAACACTAAACTTGTCCATTGCTAAGGAATCAATATAAACTGCACACGGTCCATCACAATTGGCATGTAATTCCTAAAGCACATTTTATTCCTAAAATGAATACTATATATGATCCATTCATGTATGACTTGATTATATGAACAGAAGTTAGTTCCTCTGAAAATTAGTGCATATGTAGACACCAAACTTAATGTTTGGTTATATACTTTATCCCAATGACTAAGCATATAGTCTAAGAGAGTTTGAAAAGCCAATTTGGAGTGCCTTGAGGCACACCAAACTTAGAAATCTAACATATGCTCCAAAGTAATGCATGCAGCTATCAGATAAGTTCATGAGGAATCGAATTCATGCTAGAATGATCATAGATTATTGAATTTTAAAGACAAGACAAAAATCTTAGATCATGGGTTACCTCTCATGGAGCACTCTTTTATTGTCATTAGCTTGACATTGGCCCTCTCATTAGGGTGGTTGCTGACTGTAATGTCTCAGCTTGTCTCCCCTGATTGTGATCTTCCTTTTAGTGCCTTGATGCTCAATTTCAGCATGCTCCAGTGAGAGTATTTTGCTGACCGTGTAGTAGTCATCAGCTTGTTGGCTTGCCCCCAGTTGTTGGTAGACTAACTGCATTTTATCCCCTTTTTAGAATCCTTCAGTTGGGATCTTTTTGTTCTTCCACCCCTTTTTAACCCTTTTCTTGCCTTTCTTCTTTCTGTGTGTGGATCCTTCCCCCTTTTTGGCAATGGGTTGTATCTTAGGACTTTCCTTCTCAGTAACTAACACTTCAACTTCTTCTTGCTTTTCTACATCACTTTGCACAGTGTCATTCTCTTTTTGCGCTGCTGTGTTGTTTGTTTCTTGCTCTGAAAGGTAATCAATGATTGTCTTGTTTGTTTTCTTCTTCCATTACAAATCTCTTTTATCAGTCTCCATGTAGTTTATCTTTTCATCAATGTGTTATGTTTCTGGGAAGACATTCAAGGTGATGCTTTCATCATGCATTCGGATGCTCAGCTCTCCTTGCTCCACATCTATAATGGCCCTAGCTGTGGCCAAGAATAGTCTTCCAAGTATAATGGAATCACCTTCATCCTCATCTGAGTCTAAGACCACAAAGTCTACAGGGAATATGAATTTATCTACCTTAACTAGAAGGTTTTCAATCACACCCCTGGGACATATTATTGACTTATCCACCAGTTCCAGAGACATTTGTATTGATTTCACTTCCTCTATACAAAGCTTTTTCACCAAAGAAGAGGGCATTAGGTTGATACTTGCCCCTAAATCACACATTGCCTTGTTGATGCTTAATCTTCCAATGGTACAAGGCAGAAAGAAACTTCCAAGGTCTTCAAGTTTGGGTGGAAGCCCTTTTTGAATTAATGCCCTGCATTCTTCAGTGAGAGGCACTGTTTCCTTCTCTTGCCAACTCCTCTTCTTGTTAATAAGCTCTTTCAAGAACTTTGCATATAGAGGCATCTGCTCTAGTGCCTCAGCCAGTGGAATATTTATCTCTAATTTCTTTAAGACTTCAAGAAATTTTGGGAAATATTGGTCCTTAGTCTCCTTATTGAACCTTTGGGGATATGGTAATGGAGGTGTGAAGTTCACTCCCTGCCTGTGATCCTTGGTTGGTTCCTCCATTGCTTCTTTCCCTTTTCTTGAAATTTGTGGCTGGTCTTCCTTTTCTTGAGCTTGATTTTGAGTTTGCTTGCTTGCTGTTACATCCTTGTCATTGGCTTCCTCTTTTTCAACCTGCTTCTTGTCATTTTCCTTTGGCTTCTTGGTTGCTCCTTCATCTTTCACCAAGATCTTTCGACTCCTTAGCTGTATGGCTTTGTATTCTTCCTTCGGATTTGGAATGGTATCACTTGAGAGTGAGCTTAAAGGTCTCTCAATAGCAATTTGCTTGGAAAGCTGTCCAATCTGCCTCTCCATATTCTTCATGGAAGCTTCCTGGTTCTTTGTTGTCATCTCTTGGTGCTTCATCATTTTTTCCATTAAGATCTTCAAATTGGTGATCCTCTGAGGGTCTTGTGAGATTGGTGGCTTGTTAGATGTTGATGGTTGGTGGTAAGTGTTTTGATTGGTGGCTTGGTTATTGGATGGATGATGGTTAGAATTGGGGTAAGTGTTTTGTGGTTTTCTGTATGTGTTTTGGTTATTATTCTGCTGGTTATTGTGGTTTGTATTTTTCCAACTGTTTTGGTTTGAATTCTTTTGCCATGGCTGTTGAGTTTGATTGTGATTGTCTCCCTATCTGAGGTTGGGGTGGTTCTTCCAGGAGGGGTTGTAAGTGTCACAATAAACCTCATTTGGCCCAGAATTTTGGATGTGCATATACTGGACTTGTTCCTGCTGTTGATCCTCTTAAGTTTCTTCATTTGTCCCCCATGTGGGTGATGGTTGGCTTGTGTTTACTACTGCAACTTGAAAACTATCAATCCTCTTGGCCATTTGCTCAAATTGTTGTTGAATCTGCTGCTGCATCATTTTATTTTGAGCTAAGATTGAGTCCACTCCTTCCAACTCCATTACTCCCTTCCTTTGTGATGGTTGGCGTTGCCTTTGGTGAGCAAAGAAATATTGGTTGTTAGCCACCATATCAATGAGATTTTGAGCCTCCTCTGCGATTTTCATGAGTTACAAAGAGCCCCCGGCTGAGTGATCCAGAGCTTCCTGAGATTTCAATGTTAAGCCTTCATAAAAATTCTGCAATATGTCCCATTCATTGAACATTTTAGGAGGGCACTTCCTGATTAGAGCCTTGTATCTCTCCCATGCCTCATAGATGGGTTCAGTATCCATCTGTGTGAATGTTTGTACTTTAGTCTTCAACCTGATAATCCTATGAGGTGGGTAAAATTTGGCAAGGAACTTGCTCACTAGATCTTCCCAATTGTTGATGCTGTCTCTTGGGAAGGATTCCAACCATTGAGTAGCATTGTCTCCGAAGAAAAATAGAAATAACAGTAGCTTGTAGCTATCAGGAGGCACACCATTGGTTTTAACAGTATCACAAATCTTCAGGAAAGTAGACAAGTATTGGTTCGGATCTTCAAGTGGTCCTCCTCTATAGGAGCAGTTATTTTGAACCAAGGTGATGAGTTACGGCTTCAATTTAAAATTATTTACGTTAACAATTGGGGTAAGAATGCTACTCCCACAATGTCTAGGATTTGCAAATGTATAGGAAGCCAAAACTCTTCTCTGAGGTGGATTGTTGTTGTTATTGGTTGCTCCTGCTGATGGATTTGTTGGGTTTGTTGAGTGTTCTTCCATGTCTTGGAATTCTTCTTCTGAATCTTCTTCTCCCACAATGCCTTTCCCCCTTTCTGCTCTTCTTAATCTCCTGAGGGTTCTTTCGTCTTGTTCACAAAAGGTGGGTATAGCTCCCCTTGTCCCTGACATACAAACCAATCACAAAAGAAAATCACACAAAACCAGAAAAACCAGGAAAACTTCACTCTATTGCTAAAGTGAGGTTTTAGTTAGCTTAAGCAAAAATTCAAACAGTTAGTGTGTTAGTAAAAAAAAAATAAAGAAACAGAAAAGAAAAAGTGCTTGATCTAGACCTCCACTTTACTTAATGATTGTCAATCTAATCAATCCGCGACAACGGCGACAAAAACTTGATGTGTGGAAAATGATCCAACACAAAACTCACTGGCAAGTGTACCGGGTCGCATCAAGTAATAATAACTCAGATGAGTGAGGTCGATCCCACAGGGATTGAAGGATTGAGCAATTTTAGTTAGGTGGTTGATTTAGTCAAGTGAACAAGTGTTGATTTGAGTGATTTGTATCCAACAGAAGCTAAATTGCATGAAATTTAAAGGTAGAGGGATAATTGACAAGAATTTAAAGTGCAGAAGAATTAAAAGAGCTGAATCTTAAGGTGCAAGTAATGTAAATTACAAAAACTTAGATTGCAAGAAATGTAAATAACTGAAACTTAAAATGCAAGAAATATAAATGGCTTAAATCATAAAAGGTCTTGGGCACTGGGATTGTAGAAGTTAAACAAGCAAAAGTAAATGACAATTAATAAAGTAGTAGAAGGTGAATTTACATGCAGCAGATCTAAACAAGAAAGGAAAAATTTCTTGAGCAACCAAACAGAAAGCAAAATGCAGCTTAATTGCAATAGCAAAAGGAAAATTTAAGATATCAGGGGTGGAGGAGACTATAAAACAAGTCTAGATCTCAAATCCTTCCTTGATCCAACAAGAGAATAATTGCAGAAAAGTAAAAGACAGATTGCAGAAGAAGTAGAGATGAAAACAGTAGAGAAATTTAGATCTAAATCACAATTCCTTCAATTATGCAGTAAAATAAATAGAAAGAGATCTCAAGGTGAGATTGAAACAGAATTTCTTCAATTCTTCACCCAAGACTCCAAACAAAGAGTAGAAAATGCAGAAGCAAGAACAAAGAAGAAGAGAGATCAATTCTCCTTCTCAATTCCCAAACTCCCAAAGCTAGAAAATAAAATTGAGAATTCAAAAGTAAGCAAAAAAGTTCTAAAAATGAAAAAGAAGGTCCTCTCTAACTCAAACTAGCTTCTATTTATACACTTCCTATTTTTAGATTTTAGAATTTAGAGTGGGCTTTTAATTTTGTGAGAATTGGATTTTATTTTATTTTTGGACTTAAAATTTAGTCATGGTGCACTCCCAGGGCACGGCTCAGTTGAAAAACCAAACTGAGCGCCTAAACTTGCTTTTCCTTGCCTAATTTGGTACGTGTCCCAGCCTTGTTAATGTTGCACTTCAATAGAGCTCAGTTGGAAAAATGAACTGTGCGCTTGATTCCCTCCTTGGTGTGCTTCCTAGCGTGCCAATGTGCGGAGAGTGGGGGAGAGTAGCGCTCAGTTGTGGGCTTCATGCTTCCAAGTTTGATCCTTGGTGGAAGCAAATTGGTGTTGATTTCCTTGGAAGAGTGGAGCGCTCCTTCTTAGACTTTCATGAGGCTCCCTAGTTCGAACCTTAGGGGAGCCATTTTGGCTCATTTTCTTTGCACAAAGAGTAGCGCTCCTCCCTTGTTCTCCATGGAGCTCGCAGGTTCGAATCCTTGCGAAATCATTTTGGCTTATTTTCCTTGAAAACTTGGTAGCGTGAGGTTCCTTGTTCGAACCTTGGGGAAGGCTTTTTAGCCAATTTTGCTTGTTTTCCTTGCAAGGAGCGTTGATAAACCCATATTTTATGATATAATTTGTACTTAATCTGAGTGATTTATTCAATCCTTCACCCACTTATTCATATTCATTGCATGGTTTTACTTTCCCTTCCCTATTATGTGATGTATGTGAAAAACATGTTTCCTATGCTTAAAAATAATTATTTTGATTACCCTTTATTTCCATTCGATGCCGTGATTAGCGTGTTGAGTAGTTTCAGATCTTCTATGGCAGGAATGACTCAAAGGATGGAAAGGAAACATACAAAAATGGAAGGAAACCACAAAATAGAGTTTTTGAAGAAACTGGCAGCCACGCGATCGCATGGGCGACGCGGCCGCATGCCAGCGCGAAAAGGCATTGACGCAGCCGCATGACTGATGCGACTGCGCGCCTTAAGCAGAGCACATATGACGCGATCGCATGACTGACGCGACCGCGTGACAAGAAAAAAACTCCGAATGACGCGACCGCGTGACCCACGCGGACGCGTGACAAAGGCCACGCACCAGAAATTGTAGAAAACGCTCATAGAATTCTGAAGCCCTTTTTGGCCCAAATCCAAGTCCAGAAGGCATAGACCAGAGGTTATGAAGTGGGGGAATGCATCCATTCAAGGAGAGTCTCCACTTTAGTTAGTTTTCATGATTTAGATTTAGTTTTGAGAGGGAGATTCTCTCCTCTCTCTTTAGGATTAGGATTTAGATTTAGGATTTTATTCGCTTTCAGGATTATCTCTTTATCAGGTTCAATATTCCCTTTTATTTACTTTTGCAATTTAATTTATGAATTCTTCCATGTTACAGATCACTCTTTGAATTAATGTTATTTGAGGTATTTCAGTTTATTATTGATCTCTTTTATTTACATTATTGTTATTCCCATCTGAAGACATTTTTATTCCAGTAGATTTACTTTCCTCCCTTTTGGTCTTGGTTAAGAAATCAGTAACTCAGGAGTTATCAAACTCAAACATGATTGATAATTGTTATCTTTGTTAATTAAATTGAACTTCAATAATCCCAATCTTTTCTTAGGAAATAATTAGGATTCGAAGATCAAACCAATTAATCCCTTGACATTCTTTTATCTTAGTAAAGGTTAACAAAGTGGAAATAAGATTCAATTCTCGTCATCATTGATAAGGATAACTAGGATAGGACCTCCAATTTCTCATACCTTGCCAAAAGTTTATTTACAGTCATCTATTTATTTTACTTGTCATTTAAATTGCTTGTTCTTCATTTACTTTATTTGCTAATTAAACTATTCACTCCTCATTCTCAAAACCCCAATTTACAATCTCCATAACCAATAATAAGAACATACTTCCCTGCAGTTCCTTGAGAAGACGACCCGAGGTTTGAATACTTCGGTTATCAATTTTAAAGGGGTTTGTTACTTGTGACAACCAAAAATTTTTGTACGAAGGGATTTCTGTTGGTTTAGAGACTATATCTACAACGCGACTGTTTTTATAAATTTCTTTACTGGCAAAAATCCTAACATCAAGCGTTCCTTGCTTCCCTTGGGTCATGAGTTCGAAACTTGGTGGCTTTATTCCTTGGAATTTTGTTTTGAATTTATTTTTGAAGAAGCCCGATAAAGCTCACTTAGTGAACTGAGCTTTATGTCCTTGCCTTGCTTTCTTTGATGCTCAGTTAACTAAGTGAACTGAGCTTTGTGCCTTGCTTCCTCCTTTTATTCCTTGTGAAGCTCGGTTCACTCTCCCAACCTAGCTTTCCTTCTTCCTCAATGATGCCACACTTTTTCTTCTCCTTTGGCTACGCTTCTTGTTTCCTTTGGGCACGCTCCTTAGGCCACGCTTTTCTTACTTTTTTCTTTTCTTTACATACAAGTTATCAAAACAACCAATCAAAGTATCACCAAATTCATAAGGTTTAAAGTTCATTCATAATTCAATTAATTTTAGCTTAAACCTTATGATTTTGTGTCAATTAAAGGGTGGTTGATTGATTCAACAAAACATGCAATTCCACTCCAAATTACTTACTTACAATGCAAGAAAGTGCATAAAACCTAATGAAACAAGTGGAAATTGCTTGAAAAGCTAGCATAAGATGACTTGTCGTCAGCCATGCGGTAGCTGTGCCTGGTATTTTTCATCCAAGACGAGAAATCCGATAGTTGATTAGCCGTGCAGAAATTGTAGAGGACCATTTTCACTGAGAGGATCTTACAGCTTGCCATGGAAGGGAGCACGCATGGTTGGAAGAAGGCAATAGGAAAGCAGAGGTTTCGAAGTAACAAAGCATCTCCAGACGCTTATCTGAAATTCCCACCAATGAATTACATAAGTAACTTTATTTTATTTTATGTTTTATTTAGCTTTTAATTATCAAAACCTCATAACCATTTGAATCTGCCTGACTGAGATTTACAAGGATGACCATAGCTTGCTTCTTGCCGACAATCTCCATGGGATCGACCCTTACTCATGTAAGGTATTACTTGGACGACCCAGTGCACTTGCTAGTTAGTTGTGCGGAGATGTGAAAAGTGTGAATCACAATTTCCCACACCAAGGTGCTTTCCTCTTCAAGCAGTTTTCATGTAGTAGCTATATAACCAAAAAGTAAAACAAATTAAAATGAGAATGTAATAAACCATGTTCAACTTTTTGCAATTAGTAAAGTAGTAAAGGAAGCCATTAGTTTAATTAAAATAATATTACATCAGATAAAGGTCACTTTTGATACAATATTTCTTTTTAATTATATGCTTTTCCTTATTTAATAATATAATGTAAGGTAAATTCTTTAAAATTTCTAAATTCAAAATCACCAAAACCATTAAAAGATTTAACGGATCCAATGTAAAATGCATACCTGACCGGGGTCTTCAGGGAATAAACAATGTTTCTCTCCCTGATGAACCTAATAACATTAGATAATTACAATCATCACTCAATTACTACCACATAATTACTCATCAATTTCTAATTAATTATTATACATTCTCACACATGCACTTGCAAGACAAAAAGAATCAACAAGGCTTAGAGCTAGAGAGTGTGTGATATTATTTTTCATAACTGCTTTCATCAGAAGTGTTAATTATATTTAGTGCTAAATTAACTAATTAACAGAAATTGATTTATCATAAATTAATATATAATATTTTAGTCTAAAGTTTAAATTCAATCAGAATTCTTTACTGAACAGAATCTTAAGCTCAACTAGACCAATAATTTAATAGAGATAAGAGATTCAAAAGAAAGAACAACACTAAAATAATTCACAAGAAGCTTTCCACAAGCACATAGATTTTACACCCATTCACTGATAATAATATATTTTAAAAAAAGAAAGAAAAGAAAATTCACATAGTGATCCTCAAGAGAAATTGAAGCTGGGCCCACCAATTAAGCAACATAAACAATATGAGAATTAGAATGATAAACACTCTAGAAGAAGAAAGGACCTTTAAATCCATAATTAAGATGTGTTGAATGAGAGAAAAAGAAACAACATAATCTATCTTGAATTTTTTATTATTTCTGTCAGCAAGGAAATGGAGCTACCATCTAAAGGCATGGCTGACATGAATTTGATGCTGTTTTCAGCCTGTTTTCAATCAAACGTAACTAGAATAGATCATTCAAAACATTATCATATTAGAGAGACTAATCTAAAAAGTGTGTTTCCAGTCAGTAGGAATGATCTTATTTTTAAGGGTCTTTCAAAAAATTTTAAAAACCAATCTCCTCAGCTATATGACCCTTTGCACCATGTTATATAAGAAGAACCAGTACTTGCTCACATACAATAGTCACTTGTTATTTTGTTGCTACTGATAAATGTAAATTGTTTTAGGAAAGATAAGGACCTAACCACTTTCCTTCTCTTGTTTAATGAATGAATTACACTCTAAGGCATGGCAGGGAACAAACATCAAGAACCTCCAAAGCACACAGTGAATAAAAGGAAACCTGATATGATTTCGTGGACTGATCACCTTTCTCTCATCACCAGGCTTTAATTCGGCCGGATACCAATACAGTCACCCTTTCTGCAAATAACAAGGCAAAAACAATGAAATTCAAATTTCTCAACCAGAAAACATCAGAGAGATTGAAAAGAGAGAACAAAATCCCCTCACATCTTATAAAAGAGGACACTAGGTTCAACACCAGAACAAGAGAGTTGCCTTGATGGTGCGACAGATGGCCAAATAGCGAAGATGCTCCACCAAATAGCGAGGGTCAAGCAGAAGATGCTTCGCTAAATGGTGTCGTCGCAGCAGAGGGATTTACCCCAGACAGCGTCGTGGCAGAGGAAGTTCCACCAAAAGACGGCGTGGAGAACAAGGAGGAGCCTGAACTCGTGGCACCAAAAATGGAAGAACCGAAACTCAAAGCTGCTGCAGTAGAAGCCGAAGAAGCAGAGCCAAACAGAGACGGAGCTGGAGTAGTAGCCGAGCGAGATGCGGTCGCCGTGGACCCAAAACCGAAGGAAAATGACGGTGTAGAGGCTACGGAAGAGGAAGGTGTGGAGCCAAAGCCGAAGGAGGGTACGGTAGTAGTGGCGCCGTTGCTTCCTCCTGCGGTGGAGGATGAAGAAGCGAATGAGAAAGAAAATGGACTTGGTGAGGAAGAAGTGGCAGAGCTTGGGTTTGCGGTGGCGGTAGTGGAAGAGAAGAGGGAAGATGGTTGCGTTTATGGGTTCCACAGAGAGAGGATCGGGTGCAAAGGTCATTTGCTTAGACATGAGGCATGAGGACGAAGGTCATTGGGTTAGAGGAAAGGCATGGCTGCGATGAACGATGAACTATGAAGATGGAGGGTAACTTTTAAGGTTTTCTTTGGTGGCTGGGTTACTTTTAGGGTTAAAATTAGTGTGATGTTGTTTGAGGGTTAAAATTGAAAACTAAGGAAGAAAGAGTTAAGTGTGGAAAAAAATTGGGTGGGAAACTAAATTTGGGGGAGGGAACTCTATCGGTACGTTTTTTTGTGGGATTTCAAAATAAACAGAATATGGGCACTTTAAAAAGGTGACCATTAAAACACAAATTAGTCACGCTTTTCAAGCGTGCCGGTTTCCCTCTATGGGCACGCTTTTTAAGCGTGACAAAAAAAAGGGTGACCAAATTTTTAATCAGTGGGCACCCTCGTAAAAGCGTGTCAATTTCCCTCTATCACCACACTTTTCAAGCGTGGCAGTAAAAAAGCGTGGCCAAATTTCAAGTGGGCACCTTCGTAAAAGCATGCCGATTTCCCTCTATGGCCATGCTTTTCAAGCTTGGCGAAAAAAAGCGTGGCCAAATCACAAATCAGTGGCCACCCTCGCAAAAGCGTGTCCATGGACCACTTTTGGGCACGTTTTAAAAGTGTGGCAAGAAAAAAGGGTGCCAAGAGGCCTTTTTTCTTGTAGTGTTTAGTGCTTGTGTTTGTATGTCGTCATTAAGTGAGAAGAAACTGATTTTTTTTAGCAAAAAAGAGTTTTTTTTTGTAATTGGTAATTTTTTAAATAAAATAAAAATAATAAAAAACTTTTTTAAAGAATTTAATTCTCATTTTAAAAAAATATCTTTTTTACTTTATAAAAAATATATTTTAACATAATTAATAAAAAATACTTTTGTATCATTGTACTTAAAGATAATTGACAAATAAAAAATAGTTTTGTATGAAATATCTAAATATTAAATTATTTTTAGTTTTTCAAAAAATATTTCGAAAAATATCATTTAATTTTTTTTTTTAAAATGTATCCAAATAAATCTTTAATCTGATAAAAGAAAATGAAGCTTCTTAATGACGTAGAAATGAGGGTTGAATCTATAGCCTCTTTAAATTTTGTACATTTTAAACTTTAAACCAGGATTTCAGACAAAGCTGATGTGATGTCTGTACTGTTGATTATCAGGAGACAATTTTATTTTTGTCTCATAGTGAATAAAACAAGAACTGAGCAAAGAAAAGAAATTAACACTATGTGTTGCTATGACTTCTATGAAGTCGATTAAGCAGGAAACAATTTCATTTCTTCTCACAACGAGTAGATCAAAAAAAGCAGAGAGGAGAAAATAATACAACCATATATCCTGGTTCAACCACCATGTACAATGTGACCTACATCTAATCTCCACTACAACTGTGCTAGAATTTCTACTATCTTTTTTAAAGATTATAAACACCAATTCTCAAGGATTCTACTTAATCATATCAGGGACAAACCAAACTTCTACTCAAGATTGATTTAGCTAGGTACACTCTCTATACTCTTAACACTAAGTGCTCACCCAACAAAATAAGAAAACCTCTCAGGTTCACGAAAACAAAACATAAATGATAACAAAAGAGATTAAAATAATTTTTGGCTTTTCTTCAAGATTTCTTTCTTTGCATTTTCTCTTAGTGGCTTTTACTAATACCTCACATATTTGCCTTTTTTCATTTATTAAAACACAGAAGGATAAACTTAAAGAACAAAAATTTCAATATAAAATCATAAAGGGGAAGAAGGTATAGCTAAAATGAAATGAAGACCCAAACAGTGTGCTCACTCTCTTTGGTTCAATTTCTGGCCGTTTACCCTTTTTTTATAAGACTAAAGCTTCCAAAACTTGAGCTTAGTGAGGATATCGATTCTAAACAGTAGAGCACCTTTGACCTTTTTCTTGTTCCCCAAAAGTCAGAATAGAGATGCAGAAAAGAGATGGAACAACAACAGAGTTTCATAACTAGTAGAGTTGGCTTGGATTCTAACCTAGCTGGTTCTCTTTCTTCCTTTTCTTTTGACTTCAAAGATCTTCACCCTTGATCCATTCTTTGACTCCAAGTTTCAATTTTGGCCTTTGATTTGTAGCAGACAAATGTAACCTCTATTTTCTTCTTCTTACCCGAAAATGTGCAGCAGGAAAAATGGTAGCCTCAACAAGCTAGAGTGGTTGCACAAAGATGGCAACTCAACTTCTCTGATTATCCTCTGCACCAAATCCGATTTTGATTTTTTTTGCCTCCAACTTTGACCTTTTTCCTTTTTTTCCTTTTTAATGTTTAAGCTTGGTGAACCACTTATTTACTTTGCTTGAACCTACTTCTAAACATGCCATTTTGCTTGTGAAATATATTTTCATCCTTGTTTTAAGGCTATTTCATGTGGGTTATGGGTTTGAAGAAAGAAGAGATTGTTAGCAATGAAATTTGGGCTTGTTTGGCTGTATTTTATTTTTTTGCACAACAACCACACATATTACAAAAACTTTTGGACTTTTAACCCAACCAATAATGTTTGGTCATCATCAAATAATTATTATTGTTTTATTTTGAACTCAACAATCTTCCCGTTGATGATAATCATTCTTTAAGAAAATGAATTATAATTAAAAGAGGTGAGAAAAGTTTATGATACTTCCTTTTGATTATCCAACCTTTTGTTGCTCTCTCCCTTTCTTTCATTTGGGTTGCTCCCCCTTAATGTGTGCTTTTTCTCAACTTGTAATCACTATTTAAATAGCAATGTATATGCAGAAACTATAGCCAATATGCATAAGGCATAGATATCAGAAAAATAACCTATCAACCTATCAATAACCTAGTTTAACAATGCATCATAGCAATTCATTTTTCATTTTGACGCCCCCTTTTGTCATCAAGAAAGACAAAATCCCTACACAATATTTTGTTAGATGCAAAAGCTGAGTTGTTCAAAGTTTAAATCCAACTAAAATTACAGTTATCTAGACATAAGATTAAAACACAAAAGTAACAGTTTTTCATCAGCATCAATGGAGACAATTCTCTAGACATCAGATCCTTCATCCTCGGTTTTCAAGAGCTCTTTATCCTCTTGGTCAAATTGGATTGGTTCATCTCCCATGGAATCAAGTACTTTAGAAGTACTTCAACTCAACCCTAAGATTTTCTCAGAGAATTTTCATTTTGGATTGACAGTTTCCTTGCTTGTTTATTGAAGTGATGAGGTGTTTGGTCATTGATGAGCGGATATTTTATACTCTTTTTGGCATCATTTTCATATAGTTTTTAGTATGTTTTGTTTAGTTTTTATTAAGTTTTTATAGGTTTTAGTGTTAAATTCACATTTTGGATTCCACTATGAGTTTTTGTATTTTTGTACAATTTCAGGTATTTTCTGGCTGAAATTGAGGAGTTGGAGCAAAAGTCTGATTCAGAGACAGAGAAAGCACTGCAAATGATGTCTGGATCTTACCTCCTTGCACTAGGAAGGGCTTTTCTGGAGCTACAGAAGTCCAAATGGAGCGTTCTCTACGGCTTTGGAAAGCTAACTTCCAGAGCTTTCCAGCAATATATACTAGTCCATACTTTGCTTCAGATTAGGAGGCCCAAAACTGGCGACCAATGCCAGCTTTCTGCCCCCTTCCAGGCGTCTAGCGCCAAAAGAGCAGAGACCATCGTCCAAACGCCCAGAGAGGACCCCCTAGCCAGTGTTTCACGCCCTAGGGACCTCATAGCACATGGATCTCATCATAGCTCAGCCCAAACACTCACCAAGTGAGCCCCAGGAGTGGATTTTAGCACTAAAAATACTGTTTTACCGTTACTAGTCATCTGTTTAGCATTTAAGGGATTAGATTCATGTATTTCAGACATCATACATCATCTTCGACCATCATTCAGCATATTTTCATTTTTCACTTTGTATTTCCTTTTAGTATGAGTTTCTAAACCTCTTAGGTTGAGGGGAGAAGACCAGCTGAGTCCTATGAATTAATAAAAGTATTACTATTTCTTCTTCGATCTGTGTTTGATTTACTTCTAAGATGTATATTCGCTCTTCAACATGGTGAGTAAGATGATCAGTGACAATCAACTCTGTTCATTATACTAAGATGAACATTTCTGACAAACACCCGCGTCTACTTGGGTTCGTGTGAATACATGACTGGAAAGCACAAACCACCAGCTATGTTTATACATTTCTCAGACGGCTAATCCATGACTTCGTTGGGGACTTCACGAGACACCAGTTCAGCCAATTTCTGGGGAGATTAGGGTCTCTGTGGTATAGGCTAGAATCCAAAGAAGCAGCATTCTCTGATCCAGAAGATTCGACCTTGTCTGTGGCATTTTGAGTAGATCGCCAAGAGAATGAACTGCTAGAGCTTCACCCTCCATCAGATTGCATGAGCACGGCCAATGGCGTTTGATCTGGAGCAGAGGAGATTGATGACCACGGCCCATGGCATCAATCACATATAGCCTGCCATTAAAGAAATCACTCACAAGCAAAGAAGACAGTAATACCAGAGTTAATTCAGAAAGGCAAAGCAACTCCAATCCTTAACCACATTCCTATCTTTGTTTATATATTAGACCTTTTTCACTCTATCAATCCAACAACTTTCTGATCTGCCTGACTAAGACCTGCAAGATAACCATAGCTTGTTTCAAACCACAATCCTCATGGGATCGACCCTGACTCGGTCAGGTATTACTTGGACGACCTAGTGCACTTGCTGGTACAACTATACGGAGTGTAGCGATTCGTGCACCATGTTTTTGGTACCGTTGCCGGGGATTGTTCGAGTTTGGACAAACTGACGGATTGTCTTACTCCCTAGATCAGGTAATTTTTTTTCTTTTCTTGATCATTTTTAATTGAGTCTTTTGATTTTGGTTGAGTCTTTTATTTTTATTTTTCTCTTCTTTATTTTCGAAAAAAAATTTTCAAAAATATTTTTCTTTTCCTTGTTTAATCTTTGTTCTTGGTTTGAGTCTTACTGTTTTCTATTTTCTTTTCCAAAAAAATTTTAAAACTTTTTCAAAAACCTTTTTCAAACAATTTATTTTCAAGAATCCTTAGCTTTCTGGTTGAACCTTTGTTTATGTTCTTAGTTAAAATTTTCGAAAATTCTGAGTCCTTTTTCTAAAATTTTTCAAAATTAGTGTTTTCTTGTTTGGGTCTTATTTTAATCTTTAAGTTTGGTGTCTCCTTGTTTATTTTCTTTAATTTTTCGAAAATTTGTGCTTAGTTTTTCAAAAATTTTAAGTTTAGTGTCCTTTATATGTTCTTATGTTCTTTGAGTCTTTTGAGTTTTGTTCTTTGTGTTCTTGTTAGTTTTCAAAGTGTTCTTGTGTTTCTTTGTATTTTGATCTTAAAATTTCTAAATTTGGTATCCCGTTGTATTTTTCCCTCAAAATTTTGTAAACATGGGGCATTAGATCTAAAAATTTTAAGTCTTGTGTCCTTTACTTGTTTTTCTCTTTCATCATTAAATTCAAAAATCAAAAATATATATATCTTTTCTATCTTAAAACTAACTTAATTTTCGAAAATTAACATTAAAAATTCAGATTTCAATTTTAAATTTTTATCTTATCATATCTTAGTCTTCAAGTTTTCAAAAATCAAATCTTTTTAAAAAGAAAAATCATATCTTTTTCAAAAATCATATATTTTTTCAAAATGTTATCTTATCTTTTTCAATTTTAAAAATTAAGAATTTAAATTTCAAAATTTAAAATTAAATCTTTTCAAAATCAAATTTTTCAAAAATCTTATCTTTTTCAAAACCAAATTTCAAAATCTTATCTTTTTCATATCTTTTTCAAATCTGTTTTGTTTCTTATCTTATCTTTTCTAACTTCAAATTTTAAAAAATTAAATCTTTCTCAAATATTTTTAATTTCAAATTCAAATATTTTCTTATGTTATCTCTTATCTTATTTTAAATTCAAATCATTTCTTAATTAATTACCTATCTCCTCTCTCATTCTTTTTCAAAACTTCCTAACTAACTCTTCTCTGTTAATTTTCAAAAACACTATCCCTTTTCTCTCTCTTCTATTTTCGAAAATCACTAACTAATTTTCAATTCTTTTTAAATTATTAACTTAATTTTTGAAAATTAATTAATCAATAAAATAAAAACAAAAATATTTTAATTCTTATTTATCTTTTCTTTTATACTTCTTCTCCTATTCACTTTTAATTATTCAAATTACTCCCCCTCTCTCATCTTCCATCTTTAATTTTCTATCTTCTTCTTCCTTCTTCACATCTCACTAGGAGTCTTCTATACTCAAATCAAACATAGAAGCTTCCTTTCTTTCTTTTCTTCTTTTCTTGTTTATGACCAGGAACAGGGATAAAGAACCCCTCTTTGATCTTGATCCTGAACCTGAAAGGACTCTGAAGAATAGATTCCAACAAGCTAGAGCACAACACTCCAGAAGAAACCTTTCAGAAAATTTTGAACAAGAAAAAAGAGACATGGCTGAACCTGAAGGTGATGCCAAAAAGGTTCTTGGTGACTTCACCATGCCTACCTCTAACTTTTATTGCAGAAATATCTCTGTACCTGCCATTGGAGCTTACAATTTTGAGCTTAAGCCTCAGTTAGTCTCTCTTCTGCAACAGAACTACAAATTTCATGGACTTCCAATGGAAGATTGATGAGCGGATAATTTATACGCTTTTTGGCATTATTTTTAGGTAGTTTTTAGTATAATTTAGTTAGTTTTTACTATGTTTTTATTGGTTTTTAAATAAAAATCACATTTCTGGACTTTACTATGAGTTTGTGTATTTTTCTGTGATTTCATGTATTTTCTGGCTGAAATTGAGGGACCTGAGCAAAAATCTGATTCAGAGGCTGAAGAAGGACTGCAGATGCTGTTGTATTCTAACCTCCCTACACTCGAAATGGATTTTCTGGAGTTACAGGAACCTAATTGGTGCGCTCTCAATTGCGTTGGAAAGTAGACATCCAGTGCTTTCCAGCAATATATAATAGTCTATACTTTGCACGAGTTTTGACGCAAACTGGTGTTCAAACGTTTTTGGTGCCGTTGCCGGGGATTGTTCGAGTTTGGACAACTGACGGTTCATCTTGTTGCTCAGATTAGGTAATTTTATTTTAATTTTAAGCTTTTTATTTTTATTATTTTTATTTTTATTTCAAAAAATTTTCAAAAAATAAATTATTCTATGTTCTTCAGAATTTTTAAGAATGAATTCTAGAGTTTCAGATGATATTTTTATCATCACAAGAGTCAGTTGATTCCCATCAATTTGGCCATTGTATGTAATGTCCTGCTGAAGCTTGGCTAGCCATGTCTAATCTTTTTAGATTGAAGCTTTAGACTAACATTGCATGATTCCTGGAATTTGTATTAAAAATTTTGAAATGCTTATTTTTCTTTTTCCAAATAATTTTCGAAAAATCCAAAAAAAAATTTTAATAAAATCATAAAACCAAAAATATTTTGTGTTTCTTGTTTGAGTTTACTGTCAAATTTTAAGTTTGGTGTCAATTGAATGCTTTTAACTTTTCTTAACATTTTCGAAAACTCATGCATGATGTTCTTCATGATCTTCAAGATGTTCTTGATGATCTTCTTTGTTTGATCTTTGCATTTTTATGTTTTGTGCCTTTTCTTGTTTTTCAAATGCATTTAAGAATTATTAGAGTTTAAACATTGAAAATTTCTAAGTTTGGTGTCTTGCATGTCTTTCTTTTCTTAAAAATTTTTCAAAAATAATTTTTGATGTTCATCTTGATCTTCAAAGTGTTCTTGGTGTTCATCTTGACATTCAAAGTGTTCTTGCATGCATTAGTTGTTTTGATTCATAATTTCTTGTGTTTTGCATCAATTTTGCATTTTTCTCTCTCCTCATTAAAAACTCAAAAATCAAAAATCATCTTTCCTTGTTTTACTCATCAATTTCAATTTCAAAATTCTATCTTTTCAAATCTTTTTCAAAAATCAAATATTTTTCATTTATTTTTACATATTTTCGAAATTTTTTTTAAATCGATTTTCAAAATCTTTTTCTTATTTTTCCTTCATATTTTTGAAAATCTCACTAACATTTAATGTTTTAATTCAAAAATTTTCAAGTTGTTACTTGCCTATTAAGAAAGGTTCAATCTTTAAACTCTAGAATCATATCTTTTTAGTTTCTTGTTAGTCAGGTAATCAACTTTAATTTCAAAAATCAAATATTTTTAATTTCCTTTTTTAAATCCTTTTCAAATTAAATTTCAATCATTTCAAATCATATCTTTTTCAAAATCAATTTTCAAAATCTTTTCTAACTTCCTATCTTTTCAAATTTGATTTTCAAATCCTTTTCAATTAACTACTTGACTTTTTGTTTGATTTTAAAATTTTTCTATTTCAATCATATCTTTTTCAAAATCACCTAACTAATTTTCTCTCTCTAATTTTCGAAAATTACTAACCCCTTTTTCAAAATTTATTTTAATTAACTAATTGTTTTAAATTTTAATTTAACTTTATTTCTCTTTTTAATTTTCGAATTCTAGCTAACAATTAAAATAAAAACAAAAATAATTTTCCTTTTATTTTAATTTAATTTCGAATTCTTCTATCTCTCATCTCTTTCTAATTATTTATTTATCTACTAACACCCCTCTTCCACTCAAAATTCGAACCGCCTCTTCTTCTCTGTGTTCGAATTTTTTCTTCTCTACTTCTACTCACATAAAGAAATCTCTATACTGTGACATAGAGGATTCCTCTTCCTTTTTGTTCTCTTCTTTTTCATATGAGCAGGAATAGAGATAAAGACATTCTTATTGAAGCTGATCCTGAACCTGAAAGGACTCTTAAGAGGAAACTAAGAGAAGCTAAAGCACAACCTTCTGGAGAGGACCTGACAGAAATTTTCGAAAAAGAAGGAGACATGGCCGAACCCAATAATAATGGTGGAGATGCAAGGAAGATGCTTGGTGACTTTATTGCACCCTCTTCTAACTTCTATGGAAGAAGCATCTCAATTCCTGCCATTGGAGCAAACAAGTTTGAGCTTAAGCCTCAATTAGTTTCTCTAATGCAATAGAATTGCAAGTTTTATGGACTTCCATTGGAAGATCCTCATCAGTTCTTAGCTGAATTCTTGCAAATCTATGACACTGTCAAGACCAATAGAATTGATCCCGAGGTCTACAGGCTTATGCTTTTCCCTTTTGCTGTAAGAGACAGAGCTAGAACATGGTTGGATTCACAACCTAAGGAAAGTATGAACTCTTGGGAAAAGCTGGTCAGTACTTTCCTGGCTAAGTTCTTTCCACCTCAAAAGATGAGCAAGCTTAGAGTGTAAATTCAAACCTTCAGACAGAAGGAAGGTGAGTCCCTCTATGAAGCTTGGGAAAGATATAAACAATTGATCAAAAGGTGTCCTACTGACATGCTTCTAGAATGGAGCATCATATGTATATTCTATGATGGTCTGTCTGAGTTGTCAAAAATGTCGTTAGACCATTCTGCAGGAGGATCTCTTCATCTGAAAACCCCTGCAGAAGCTCAGGAACTCATTGAAATGGTTGCAAATAACCAGTTCATGTACACCTCTGAGAGGAATCCTGTGAACAATGGGACGCCTCAGAAGAAGGGAGTTCTTGAAATTGATACTCTGAATGCCATATTGTCTCATAACAAAATATTGACTCAGCAAGTCAATACGATTTCTCAGAGTCTGAATGGATTGCAAGCTGCATCCAACAGTACAAAAGAAGTATCTTCTGAAGAAGAAGCTTCTGATCCTGAGAACCCTACAATGGTAGAGGTGAATTACATGGGAGAACCCTATGGAAATACCTATAATCCTTCATGGAGAAATCATCCAAATTTCTCATGGAAGGACCAACAGAAGCCTCAACAAGGCTTCAACAATAATGGTGGAAGAAATAGCTTTAGCAATAGCAAGCCTTTTCCATCATCTTCTCAGCAACAGACAGAGAATTTTGAACAGAACCATTTTGGCCTGGCAACCATAGTCTCTGATCTATCCAAGACTACACTAAGTTTTATGAATGAAACAAGGTCCTCCATTAGAAACTTGGAGGCACAGGTGGGTCAGCTGAGTAAGAAGATTACTGAAACTCCTCCCAGTACTCTCCCAAGCAATACAGAAGAAAATCCCAAGAGAGAGTGCAAGGCCATAACCATGACCAACATGGCCGAACATAGAGAGAATGAGGAGGATGTGACTCTTAGAGAGGAAAGCCTCATGGGACGTCCTCTGGACAAAAAGGAGTTTCCCTTTGAGGAACCAAAGGAATCTGAGGCTCATACTGAGACCATAGAGATTCCACTGAACTTCCTTCTGCCATTCATGAGCTCTGATGAATATTCTTCCTCTAAAAAGGATGAAGACATCACTGAAGAGCAAGTTGCTAAGTATCTAGGAGCAATCATGAAGATGAATGCCAGTTTATTTGGTAATGAGACTTGGGAGGATGAACCCCTTGTTCACCAATGAACTGAGTGCATTAATAAGGGAGACATTACCTCAGAAGAAACTGGATCCCGGAAAATTCGTCATACCTTATACCATAGTCACCATGACCTTTGAGAAGGCTCTGTGTGACCTGGGGTCAGGGATAAACCTCATGCCACTCTCTGTAATAGAGAAACTGGGAATCTTTGAGGTACAGGCTGCAAGAATCTCATTAGAGATGGCAGAAAAGTCAATGAAACAGGCTTATGGACTAGTAGAGGACGTGCTAGTTAAGGTTGAAGGCCTTTACATCCCTGCTGATTTCATAATCCTAGACACTGGGAAGGATGAGGATGAATCCATCATCCTTGGCAGACCCTTCCTAGCCACAGCAAAAGCAGTGATTGATGTTGACAGAGGAGAGTTAGTCCTTCAGTTGAATGAGGACTACCTTGTATTCAGAACTCAAGGTTCTCTTTCTTTAACCATAGAGAGGAAGCATGAAAAGCTTCTCTCAGTACAGAGTCAAACAAAACCCCCACATTCAAACTCTAAGTTTGGTGTTGGGAGGCCACAACCAAACTCTAAGTTTGGTGTTGAGAAGCCCCAACACTGCTCTGATTATCTGTGAGGCTCCATAAGAGCTCACTATCAAGCTATTGACATTAAAGAAGTGCTTATTGGGAGGCAACCCAATGTTATTTAATTATATCTATATATTTTCCATTGCTATTTTATGTTTTCTTTAGGTTGATGATCATGTGAAGTCACAAAAACAACTGAAAAATAAAAAATAGAATGAAAAACAGCATGAAAAATAGCTCACCCTAGAGGAAGAGCTTACTGGCGTTTAAACGCCAATAAGAAGCATAAAACTGGTGTTTAACGCTAGAAAGAAGCATCAAGCTGGCGTTAAATGCCAGAAACAAGCACCAAACTGGCGTTTAACGCCAGAACAGAGCATCTACTTGGTGTTTAATGCCAGAAATGGGAGAAAAGCTGGCGTTAAACGCCAGAAACAAGCAGCAACCTGGCGTTTAACGCCAGAAGTGCAATCTAAGGGCGTTTTGCACGCCCTAAATGGAGCAGGGATGCTAAGTCCTTGACCCCTCAGGATCTGTGGACCCACAGGATCCTCACCTACCCCACCTCTTCTTCTCTCCTCTTTCATAACACTGTTCCCCAAATACCCGTCACCAATCACATCCATATCTCTTCCCCAAATACTCTTCACCACTCACATCCATCCACTCTTCCCCAAAAATCCCACCTACCTCCAAATTCAAAATCCTTTCCCTTCCAAACCCAACCCTAATACACGAAACCTAACCCTCTCCCCCTCAACACTACCTCATTTTCACACATTACAAAAACTTCTTTTCCCCTTGGCCGAATACACTCTTCCTCTCCATCTCCTCTATTTTCTTCTTCTTCCACTATTTTCTTTCATCTTTTGCTCGAGGACGAGCAAACATTTTAAGTTTGGTGTGGTAAAAGTATTGCTTTTTGTTTTTCCATAACCATTAATGGCACCTAAGGCCAGAGAAACCTCAAGAAAGAGGAAAGGGAAGGCAATTGCTTCCACCTCTGAGTTATGGGAGATAGAGAAATTCATCTCAAAGATCCATCAAGACCACTTCTATGAAGTTGTGGCCAAGAAGAAGGTGACCTCTGAGGTCCCTTTCAAGCTCAAAAGGAGTGAGTATCCAGAGATCCGACATGAGATTAGAAGAAGAGGATGGGAAATTATTTCCAATCCTATTCAACAAGTCGGAATCTTAATGGTTCAAGAGTTCTATGCAAACGCATGGATCACTAGAAACCATGAACAAAGTATGAACCCGAATCCATAAAATTGGCTTACAATGGTTCGGGGGAAGAAAACACACGCCCCTACACTAGAAGGGTCAACTTTAATCAAAGGTTGGACCAAGTCCTCATGGACATATGTGTGGAAGGAGCTCAATGGAAAGTTGACTCAAGATGCAAACCGGTTCAATTTAGAAGACCAGACCTAAAGCCTGTAGCTAGAGGATGGTTGGAGTTCATCCAACGCTCTATCATTCCTACTAGCAACCGATTCGAAGTAACTGTGGATCGGGCCATCATGATCCATAGTATCATGATTGGGGAGGAAGTGGAAGATCATGAGATTATACCTCAAGAACTCTACAAGGTGGCTGACAAGTCCTCCACTTTGGCAAGGTTAGCCTTTCCTCACGTCATTTGCCACCTCTGCAATTCAGCTGGGATTGACATAGAGGGAGACATCCTCATTGATGAGGACAAGCCCATCACTAAGAAAAGGATGGAGCAAACAAGAGATCATGGACCTCAACAAGAGCATGAGGAAATTCCTCACCATGAAATCCCTGAGATGCCTCAGGGGATGCACTTTCCTCCACAAAACTATTGGGAGAAAATTAACACCTCCTTAGGAGAGTTAAGTTCCAACATGGGACAACTAATGATGGAGCACCAAGAGCACTGCATCATTCTCCATGAGATTAGAGAAGATAAAAGGGCTATGAGGGAGGAGCAACAAAGGCAAGAAAGAGACATAAAGGAGCTTAAGAACACCATTGGTTCTTCAAGAGGAAGAATACGCCACCCTCACTAAGGTGGACCCACTCCTTAATCTCCCTGTTCTTATTTTTCTATTTTTCGGTTTTTGAGCCTTATATTTTTATTTATGTTTGTGTCTTATTACATGATCATTAGTGTCTAGTATCTATGCCTTAAAGCTATAAATGTCCTATGAATCCATCACCTTTCTTAAATGAAAAATGTTCTAAAAACAAAAGAATAAGAAGTACATGATTTCGAATTCATCTTTGAGCTTAGTTTAATTATTTTGATGTGGTGGCAACACTTTTTATTTTCTGAATGAATGCTTGAACAGTGCATATTTTTTTTTGAATTTGTTGTTTATGAATGTTAAATTTGTTGGCTCTTGAAAGAATGATGAAAAGGAGATATGTTATTGATAATCTTAAAAATCGTAAAATTGATTCTTGAAGCAAGAAAAAGCAGTGAATACAAAAGCTTGCAGAAAAAAAAAAGAAGAAAAGGGTGAAAAAAAACAAGGAAAAAGAAAAAGCAAGCAGAAAAAGCCAAAAGCTCTTTAAACCAAAAGGAAAGAGCAAAAAGCCAGTAACCCTTTAAACCAAAAGGCAAGGGTAAAAAGGATCCAAGGCTTTGAGCATCAGTGGATAGGAGGGCCTAAAGGAATAAAATCCTGGCCTAAGCGGCTAAACCAAGCTGTCCCTAACCATGTGCTTGTGGCGTGAAGGTGTCAAGTAAAAAAGCTTGAGACTGAGCGGTTAAAGTCATGATCCAAAGCTAAAAGAGTGTGCTTAAGAACCCTAGACACCTATAATTGGGGACTCTAGCAAAGCTGAGTCACAATCTGAAAAGGTTCACCCAGTTATGTGTCTGTGGCATTTATGTATCCAGTGGTAATACTGGAAAACAAAGTGCTTAGGGCCACGGCCAAGACTCATAAAGTAGCTGTGTTCAAGAATCAACATACTGAACTAGGAGAATCAATAACACTATCTGAATTCTGAGTTCCTATAGATGCCAATCATTTTGAACTTCAAAGGATAAAGTGAGATGCCAAAACTATTAAGAGGCAAAAAGCTACTAGTCCCGCTCATCTAATTGGAGCTAAGTTTCATTGATATTTTGGAATTTATAGTATATTCTCTTCTTTTTATCCTATTTTATTTTCAGTTGCTTGGGGACAAGCAACAATTTAAGTTTAGTGTTGTGATGAGCGGATAATTTATACGCTTTTTGGCTTTGTTTATAGGTAGTTTTTAGTATAATTTAGTTAGTTTTTACTATGTTTTTATTAGTTTTTAAATAAAAATCACATTTCTGGACTTTACTATGATTTTGTGTGTTTTTCTTTGATTTTAGGTATTTTCTGGCTGAAATTGAGGGACCTGAGCAAAAATCTGATTCAGAGGCTGAAGAAGGACTGCAGATGCTGTTGGATTCTGACCTCCCTGCACTCAAAATTGGGTTTTTGGAGCTACAGAAGCCCAATTGGCACGCTCTCAAATGCGTTGGAAAGTAGACATCCAGGGATTTCCAGCAATATATAATAGTCTATACTTTGTCTGAGTTTTGACGATGCAAACTGACGTTCAAACGCCAACTTCCTGCCCTATTCTGAAGTTAAACGCCAGAAACAGGTTGCAAACCAGAGTTAAACGCCAGAAACAGGCTACAACCTGGTGTTTAACTCCAAAAAGAGTCTCCACACATGAAAGCTCAATGCTCAGCCCAAGCACACACCAAGTGGGCCCGAAAGTGGATTTCTACATCATTTACTTATCTTATGTAACCCTAGCTACTAGTTTAGTATAAAAACTACTTTTAGTGATTTATTTTATATCTCTGGTTAGTCTTTGAATAATTTTATGTTCAGAGATCACGTTTAGGGGGCTGGCCATTCGGCCACGCCTGGACCTTCATCACTTATGTATTTTCAACGGCAGAGTTTCTACACACCATAGATTAAGGTGTGGAGCTCTGCTGTTCCTCATGAATTAATGCAAAGTGCTATTATTTTCTTATTCAATTCAAGCTTATTCCCATTCTAAGATATTCGCTTGCACTTCAACCATGATGAATATGATGATCCGTGACACTCATCACTATTATCAACCTATGAACGCGTGCCTGACAACCACTTTCGTTCTACCTTGGATTGAGCATTTATCTCTTAGCCTCCATTCCGAAAAACCGGAGTCTTCGTGGTATAAGCTAGAATTATTGGTGGCCATTCTTGAGATCCCGAAAGTCTAAACCTTGTCTGTGGTATTCCGAGTAGGATCTGGGAAGGGATGACTGTGACGAGCTTCAAACTCACGAGTGTTGGGCGTAGTGACAGACGCAAAAGGATCACTGGATCCTATTCCAACATGATCGAGAACCAACAGATGATTAGCCGTGCGGTGACAGTGCATTTGGACCATTTTCACTGAGAGGACGGAAAATAGCCATTGACAACGGTGATGTCCAACATCAGCTTGCCATGGAAATGAGTATGAATAATTGGATGAAGGCAGTAGGAAGCAGAGGTTCAGAAGGAACAAAGCATCCCTATACGCTTATCTGAAATTCTCACCAATGAATTACATAAGTATCTCTATCTTATTTTCTGTTATTTATATTTTAATTATCAAAATCCCATAACCAATTGAATCTGCCTAACTGAGATTTACAAGATGACCATAGCTTGCTTCAAACCAACAATCTCTGTGGGATCGACCCTTACTCACGTAAGGTTTATTACTTGGATGACCCAGTGCACTTGCTGGTTAGTTGTATCGGAGTTGTGAAGAAGAATTTGAGATTATGAACGTGCGTACTGAGTTTTTGACACCATTGCTAGAGATCACAATTTCGTGCACCAAAGATCCACATCAGTTCTTTGATGAATTCTTGCAGATCTGTGATACTGTAAAGACTAATGGAGTAAATCCTGAAGTCTATAAGCTTGTTCTCTTTCCCTTTGCTGTAAGAGACAGAGCTAAGTTATGGTTGGATTTCCAACCTAGAGAGAGTCATGACTCTTGGGAAAAGCTGGTTAATGCTTTTCTAGCTAAATTCTTTCCCCTTGAAAAGATGAGCAAAATTAGAGTGGAAGTTCAAACCTATAGACAAAGAGAAGGTGAATCCCTCTATGAAGCTTGGGAAAGATACAAGCAATTGATCAGGAGGTGTCCTCCTAACATGCTTTCAGAATGGTCTATCATAGGCATGTTCTATGATAGTTTATCTGAGATATCCAAGATTTCATTGGATAGCTCTGCAAGTGGATCTCTCCGCTTGAAGAAAATGCCTGTAGAAGCCAGATAACTCATTGAGATGGTTGCAAATAACCAGTTCATGTACACTTCTGAAAGAAATCCTATAAACCATGGGACCTCTCAGAAGAAAGGAGTTCTTGAAGTTGATACTCTAAATGCCATATTGACTCAGAACAAGATCTTGGCCCAACAGGTCAATATGATCTCCCAGCATCTGACTGGAATGCAAACTGCAGCTAGCAGTACTCAGGAAGCATCTTATGATCCTGATCAACCCACCACTGAGGAGGTGAATTACATGGGAGAACCCTATGGAAACACCTACAATCCTTCATGGAGGAATCATCCTAACCTCTGATGGAAGGATCAACAGAAACCTCAGCAAGGTTTCAATAACAATAAAGGTGGAAGGAACTAGAATAGGTTCAACAACAGACCACCATTCCCATCTTCTCAAGGGAATATGAAAACCTCTAAGCAGAGTCTCTCTGACTTAGTTCCTCTGGTTTCCAGCCTCTCTAAAACCACCCATAGTTTCATAAATGAAACAAGGTCCTCCATTAGATATTTGGAAGTACAGGTTAGTAAAATGAGCAAGAGGATCCCTGAGACTCCTCCTGATACACTTCCTAGTAACACTAAGGTGAATCCAAGAGAAGAGTGCAAGGCCATAACCATGGAGGTAGAGGCCGAATCTAGAGAGAATGGGGTGGCATTGAACGCCAGCGAAGAACCCCTCACTGGGCGTTCAACGCCCATCCGGGCAGAGAACCTGGCGCTGAGCGCCAGTGAGGAAACCCTCACTGGGCGTTCAATGCCCATCCTAGCAGCAGAGTTGGCGTTGAATGCTAGCCAGGGAGCATTGGTTGGGCGTTCAACGCCCAAACATGTAGGCACTCTGGCACTAAACGCCAGTGAAGAACCTCTCACCGGGCATTCAACGCCCAAATAGGCAGCCATTTTGGTGCTGAACGCTAGTGAGGAACCCCTCATTGGGCATTCAACGCCCACACACCCAGGGAAGCTGGCATTGAACGCTAGCAAGGACATCCCTGCTAGGCATTCATTGACCAAAATGACAGAGGGACTGGCGTTTAATGCCAGTAAGGGTGCACAGCAGGAGGGTTCAACACCCAATAAGCTAACAGAGTTGGCATTGAATGCCAGTGAAAGGACACCCTTTGAGTGCTTAAGTCCCACTCAAGAACCCTCTATCCCAGAACTAAAGGAAACCTATGCTAACATAAAGACCATAGAGGTTCCTTTGCATGCACTTTTGCAGTGCATGAGTTCTGATGAATTCTCATCCTCTGATGAGGATGAAGACACTAGGGAAGAGCAAGTTGCTCGGTACCTAGGCATTCTTATGAAGCTGAATTCCATGTTATTTGGTACAAAGCCTCTGGTGGAAGAATCTCCACTGCTTTCCAAAGAGCTCCATGCTTTGGTTTAGTAGAAGTTACCTCAGAAGCTTCCAGATCCTGGACGCTTTCTGATTCCTTGTACCATAGGCACCATGACCTTTGAAAAGGCTCTATGTGACCTAGGGTCAAGCATCAACCTCATGCCACTCTCTGTAATGGAGAAGCTGGGCATCCTTGAGGTACAAGCTACAAACATCTCATTAGAGATGGCAAATAAGACAATGAAGAAGCCATATGGCTTAGTAGAGGATGTCTTGGTGAAAGTTGAAAATCACTACATCCCTACAAACTTCATAGTCTTGGATATTGGAGAGGATAAAGATGTCTCTGTCATCTTTGGAAGATCTTTCCTAGCCATTGCCAATGCAATCATTGATTTGGCTAAGGGGGAACTAACTCTACAACTACGGGAGGACCACAACCTATTCAAGATGCCTCATCCCAATTCTCCCTCTAATAAAAGAGAGATAACTATACAACACTTAGTATTACAATGCTCTCTTGTGCAGAGCTTTACAGAGCCCCCATACATCAACTCTAAGTTTGGTGTTGGGCAGCCACCAACAAGCTCTAAGCATAAAGGTACTAAGAAGAAAGTACCTAAAGGCTGGAGGGACAAGAAAGTTCAAACTGAAGGCCTCACACCTGGAATGAGAGTTGTCTTCACCAAGAAGGCAGTCTTACCACATACAGTGAGTCGTATCTTGTCTCTAGAGCATGTGGAGCTCATTCATGAAAAGACAAGAAGAAAGTTCACTGTAAGGGGTGAAAATCTGAGCCCATACTCACCTCTATAAGGAGCTAACTGATAAACCCCGATTTTGTGGTTTATCTTATGCTTAATTTAGGGGATTTTATCAAATTTTCTCACATTTATTTAATGAAATAGCATGGTTTTATAATTCTCCCGGAATTTATGCTTAAGTGTGAAAACATGCTTTTTAGGCCTTAAAATAGCTAAATTTAACTCACTTTAATTCCATTCGATGCCTTGATATATTTTTTAAGTGATTTTAGGTTCATAAGTCAAGTATTGGATGGAAGAAGTGAGGAGAAAAGCATGCAAAGTGGGAGAACTCATGAAGAAATAAAGGAACCGTAAAGTTGTCAAGCCTGACCTCTTCGCACTCAATCGACCATAACTTGAGCAACAGAGGTCTAAAAGAGGCGGTTCTAGTTGTGTTGGAAAGATAACATCTGGGGCTTCAAAATGATATAAAATTTGCTATAGTTTCCTGATTTATAGGGGTGCGCACATGCCATGTACGTGGGTGCGCTGATGGAGCACGTAGTTCACTAAAGTGAAATCGTGGCCAGCGATTTGCAGCTCCTTTTGGGCCCAATTGATGATTGCGTATCATGTACCCTTCTTCTTATATAAAAGGATCATAAAAAAGAGCATAATCTCATTGAATCAATGCAATTTCATGAACCAAATGATATATATTATGGTACATTGCTTTGAAATGGGTTTGTGCTGAATTTCAGGTGAAAAAAGCTACAAAAGGGGAAGGAAAACAAGAAATAAGGATGGGCGTGTGAAGCTGGGCGTGCCACTTGAAGCTCTGGGCGTGGCACGCCAGGCTTTTGAACCAACTTTCAACAATGGGCGTGCCACTTGAAGGTTTGGGCGTGGCATGCCAAGGCAACATTCCAGCAAGGGAGATTGAAGAGTTCAACATGGGCGTTCCACTTGATGTCGAAAGCATGGCACGCCAACCTCAATTATCACTTGGGCGGCCAGTTGAAGATACAGGCGTGGCACGCCAAGCTTGAAAGAATGAAGACCAACATGGGCGTGCCACTTGGTGCTAAGAGCGTGGCAGGACAAGTTTGTGAAGCCAAGATCTCAAAGAGGGCGTGCCACTTGGTGTTTTGGGCATCGCACGCCAAGCTTAAGTTTCAGAGGAGTGATTTTGAGCCCCACTATGGGCGTGGCATGCCAAGAAGTGGGCGTGGCATGCCGAGGCATATGCCAGCCTGACCTCCTCTCATTAAAATGAAAATATCTTGAGATACATGACGTTGGGATTTTTGCCAGTAAAGAATTTCATAAAAACAGTCGCGTTGTAGATATACTCTCTAAACCGACAGAAATCCTTTCGTACAAACGTTTTGGTTGTCACAAGTAACAAACCCCTTTGAAATTGATAACCGAGTATTCAAACCTCGGGTCGTCTTCTCAAGGAATTGCAGGGAGGTATGTTCTTATTATTGGTTATGAGTTTGTAAATTTGGGGTTTAGGAAGTAAGGTGGGAATATGTTATATGACAAGTAAAATAAAATAATAATAATAAAATAGACTCTTGGCAAGGTAAGAACTGGAAGTCCTATTCTTATCAATTGTGATGAGAATTGTATTTTAATCCCACTTTGTTAACCTTTGTTAAACAAAGGAAAGTTAAGTGGACAGATTAGCTTGATTCTCAAGTCCTAGTCAACCCTTGTGGAGAGACTAGCTTTAAAGCAATCCTAGTGCAATCAGAATCTGCCAATTTCAACCACTGTTTTATTTGACAGCTCAAGCGTTACCAATCACTTGACCCAAGCCAAAAAGGGAGAAAAATCTAAATTAAATTAAAAGCATTCGTATGAATAAAGGAACGCAAAAGTAAATCTGAAGTACATCAAATAACATTGATTAAGAAAATTATATGTAACATGGAAGAGTTCATAAATTAAATAAAAATAAAGAACCTGGGATTGAGAGTCACTCCTAAAACTAAGAGAAGTCCTAAATCCTAATCCTAAGAGAGAGGAGAGAACCTCTCTCTCTAAAAACTACATCTACTCCTAAAATTGTGAATGTGAAAGCTTCCTATGTATGGATGCATTCCCCCACTTTATAGCTTCTAATCTGTGTTTTCTGGGCCGCAAACTAGGTCAGAAACAACCCAGAATTCGCTGGAGAAGAATTCAAACACGCTGATTTCCGTCACTGCGACGCGGCCGTATGGGTCACGCGGTCGCGTTGCCTAGCCTCAGAGCAACTATGGCATATTATATATCAAATCGAAGCCCTGGACGTTAGCTTTCCAACGCAACTAGAACCGCGTCGTTTGGACCTCTGTAGCTAAAGGTATAGCCATTTGAGTGTAAAGAGGTCAGGCTGGACAGCTTAACAATTTCTCCAACTTCTTGTATTCCTTCCACTTTTGCATGCTTTCTTTCCATCCTCTGAGCCATTCCTGCCCTATAATCTCTGAAAGCACTTAACACACATATCAAGGCATTTAATGGTAATAAGAGAGGATTAATATTAGCAAATATAAGATCAAAGAAGCATGTTTTCAATCATAGCATAAATTCTGGGAAGGAATTGTAAAACCATGCAAATAGTATGAATAAGTGGGTAAAGAGTTGATAAAATCCACTCAATTAAGCATAAGATAAACCATAAAATAGTGGTTTATCAACCTCCCCACACTTAAACAATAGCATGTCCTCATGCTAAGCTCAAGAGAAGCTATAAAGATGAAGATGAATGGTAGAATGCATGAAATGCAACCTATCTGTATGAATGCAACTATATGCAGAATGTTTCTACCTACTTGGTTAAAAGTAAACAAATCTTTTAAGAACATACGTGAACTGGATTTCACTAATTCAAATCATAAAAATGAAGTACAAATAGACTTGCAGAAGAAAATAGCTCATGAAAGCCGGGAACAAAGAATCGAGCATCGAACCCTCACTGGTAGTGTATACACTCTAATCACTCAAGTGTTTAAGGTTCGATTCTCTCAATTCTCTACTAACCTTGCTTTCTAAGGCTTGCTCTTCATCTAACAATTAAAATAAATTTAATGCACAAATACACAAATCAAGAGCTCTTTTAAGGGTTGTAATGGGGTTAGGGTCAAGGTAGGATTGTATTTGGCCAAGTGGACTAAAATCTGAATCCTTAATTAACTTAAACTTGCCACCTAACTTTAGACAATCCATGTAATCATAATATAATATCTAACTATCCATTAACCATGTTTCCCATATATTCATGCATTCTAATTTCAAGTACAGTACATATGCATTGCTTTCACTTACTTTGGGGCATTTTGTCCCCTTTTTGCTTAATTGTACTTTTTCTTTTCTTTTTCTCTTTTTCTTCTTCTTCTTTTATATATATATATATTTTTTTTTCTCAATGCATATGATTAAATTATTGAATGCATGAACATGTCCTAAACATTTTTTTCACATTTTCATAAAGATATATAACACCTAATTCTTAAACCAAATATTTCCAAACCCACTTTTCCCCACACTTAATTCATGAGCACTCTCACTAGTCTAAGCTAACCAAGGATTCAAATTAAGGACAATATTGTTTTCTTCTTAGAGTTAATGATGTGCTAAAGTAAAGAATAAAGGGGTAAAATAGGCTCAAATTGGTTTGCAAAGGATAATGAAAGGTAAGGCCATATGGGTATGTAATCTCAGTGAAACAAAGGCCTCAATCATATAAGTGCATGTATACATCAAACAATGGAAATATAGAATTAAGCAAGACAAAGATCACAATTTTAGAGAGAAAAATACACACTAAAACAGAATTTTGGTTGATAAAATGTAACCAATTCAAATAGGCTCAAAAATCTCACAGGTTTTGTGTGTTCGAGTTCTAAACCATGTTCCAGTATAATATCTCTTCAAACAAGTGTAACATTAAATTTTATTCAAATTAGTGAAATTCTCTAAAAATTTTCTTGAAAAAGAAAATATTACTTCAACCAAGTGGTAAAATATGCAAAAAATTAAACAAATATGAAATCAAACATGCAAATGCAACAATGAATAAGGAAAATAAATCATTGGTGTTGAGATAGAGGAGTAACTAACCCATGGAGATCGGTATCGACCTCCCCACACTTAAAGATTGCACCGTCCTCGGTGCATGCTGAGATGTGCAGGTGGACGGGTTGCTTCAACTGTTGCTTTTCTCTAAGGATTGTGCAGATGGACTTGTTTGTCTCCCCTTTTAAGCGTCTTCCGGTTCTCTTCCTGGTGGCCATCCTAAAAGAAAGAGGGAAGAAAGGTAACCCAATAATAGAGATAAGAAAATAAATGAAGTATGGTTGGGTTAATGCCAAATGATAAGGGTCTCATTTACATGGAAGCTTCAACATGTACGTGAGAAAACAAATAAAAGCACATGGCAATTAAAGAGTGCAAAAATTTGCAACAATAGGGAAGAGAGTGTGGGTAAGGAGAGGTAATGTAAATTCATGTCAATGCAAAAAGTAATACAGGTATAAGATATAAATAATATAACCTATCCAGAATAAAACAAGTCACTAAGCACCCAAAAATAATTCAAGGGAAGATGCAACAGTTAAATATGAAAATTTTAACACCAAAGGAAAAATAATTAATTTAGAAAAGAAAATAAAAATATGCACAAAATTAAGATGCAATGAATGAAATATGCAAATAAATTAAAATAAAATAGAATGTAGGTGAAAGAAAATAAGAAAGGAAGAAGAAAGAAATAAGAAAAGATAAGGATCAGAGAAGAAAAGATAAGAAAATTGGCTGATCTGGATATTCTGTGCGCCGCTTGTGACGCGGACGCGTGAGTGACGCGGTCGCGTGGTGCGCAAGAAGGTCAGGTGACGCGGACGCGTGGTTGACGCGATTGCGTGAGTGGCCATCATGGGGATATGACGCAGACGCGTGGGGCACGCGTTCGCGTGGTGAGGCTTGGGCTTCCAGCACAATTCCAGCTCAACTTTCGGCCATGCACCCGGTTGACGTCGATTTTCAGGTCACGCGGCCGCGCGGGTTACGCGGTCGCGTGGGAGGCCATTATTCCCACGTGACGCGGACGCGTGGGGCATGCGTCCGCGTGGATTGTGCCATTGGCACGCCTCCAGCCACGCTCCAGCGTGACTCTCTGTTCGTTTTTATTTTTCTCCCCTCTCCTTGTGATGCGGACGCGTCGCTGATGCGGTCGCGTCCCGTCACGTGGCATTTTTTTTATTTGAAAAATGAAGAATGTAGTGTTAATATGAAGGTGATGTAAAACTCCAGGTTCAATATAATAAAATAAAATAAAACTCGAAAACAAATAAAACTAAATAAAAATGAAAAATAAACGATCATACCATGGTGGGTTGTCTCCCACCTAGCACTTTTAGTTAAAGTCCTTAAGTTGGACATCTGGTGAGCTCCCTGTTATGGTGGCTTGTGTTTGAACTTATCCAGGAATCTCCACCAATGTTTGTGATTCCAATGGCCTCCGGGATCCCAAACTAGGCGCAGAAAGCCTTCAAGTAAGTTAAAGCATGTGACAAGACCCCAAGAGTGCTGATTTCTAGATTGGATTCTGGGGTCCCAAATCTTGCTTTTGCACCCGTCTTCTTGTTGATCATCATGATTCCATCCGGGTGGTAGGCAATCTAAATTCTCACTAAAGCGGCCAAACAACTTCCTAGACCCATATAGTGGAGCTTTACACCAACCTTTACATTTAAACTTTAAGCTTTCAACCATAATGAACCTTGCAGGACAATTCTTACCACTGACCATTTTCCTCTTACTCTTAATGCCACAAAGAGCTCTAAGTTGACCATCCGTCTCCAGTAGCCCATATTCAAATGGGATTAGAAAGCTAAGGGATATGAATTTCACCCACTTGAATGTTGTGAAGGATGATGGCAACTTAGGGGGAGGGGTCTCTAACAAGTTTGGAACAGAGATTTCAAGCTCCATTCCCTTAAGCTCTTCCTTGAAAATTTCCACCTCTTTGCAAGCTTCTTCAGTTTTAACCTTATCCTCTTGGTAGCTTTTCTCCAATTCAATCTCTTCTTTATTGCTCACCAAGGGCATGGGAGGTTGTGCTTCTTCTTCTTTAATCTCCATCTCTTGATCAACCTCTACAAAGTCTTCAACCATGATCTGCCTTGGAGGTTGTATGCTCTCCTCAACATCAACATCAACATCAAACACCGTGGAAGGAGGCTCTGTGACTGGACTTTCCAATGGAGGTACAGCATCTCTTAAGTTTGCAACCACTTCTTCCTTTTTAATAATTGCTGCTTTGTCCAGTTGTTTAAGTATAAAATCATACTCATCCTCGATATTTTTCTTTCCATGACAACTCCCTTTAACTACTCCTGCATCTTCAAGGGTCTCTCCTACCTTTACCCGTAGGGCCTCCTCTAGCTCTTTATGATGTATGGATTCACGAAGATGATTCCTTCTTTCCTGTTCCATATCAATAGAATAATTGGGATCATCTTGCTCTTGGATTGATGGATGTGGGTGCTCTTCCATGGAGGGTGGTGATGGGATGAAAAGATCATTATATGGTTGAAAAGGAAGTGCACTAGAGCTTGAGGGTTGAATATTGGGGGTAGAGGGTTGTTTCATGCGGGATAAAAGATTTTGGAGTGTAGAGGTGAGACTAATGATGTTAGAGATGAGCGTATTGTTATCTAATAGAGGTTGGGGTGGATCTATGTATGGTTTATTTGGTTCATAGGGTGGTTGGTATGGTGGATGTGGGTTAGGATCATATGGAGGTGAATGGCGGAAAGGGGCTTGTGAGTATAGCGGTCCAAAGTCATGTTGAGGAAAGGGTTTATAGGCATATGGTGGCGGTTGTTGATAGTCCATTAGAAGTGGTTGTTGCCATGAGGGTTGATCAAATCCTTGTGGCTCCTCCCATCTTTGATTGTTCCAACCTTGATGCCTATTCTCATTGTAATTTCTTCTTCCTGCAACATCATTGTAACCAGACTCATAGCCAAAGGGGTGAGAGTTCATAGTAGCAAATAAAAATTAAAAACAAAAATAAAAACAAATTTAAATTAAAAGGTTATTTAAATTTTGAGTTTGAAAATTAAATTTTGAAATTTTGAATTTTAAATTTTTGAATTTTGAATTTTTTGAAATTTGAAATTTGAAAATTTTTAAATTTGAATTTTTAAAATTTTTAAATTTGAATTTTTAAAATTTTTAAATTTGAATTTTGAAATTTGATTTTTGAAATAAGATAAGATAAAATAAAAATTTTAAAATAAAAACCAATAACCTCTTAACTTAAGAAAAAGCAAAAATAAAAACAAAAATAAAAACAAATAAACAAGCAAAAATAAAATATTTACAATAACCAATAATAAGGCACACGTTTGCGATTACCCGACAACGGCGCCATTTTGACGTTGGGATTTTTGCCAGTAAAGAATTTCATAAAAACAGTCGCGTTGTAGATATAGTCTCTAAACCGACAGAAATCCTTTCGTACAAACGTTTTGGTTGTCACAAGTAACAAACCCCTTTGAAATTGATAACCGAGTATTCAAACCTCGGGTCGTCTTCTCAAGGAATTGGAGGGAGGTATGTTCTTATTATTGGTTATGAGTTTGTAAATTTGGGGTTTAGGAAGTAAGGTGGGAATATGTTATATGACAAGTAAAATAAAATAATAATAATAATAAAATAGACTGTTGGCAAGGTAAGAAGAACTGGAAGTCCTATCATTATCAATTGTGATGAGAATTGGATTTTAATCCCACTTTGTTAACCTTTGTTAAACAAAGGAAAGTTAAGTGGACTGATTAGCTTGATTCTCAAGTCCTAGTCAACTCTTGTGGAGAGACTAGCTTTAGAGCAATCCTAGTGCAATCAAAATCTGCCAATTTCAACTACTGTTTTATTTGACAGCTCAAGCGTTACCAATCACTTGTCCCAAGCCAAAAAGGGAGAAAAATCTAAATTAAATTAAAAGCATTCGTATGAATAAAGGAAAGCAAAAGTAAATCTGAAGTACCTCAAATAACATTGATTAAGAAAATTATATGTAACATGGAAGAGTTCATAAATTAAATAAAAATAAAGAACCTGGGATTGAGAGTCACTCCTAAAACTAAGAGAAGTCCTAAATCCTAATCCTAAGAGAGAGGAGAGAACCTCTCTCTCTAAAAACTATATTTACTCCTAAAATTGTGAATGTGAAAGCTTCCTATGTATGGATGCATTCCTCCACTTTATAGCTTCTAATATGTGTTTTCTGGGCTGCAAACTGGGTCAGAAATAGCCCAGAATTCGCTGGAAAAGAATTCAAACACGCTGATTTTCGTCACTGCAACGCGGCCGCATGGGTCACGCAGTCGCGTCGTCTAGCGTCAGAGCAACTATAGCATATTATATATCAAATCGAAGCCCCAGACGTTAGCTTTCCAACGCAACTGGAACCGCGTCGTTTGAACCTTTGTAGCTAAAGTTATAGACGTTTGAGTGCGAAGAGGTCAGGCTGGACAGCTTAACAATTTCTCCAACTTCTTGTATTCCTTCCACTTTTGCATGCTTCCTTTCCATCCTCTGAGTCATTCCTGCCCTATAATCTCTGAAAGCACTTAACACACATATCAAGGCATCTAATGGTAATAAGAGAGGATTAATATTGGCAAATATAAGATCAAAGAAGCATGTTTTCAATCATAGCATAAATTTTGGGAAGGAATTGTAAAACCATGCAAATAGTATGAATAAGTGGGTAAAGAGTTGATAAAATCCACTCAATTAAGCACAAGATAAACCATAAAATAGTGGTTTATCAATACACAACTCCCAATGAGGTAATTCTAGTGCCATTTGAAAATAGACATCCAGGGCTTTCCAACCATATATAACACTTTATGATGGATACTGGAATTGAGGAAGATATTGACCCCGAAAACACAAGGAGAAAAATACGTCACTGCAGAGTTACCAGCCTGACCTCTTCATCTTCAAAGGAACATAACGTGAGTTGTAGAGGTGGAAATGATGTGATTTTTTCGTGGCGTTGGAAAGCTGACATCAAGAGCTTTCCAACGATATATAACAATCTATGGTGGACGTTAAAAATAGAGGTTAAAGATACCATTATTTCAGCGTTGCAAAAGCTGGGCGTGCCACTTGATATCGAAGGCGTGACACGCCAGCTCTATTTTCATAATGGGCATGCTACTTGGGATTCTGAGCATGGCACGCCAGTTCTAATGGCCAAAGATCATCATTGAAGATGTGGCATGCCAAAGAGTGGGCGTGGCATGTCGGGCTACCTGACAGACTGACCTATCCACCTTCAAATGGGCATAACTTGAGCTACAGAGGTCCAAATGAGTTGATTCCGAAGGCGTTGAAAAGCAAACATCCAAGGCTTTCCAACAATATATAATAAGTCATAGTGGATATTCAATTTGAGGCCCAAACAACTCCATCAATTCAGCATTGCAAAGTGGGTCATACTCCAAAGGGCAAAATCAGGTGGGAGTGGCACTTGAAACCACATGCCAACTTCTTCCTGCAGCCCTGATGAGAGAACTTTTGCATGGTCTAGAAATTTGCAGATAAATTCTCGTTGCAAGTATAGTTTCTAAACCTTCAAAAGTTTTTTTATACAAACGTTTTGGGTGTCACAAGTAACAAACCCCTTAAAAATTGTTAACCGAGTATTTAAACCTCGGGTCGTCTTCTCAAGGAACTGCGAGGAAGTATGTTCTTATTATTGGTTATAAAGGTTATAATCGGGGTTTAGAAGGTGAGAAGCAAGTAATTTAAATGACGAGTGAATTAAATGGCAATTAAAAATAAATAATAACTGTAAAACAACTTTTGGCAAGATAAGGGAAATTAGAAGTCCAACTTAGCTATCCCTCTCAACAATAATGAAAGTTGTATCTTAATTCTACTTGGTCAACCTGTACCGGGGCAAGGAAAGTCAAGGGACTAATTGAATTGACCTTTGAATCCTATTTATTTCCTAAGAAAAGGATGGGATTACTTAGGTTCAGCTCAATTAGCAAGATAACGATTATCAATTATGTTGAGTTTAATAACTGTTGAGTTACTAAATTCTTAACCAGAACCAAAAGGGAAAATGTAAAATTGCAGGAATAATAAAAGTATCCTTAGATGGGAAGTAATGGTAACTTAAATCAAAGGGAACAATCATAAACTGAAAATACCTCAAATATCATTAATTCAAATAACTTTCTATAACATGGAATAATTCGTAAATCAAATTATAATAATCAATTCAAATGTTGGAATAAATAAAAGTAAAGCTAAAATAAAAGAATATTAAAACCTGGATCCAGAGTTACTCCAAAAACAAGAAGAAGTCCTAAATCCTAAAAAAGAGAGAGAGAATCTCTCTCTAAACTAAATCTAAATCATGAAAACTAGAAATTGGCAAGCTCTCTTGAATGGATGCATTCCCACACTTTATAACCTCTGGTCTATGCTGTCTGTACTTGGATCTGGGCCAAAAAGGGCTTCAGAATTCGCTGGGGGCGTATTCTGTAATTTCTGGTACGTGGCCTCTGTCACGCGTCCGTGTGGGTCACGCGGTCGCGTCATCTGGTACGTGGCCTCTGTCATGTGCGTTCTGCTTAAGGCGCGCGGTCGCGTCAGTCATACGGCCGCGTCGCTGCTTCTTTGCTTCTGGCATGCGATCGCGTCATCCATGCGATCGCGTGAATACCAGTTTCCTTCAAAGTTCCGTTTTGCTTTCTCCTTCCATTTTTGTATGTTTCATTTTCCATCCTTCAAGTCATTCTACCTTAGAAAATCTGAAACTACTCAACACACTAATCACGACATCGAATGGAAATAAAGGTAATTAAAATAATTAATTTTTAAAGCTTAGGAAACATGTTTTTCACAATATGACATAATAAGGAAGGGAAGGTAAAACCATGCAATTAATGTGAATAAGTAGGTGAAGAGTTGAATAAATCACTCTAATTAAGCACAAAAGAACTCATGAAATATGGGTTTATCAACCTCCCCACACTTAAACACTAGCATGTCCTCATGCTAAATCCAAGGTAAATAATTAAGGTTAAAGTGATGGAATGTCATGCTATGCAACCTAATTTAAATGCAACTACCTAAATGAATCATGCAATTCTAATTCATCCACTCATATATAAAGCCTACATGTAGTTAAATTATTTCACATTCTCAAGGAGATATATATACATATATAGCTAACCCTCAAATAATAAAGCAAATGAGATGAGAAAAAACTTGCAAGACAATCAGAGATAAATGTTAATGAGATTTTGAACCGTCACTGGATTTTGTGTTTTCTCTCTAATCACTCAGTGTTTATTGGGTTAATCACTCTATTCTTGTTTTTATTCTTTCTTTCTATAACCTTGTTTTTCGTCTAACCAATCAACAATTATAGAACATAGTCATACCAAAACTCATGAGGTCTTTAATTAAGGTTGTAATGGGGTCAAAGCAAAGGGTAAGGATATATGTATAAGGCTAAGTGAGCTAATAAGTGAATCCTTAATTAGATTAAGATCTCACCTAACATACATACTTAGTAAAACAATGCTTCTTTACCTATTTTCCCTATTTTCTCACTTTTGATGTCACATGCTCATGTTTCAATTCTTGTTTTTATTCCATGTGCATTGCTTTTTATTTTGCCTTGGGGAGTCCTTTTTGTATCCCCTTATTTACATGCTTGAAAACTAACTTCTTTTTTTTTTTTTTGAATACACATGGTAATTTAAGCACTTTGATTTTCTCATGAACATGCTTCCCAAATTTATTTTATTTCTTTTAACTTTTCTACCTTTTGTTTCTATCATCCATGTTCCCAAAAGGTTTCCCACATTTAACTCTATTAAAGATTTTCTATCTTAAGCTAACCAAAGATTCACATGGGAATTTCTTTTGTTTTTCTGCTTAAGGCTAGTAATTTGGCTAAATAGAATAAAGGGGTTTTAAAAGGCTCAAGGGGGCTAACAAGGGTGATGTAAAAGGTAGGATAATTTGGGGTAAGTGAGCTAAAATCAAATGATGACCTCAATCATTATTTTGAGATGTACCTATATTCTATAATTGGACATATAGACTAAAACAAAGTAAAGAATACCAGAATAAGAAAGAAGGTCGGAACACACATGAATAAAAATTATGGTTTGAATGTAACCATACAGTTAAGCTCAAAACTCACAGGCTATGTGTTCTCTAGCTGAAAAATCATTTATCACTTATGTATGTCATGTAGGTTTAGTTAAAAATTCTCATTATTCTCTTAAAAAGTAATTTAGGGTAGCCTTTGAAGTTTTAATGTTTCTCCTTGATGAAATGTTGTCAGTTTAACTACATCATGTAATGCTATATATACAAGGTTTTATGGATCTAAATCTATTATGTTCAAGTTCCTAGCTTACTCTTTTTATATTTGTCAATTTAAACTAAGCTATAATTAAGCTATCTTATGTAAAAAGGGTAAACTATACTAATTGATCCACTAATAAATCAGAATTGCAAACTAAACTAAATAACTAAAATGTGAACAAAAAATGCAAAATGCAGAAAATAGAGTAAAATACACAAGTAGCAATGTATAAGTACTTAGAAAATAACAGTAAAAGAAAAAGAGAAAAAAAATACAGAAAAATATCCAAAATAAAAGAAAAAGTATGTAGTAGTTCACCAAAATAAACCCCAGAGATGGTGACCTCCCCACACTTAAAATGAAGCATCGTCCTCGATGCTCAATCAAGCCGGGTGTGAAGGAGTGTCATCACTGGGAGGGATGGTAGCTGGGGTCTCTGTGGCAGTGGTGGGCTGAGAGTCTGGCTGCTGCAGAGGGGAGACTGACTGGATCGGGATCTCCAGATCTGCAGCCTCAAGCTGGGGCATAACCTCCTGATGCGGGGCAGTCTGCTATGTGGCTGCCTGCTGATGGGTCTCTGCCTGGGAATGAGGCTTCTCCTCGTGCTCATCCTCCTCCTCCTCTGATGGCTCCGATGGTGTGTCGGGCTCGGAGGGGATGTCGGCACCCTGTCTGATCATCAGCTTCAGATGGGAATAGCGTTGCCTGCTGCGGCGCTCCAATCTCTCATACCGGCGCCTGTTACGACGCTCCATCTGATCAAGCTGGCGGAATAGACGGTGCACGAGGCGATAAACCGGCTCAGAGGTGGGTGGAGGTGCAGTGGTGGCAGCAGGGGCAGCTGTGGCAGCTGTGGATGAAGAGGGTCCAGCAGACGGAGGGGCTGTCTCATCAGTAGCAGTGACAGGTGGTGGTCTGTAGCCCAAAGCAAGGAAGTTCCTGCTGTGAGGAATGATCTTCCTGCAATCCGCCGCTGGTGGTCGCTCATCGGCATCCTCCCAAGGCACATCAGCCTGACGGCCTAGCCGTGTAACTAGATAAGGAAAGGGGAGGTGCCTCGGACGTGGACCCTGACCATATAATGCCGGATAAAACGAGGTAAGTACAGGTCCTTACCCTCCAGCACACACAAGAGGAGGGTGATCATGGTAACCGGGATCTCAGTCTCGTGAGTACTCGGCATCACAAAATTACTCAAGATCTGATGCCAAAGCCGAGCCTCATCATTCAAGTACACTCTCTTGATCCCTCTAGGCATAGTGGTGTTCTGACCCATCTCCCAAGGAACAGCAGGGTCGAGAGCTATCCGTACCTTCACAGCATCCCAATTAAACTGCATCTAGCCCATGTCATCCTTAGCCTGTGCAAAACCATCTGGCTGATCGGACTTGGCTGGGAGCTGGAGAATGGTCTCTATGGCCTCCTCAGTAACCAGAATTTGCTTTCCCCTCAGGTTCACTGCATCTAGGGTAGTAAGGTAGTAGTTGCAATAGAATTTCCAGACCCAAGATGCATTGGCCTCTGTCACTGGTCTCTCCAGAAAGAACCAGCCCCGTTGCTTGATTTGCTCAGTAGTGTACTGCTGGAGGGCTTCTGGAATCTTCAAGGTACGTTCCAGGTATAGATTTCTGGAGTTCGCAAAAGCCGGGTACTTCAGTTTACAGTACCGGTTTGCAAATTTTATAGGATCATTTGCAGGAAGCAGCTGGTTAGCTTTCTCCTGCTGCGTGAAGTTCTTCTCCCGCCATGATGAATCGTGCATTAGAGCAATGATGGACTGGGAGGAATCTCCTCTCTTGCGCTTGCCTGTAGCCTTGCCTTTGCCTTTCCTTTGTGAGGCAGACATCCTGAAAAACAGAAAACCAGGAATGGATAAAAAAATAGGAAAGCAAATAGGCAAGTTGAACAAAGGAAACTCAAAGCGGTAAGGGAGATATAGAATAAGGAAAATGAGTAATTGAAATTTTATTGAATTAATGTTAAATGGAAAAAAAATTAAGCAATATGCCATGGTTAGAAAGTTAGAGGAAAGTGAAAGTAATCAGAAAAGAGATCAAAAGGGTTAGTATGGTTAGGATTTGAAAAAGAAATTAGTAAATTAAAAGTAGTGAGTTAGGAAAGTAAGTGGCATAGAAAAAAAAATTCCATATAACAAGGATTCACAGGTAAGAATAGAAGTACTCATAATCGAATAAAGAAAACAGGGTGATGCTGATTCGAATAGAAATAAAGAAATCAGAAATTAGAATCAGTGAATCACAAATGCAGGTTATGAACCAGGAAATCAAAGAGGATAAGAAAGTCTGCCATAGCATTCATGTAATGGTTTGGGTAAAACAGAGTAAAACAGATTTCAGAAATGCCAAACCAAAACATGAATGAAAACAATTTTAAAAAAAATTTGGGCAGCATTCCGGCTAAAATTGGATTGTCCCAGAAAATAAACAGCAATCATATCACTTCATATGAATTAAAAAATCAAGCTGCATGTACATAGATATAAAATAAACATAAAAACTCAATGTAAACAGCAGCAACATACAAGAAAGCAGCATATGAATCATGATTATAGCAGCAACAGATTTGCACATAGGATAAAACAGAAGTAAGAACAGTGCAAGAAAATAGACCTAGATCCACTAACCACAGCCTAAGCTACCTAACAACCTAAAAAATCCACTACAACATGTAAGTCTAGCTATCCTAATCATGAACATAAACGGAATAAAAAATACAGAAAAGTGACGAACGGATAAAAAGGGTTACGTGTTGCGGAACCTGGTAAGCGGAAGGGGTGGGACAGGGAAGAAGGTGGCTGCGGCGGCGTCCGGTGCGGTGGCGGGGCACGGTGTCGCGGTGGATGCTGATGGGGCAGTGGCGGCGAGGGTTTTGGGTTGGTGATAGAAGAAGGGGGGTGTGGTTGGGTGGCGGAGAGAGGGGGGCGCGGCTGGGTGGCCGGCGGTGGGGGGGCGGTGGTCGCGGAGGCAGTGGTGGAGAGGGGAGGAGAGAGGAGGAAGGGAGAAGAAGGGGGAGGGGGCTTCGGTGGCGGCGTCCGGCGTGGCGGCGGCGTCTGGGTGGTGGCGCTGTGACGGCTGGGTAGTGCTGGGTGGTGGTTGGAGGGAGAGGAGGTAGAGATGGAGGAGAGGGTTGGGGGTGGGGGGGCTCGCGACTGATAGGGTTCGCGGGCTGGGGGGTTATATTTTCGAATCCACGCGGCCGCGTGGGACACACAATTGCGTGGTTGGGACGAAAATGGGAGTGACGCGATCGCGTGGGGTGTGCGATCGCATGAGAGGGGGGGAAAGAAAGGTGACGCGATCGCGTGGGTCGAGCGATCGCGTCGCTGGAATTTGTGCTAAACGCACGACTCCAGCGCCGTTTTAGCGCAACTCTTTGTCTCTTTTTGGGGTGATGTGCAATCCATGCGACGCGATCGCGTCGCTCACGCGGTGGTGTGGGATTAGTATTGTGCAAGTGACGCGGTCGCATGGGGCATGCGATCGCGTGGGACAATTTGTACGAAACGCACATGGGCCGCACGATTCCAGCCTAACTTTCTGTTCGTTGGATCCTTACGCCGATATATATATCGGGTGGTGTTTTTCGCAATATGACGCGATCGCATGGGGCATGCGGTCGCGTCGTGCAACCCATTTTTTTTTTTTTACTGAAAAATGCAGGATGCAGTGATTAACATGAATGCTATGCATGATTCCAGGTTAATGTTAAAATAAAATAAAAAAAATAAATTGAAAACAATAAACAAGAAATAGATTGAGAAAGAAGCGACCATACCATGGTGGGTTGTCTCCCACCTAGCACTTTTAGTTAAAGTCCTTAAGTTGGACATTGGAAGAGTATCCTGTTATGGTGGCTTATGTTTAAATTCGTCCAAAAATTTCCACCAGTGCTTGGAATGCCAATAGCCTCCGGGGTCCCAAACTAGGCACGTAAAGCTTCTGAGCAGCTTCAAACAGATAATCAGCCTCCCGGGATGACGAATGTCAGAATATAATCCATGATCCCAAGCTGTGTTTTTAGATCCGCCTCCGTTTTGATTTGCAAGTTTCCATTCGGGCGGGTTAAAAAGTAGAATCTCACCGTGGTGACCAAACGTTCTCCGTGATCCATGCAATTGAGCATGATACCAATCCGTGTACTTCGACGTGAAGCGTGGAACCTTATTGAACCTGGTGCACCAGCTCTGAGTACGAGCCAATTTCCTCTTACTCTTAAAGCCGCAGAGAGCTCTAAGCTGGCCATCTGTTTCAAGCATACCATATTCAAGTGAAAAAGTAAAATTATAAGTTAAGGATTGTACCCACTTGAAGCTTGTATTAGGTGGTAATGGCCTTGGGATAGGTATTTTTGGTGGTTCTGCAAGGTCCGTTTTCTTGTGCTCTTCTGCGAATTCTTCCACTTCTTTGCAAAGATCTTCAATTGTATCTGTATCCTGGTCAATGTCTTCTATGTCTTCCTCATCACTTGAGTCATAGATTGGAGGTTGAGAGAAATCTACCTCCGCATCATCTTCATATTCACTTGGGAAAAATTCTTCGATCTAAGAGAATTCACTTGCGGACGCAAGTTCATCACTAGGAGAACTAGACTTGTGACTATCATCATCAAGGAAATTTGCTTCTCGGATTATTCCGTCTGATTCTTGGTAAACGACTTGCCTTGGAGATTGTACGGTATCCTCCTTAGCATTAACTGCAGCATCTTGGACGGAGTTTTCCTCAATTCTGGATTCCCAAGGAAGTTCAGCATCTCCTAGATCTTCAACCAACTCTTCTTCTTGAACAATGACAGCTTCTTCCACTTGTTCTAGTACGAATTCATTCTCTGTCTTGTCCACTGGAGTCTCTAGTATTTCTTTCATGCTACGCTCTTCATCGGGCTGTCCACATAGAGCTGTGGTTGATCCTTGTATATTTGAGCGCCTAGTGGCCCATTGAATTAGTGCTTGCTCCAGTTGTTGAATGGTTGTTTGAAATTTAATTACTGTTTCTTTTAGGCGATCCTCTGCTTCGCGGTTTACCAGGCTTGGACATGATACAAAGGAAAGTGGTGATGATTGGGAACGATTGGATTGGTATTGGGGTAAGGAAGGATCATATGATAGCGAATGGTGAAGAGAAGCTTGTGAGTGTGGTGGTTCGAGGTTATATTGAAAGGATGGTTCATATGCACGGGGTGGGGCTTGTTGGTAGTTACAAGGTTGTCCACCATATCTTTCAGCTGGGTATGCATTGTAGAATGGTCTTTGTCCAGGATATCTCGGAGGGTGTTGCTGTCTAAAGGGTTGATTAGATCCTCTTGGCTCCATCCATCCTTGATTGGTCGGACCTTGATGCACATTCCTACTGTAACTTCTATTTCCTTTAACAATATTAGAACCAAACTCAAAGCGAGAGGGGTGAGAGTTCATAGTAGCAAATAAAGATAAAAAGGAAAAACAAAAATAAATAAACAAGCAAAAGAAAAATATGTACAATAACCAATAATAAGGCACACGTTAGCAGTTCCCCGGCAACGGCGCCATTTTGATGAGAGAACTTTTGCGTGGTCTAGAAATTTGCGGATAAATCCTCGTTGCAAGTATAGTTTCTAAACCTTCAAAAGTCCTTTCATACAAACGTTTTCGGTGTCACAAGTAACAAACCCCTTAAAAATTGTTAACCGAGTATTTAAACCTCGGGTCGTCTTCTCAAGGAACTGCGAGGAAGTATGTTCTTATTATTGGTTATAAAGGTTATAATAGGGGTTTAGAAGGTGAGAAGCAAGTAATTTAAATGACAAGTGAATTAAATGGCAATTAAAAATAAATAATAACTGTAAAACAACTTTTGGCAAGATAAGGGAAATTAGAAGTCCAACTTAGCTATCCCTCTCAACAATAATGAAAGTTGTATCTTAATTCTACTTGGTCAACCTGTACCAGGGCAAGGAAAGTCAAGGGACTAATTGAATTGACCTTTGAATACTATTTATTTCCTAAGAAAAGGTTGGGATTACTTAGGTTCAGCTCAATTAGCAAGATAACGATTATCAATTATGTTGAGTTTAATAACTGTTGAGTTACTAAATTCTTAACCAGAACCAAAAGGGAAAAAGTAAAATTGCAGGAATAATAAAAGTATCCTTAGATGGGAAGTAATGGTAACTTAAATCAAAGGGAATAACCATAAACTGAAAATACCTCAAATATCATTAATTCAAATAACTGTGTGTAACATGGAATAATTCGTAAATCAAATTATAATAATCAATTCAAATGTTGGAATAAATAAAAGTAAAGCTAAAATAAAAGAACATTAAAACCTGGATCCAGAGTTACTCCCAAAACAAGAAGAAGTCCTAAATCCTAAAAAAGAGAGAGAGAATCTCTCTCTAAACTAAATCTAAATCATGAAAACTAGAAATTGGCGAGCTCTCTTGAATGGATGCAATCCCAAACTTTATAACCTCTGGTCTATGCTGTCTGTACTTGGATCTGGGCCAAAAAGGGCTTCAGAATTCGCTAGGGGCGTATTCTGTAATTTCTGGTACGTGGCCTCTGTCACGCGTTCGCGTGGGTCACGCAGTCGCGTCATTTGGAGCTTTTCCTTCCCACGTGGTCGCGTCAGTCATGCGACTACGTCATGTGTGTTCTGCTTAAGGCGCGCGGTTGCGTCAGTCATGCGGCCGCGTCGCTGCTTCTTTGCTTCTGGCATGCGATCGCGTCATCCATGCGATCGCGTGAATACCAGTTTCCTTCAAAGCTCCGTTTTGCTTTCTCCTTCCATTTTTGTATGTTTCCTTTTCCATCCATCAAGTCATTCTGCCTTAGAAAATCTGAAACTACTCAACACACTAATCACGGCATCGAATGGAAATAAAGGTAATTAAAATAATTAATTTTTAAAGCTTAGGAAACATGTTTTTCACAATATGACATAATAAGGAAGGGAAGGTAAAACCATGCAATTAATGTGAATAAGTAGGTGAAGAGTTGAATAAATCACTCTAATTAAGCACAAAAGAACTCATGAAATATGCGTTTATCAAGCCCCCAACCTTCAACCAAGCCTACTCTAACTCTCATTCAAGCCACACTCATCAATCAATCAAGGCCACAAGAAGCATCTAGAATAGTTTGTTTTCATTTCATTGTAATTTGCTTTTAATTTCATTTAAGTTTGTAATTTAGGAGAGCATATTTAAAGGCCTTAGTTTCATATAATGAGTCATGCTGGATTGGGGGAAGTCTTCGGACCCTCTCTATTCACCATCAATTTCTTCTCTTTTCTTTCTTACTTTGTAAATAATTTAGTTATGAATTACTAACTCTTTCCCTTGGGAAAGAGAGCTCTATTGCTATTTGATGGATTAATTATTTTTATTCTTCTTCTTCTATTCATCTTTCTTTGATTTACTAGAAAGAATTTCGTTCCTCATGTTAGCATTCAATTATCTTGAAAGAGAGATTAAATGTATTTGGGTTTTATGTGAACCTTGGAAGAGGAATCATAAAACCATGCTTGAAATTCTTTCTCACACTTGAATAGGATTTGGGTTTTGGTGTTTGGATATGGTGACATATAATCCTCCCTCTACTTGGACCTATGATGATGTGTGGTATAATCAGGGAACAAGCTTCATCTCTTCTCATGAGCAATTATACCAAGGAATTGGCTATTAATCAAGATTTGAGAGATTGAGTCACCAAGGGATTGGGGCTCAATCAATCATGATTGCCAAGAAGTCAATGAGTTGCATGATTGAAGATGAGATGAAATCAATTAATCCGAAGAATGCAATATCTCTTGATCCCAATGCTTATTTTATCTTTCTTTCTTTTATTTACTTTACGGTTATTTACATTTTCTGCACTTTACGTTTCTAGCACTTTACTTTCTTGTACTTTACTTTCCTTGCCATTTACTTTCTTGCACTTTATTGCTTTCTTTTACTTTCATGTCATTTACATTTCCTTGTTGCTTATCACTCAAAATTGAATTATGTAACTAGAATAATTAAGCAACCACTGCTTGCTTTAATCCGTTAATCCTCGTGGGATCGACCTCACTCTTTGTGAGTTTATTACTTGATACGACCCGGTGCACTTGCCGTTAGTTAAAATGGAAGAAGTAATTTTTTTCCGTCATCATCAATCCAACTCATTTCTGATGCTATTGAACCCAAGGATTGAGGGGGGAATGAAGAGAGAAGTCATAGTTTAGTTTCCATCATGTTTTAGGGTAGAATTCTATAGAGAGAAGCTCTCCCTTCTCTCTAGAATTTAGGGTAGTTTAGGTTAATCTCTCTCAATTTTCTCTTTCAATTCTTGTTTTGATTTCAATTATCTTTATGTTTTAGTGTTCTATTATCTTAATCTTCTTAGTTTCTCTTGTTAATTTCTTATTTTACTCTCTTTTATGTTGATGAACATTGTTAGATCTTGATTTCTTTGAATGCAATCTTATGTTTCTATGTCTCTTTTATGTTACCTCTATTGTTATTGTTGATTTCTTGTTGAAGATAGTTATGGATCTTGTTAATTTTGGTATGTGGTGATGTTTACTTTTCTTGCACTCTAGGTGTTTGATAAAATGCTTTCACTAGTTTTTGAGTAGTTTTCTTTACTCTTGGCCTAGGCTAAGGGAATTGAATGACCTTGAGTCATTGGGTCTCAATGATTTGGTGATTTGAGAACCCTTGGTGATCAATTTGATACTCATTGACACTAACCCACTACTAATCTAATTAGTAGATAGGTTGGGACTTATGGGTTGATGTGATCAAGCTTATTTGATGTACTTCAGGCTTAGGAGTAGACATTACGTACTTAAGGCTTTTGGGAAGTAGACTTAATAGGTTGGCCTCTCATAATTATCAATGTATGGTTTGTAGACAAGGATGGTGATCTCAATTACCTATGTCTAGCCAAGAGTTCTCTCCTTTATTTTATTAGTTAAATGTCATTTACTTTCTTACTTTTATATTTTCTTGTCAATTATCAAAATCAAACCCCCTTGCATCTTCATAGCCAATAATTAAACACTTCATTGTAATTCCTTGTGAGACGACCCGAGGTTTAAATACTTCGGTTAATTTTTATTTGGGGTTTGTACTTATGACAAGACCATATTTTAATTTGATGTGAGAGTTGTTTGTTAGTTTAGAGCTATGCTTACAATGAAATTCATCTTTCTATAAGAGAAATTCCTAACCAACATGATTCTTGGTTATCACTAACCGTCAAGCTAATGACGTTAAAGAAGCGCTTATTGGGAGGCAACCCAACCTTAATTAATTACTTTTATTTTTTTATTTTGTTTTTCTATGATTTATATTTTAGGTTCATAATCATATGCAGGAGTTAGAACAGAGACAGAACTGTTAAGCAGTAAAAACAGAACACTTTGGATGGAGTGTTAAAGTTGAACGCCAGCCAGGGTATCCCTGCTGGGCGTTCAACGCCCCTCATGGGCAACATTGCTGGTGTTGAACGCCAGCCAGGGAGCAACCCCTGGGCATTTAAACGCCAGTGAAGAGAAGCAGGGAATCTGGATTTCCTAGCCTCTCAAGACCAGTGGGTCCCACCGTATCTTCACCTATCCCACTTACTTTCACACTTTCCCACACAAACCCAAGCCCAATCACATCCATATCACTTTCCCATATCCATCATAACTCCCACCAACCCCCACCCAATTCAAAATCAAATTTCCCACCCAAAACCCCACCCATGACCAAACCCTACCTCCCCCCATCCTATAAATACCCCTCTTTATAACCCTTCATACACACACCTCTCATACACTCAAAAGCCCTACTTGGCCGAGAGCCCTCTATCCCTCTACCCTCTTCTATTTTCTTCTTCTTCTACTCCATTCTTCTCTTTTCTTTCTTTTTGGTCGAGGACGAGCAAAGTTTTAAGTTTGGTGTTAGAAAAGCATAATTTTTTTTCTTTCTATTACCATTCATGGCATCCAAGGTTGGAGAACCCTCGAGAAAGAGGAAAGAAAAGGCAGTAGCCATCACCTCTGAATCTTGAGAGATGAAGAGATTCATCACCAAAGCCCACCAAGACCACTTCTATGAAGTAGTGGCAGAGAAGAAAGTGATCCCTGAGGTCCCTTTTAGACTCAAGAAGAATGAGTATTTGGAAATCCGAAGAGAGATCCGGAGAAGAGGTTGGAAAGTCCTAACCAATCCCATCCAAGAGTTTGGGATCCTAATGGTGTAAGAGTTCTATGTTAATGCATGGGTTACTAAAAACCATGACACTAGTGTGAACCCAAATCCAAAGAACTGGATCACCATGGTCCGAGGGAGAATGTTAGATTTCATCCCAGAAAGTGTGAGGTTGGCGTTCAACTTGCCTCTAATGCATGGAAATCCTCATCCTTACACTAGGAGAGTCAACTTTGATCAGAGTGTGGATCAAGTTCTCTCAGATATCTGTGTGGAAGGAGCACAATGGAAAAGGGATTCCCAAGGCAAGCCCATTTAATTAAGAACGGTTGACCTAAAGCCCATAGCTAGAGGATGGTTGGAATTCATCCAACGTTCCATCATCCCCACTAGCCATCGGTCAGAAATGACTGTTGACAGAGCCATCATGATCCATTGCATCATGATTGGAAGTGAGGTGGAAGTTGATGAGGTGATTCCTCAAGAATTATACAAGGTAGATGAGAAGCGTCACACCAATGCAAGGTTAGCATTCCCACACCTCATCTGTCATCTATGCAATTCAGCTAGAATTGTCATAGAAGGAGACTGATGAGCGGATAATTTATAAGCTTTTTGGCATTGTTTTTACATAGTTTTTAGTATGTTTTTATTACTTTTTATTATATTTTTATTGGGTTTTAAATAAAAATCACATTTCTATACTTTACTATGAGTTTGTGTGTTTTTCTGTGATTTCAGGTATTTTCTGGCTGAAATTGAGGGACCTGAGCAAAAATCTGATTCAGAGGCTGAAAAAGGACTACAGTTGCTGTTGGATTCTGACCTCCGTGCACTCGAAGTCAATTTTCTGGATCTACAGAAGCCCAATTGGTGCGCTCTCAATTGAGTTGGAAATTAGACATTCCGGGCTTTCTAGCAATATATAATAGTCCATATTTTGCTCGAGATTTGATGGCCCAAACTAGCGTTCAAAGTCAACCTAAAATTTCTGGCGTAAAACGCCCAAACTGGCACCAGAATTAGAGTTAAACGCCCAAACTGGCACCAAAGCTGGCGTTTAACTCCAGGAACAGCCCAAGCACGAAAAAGCTTCAATGCTCAACCTAAGCACACACCAAGTGAGCCCCGAAAGTGGATTTCTACATCATTTACTTATTTCTGTAAATGCTAGGCTACTAGTTCATTATAAATAGGACTTTTTACTAGTGTATTTTCATCTTTTGATCATCTTTGATCTTGGAATCATCTTTTAATCATGTTTTGATGATTGAACCCTCTTTGGGAGGCTAGCCATTCGGCCATGCCTAGGCTTTTTACTTATGTATTTTCAACGGTGGAGTTTCTACACCCCATAGATTAAGGTGTGGAGCTCTGCTGTTATTCATGAATTAATGCAATTACTACTATTTTTTCTTTAATTCACGCCTACTTCTTCTCTAAGATATTCACTCGCACTTTAACCTGATGAATGTGATGACCCGTGACACTCATCATCATTCTAACTTATGAACGCATGCCTAACAACCACTTCCGTTCTATCTGTAATAGCTTGAGTGCGTATCTCTTGGGTTTCTAATCTAAGATTAAAACCTTCGTGGTATAGGCTAGAATTATTGGCAGCTATTCCTGAGATCCGAAAAGTCTAAACCTTGTCTGTGGTATTCCGAGTAGGATCTGGGAAGGGATGACTGTGACGAGCTTCAAACCTGCGAATGTGGGACGCAAGTGACAGTGCACAAAAGGACAATGGTCCTATTCCGATGCTAGCGGGAACCGACAGATGATTAGCCATACGGTGACAGCGCATATAGAATTATTTTCATCTGAGAGGATCATACAGCTTGCCATGGAATGAGGTAACGCATGGTTGGAAGATGGAAGTAGGAAAGTAGAGGTTCAGAAGCAACAAAGCATCTCCATACGCTTATCTGAAATCTCACCAATGAATTACATAAGTATTTCTATCTTATTTTCTGTTTTAATTATATTTTAATTATCAATACTTCATAACCATTTGAATCCACCTAACTGAGATTTACAAGGATGACCATAGCTTGCTTCAAGCCGACAATCTCCATGGGATCGACCCTTACTCACGTAAGGTTTATTACTTGGATGACCCAGGGCACTTGCTGGTTAGCTGTGTGAAGTTGTGAAAAAGGGTTGAGATTACAATCGTGCATACCAAGTTGTTGGCGCCATTGAGATCACAATTTCGTGCACCAGAGACATCTCCATTAAGGAGGACAAGCCCATCACCAAGAAGAGGATGGAGTAAACTAGAGAGCATGCACATGAGCCTGTGCATCCACCTCAGCATGAGATCCCTGAGATGCCTCAAGGGATGTATTTTCCTCCTCAAAGCTATTGGCATCAATGGCATACTTCTCTTGGAGAAATAAGCACTAACATGGAGCAATTGAGGTTGGAGCATCAAGAGCATGCTATCACCCTCAATGAAATAAGAGAAGATCAAAGAGCCATCAGAGAAGGTCAAAGGACTATGAGGGAAGAACAACAAAGGCAAAGGAGTGACAAAGAAGAGATCAAAAATCACATTGGATCCTCAAGGAGGAGCACTAGCCGCCACCATTAATGGTGAATTCGTTCTCTTTTACCTCCTTTCCTGTTTTATTTTTATATTTTCTGTTATGTTTTGTCTGTTCTCTTATTTTTGTTGCATGATCATTTGCATTTATGTCTTAAAGTTATAAAATGTCCAATATATCTCTCACCTTGCTTAAAAGAAAATTTTATTTGAAAAGAATTGAGAGATACATGAATTTCAAGTTTAAAATAAGAATAGTTTGTTTATTTTGATGTGATGGCGTTGCTTTTGTTTTCTAAATGCATGAATAAACAGTGCATATTTGAAGTTGTAACTTTAGAATGTTGGCTCTTGAACGAATAAGAAAAAGGAAAAGTATTATTGAAAATCTGAATAATCCAAAAATTGATTCTTGAAGCAAGAAAAAGCAGCAAAAAGAAAAGGAAAAAGCTTGCATGCGAAAAAAATGGAAAAAAAAAAAGAAAAAGCAAGCAGAAAAAGCCAATAGCTCTTTAAACCAAAAGGCAAGAGCAAAAAGCCAATAACCCTTTAAACTAAAAGGCAAGGGTAAAAGGATCCAAGACTTTGAGCATCAATAGTTAGGAGGGCCTACAAGGAATAAAATCCTGGCCTAAGCGACTCAACCAAGCTGTCCCTAACCATATGCTTGTCGTGTGAAGGTGTCAAGTGAAATGCTTGAGACTGAGTAGTTAAAGTCATGGTCCAAAGCAAAAAGAGTGTGCTTAAGAACTCTGGACACCTCTATCTGGGGATTCTAGCAAAGCTGAATCACAATCCGAAAGGGTTCACCTTGTTAAAGTGTCTGTGGCATTTATGTATCCGGTGGTAATGCTGGAAAACAAAGTGCTTAGGGTCACGGCCAAAACTTTGAAAGCTGTGTTCAAGAATAAAAAAGAACTGAACTAGGAGAGTCAATAATATCATCTGGATTCTAAGTTCCTAAAGAGACCAACATTTCTGATTTTCAATGGATAGTGAGATGCCAAAACTATCCAGAAGAAAAAAGCTACTAAGTCCCGCTCATCTAATTCAAACTGAGCTTCATTGGAGACTCTGATTTTTATTGTATCTTACTCTTCTTTTTATCCTACTGTGTTTTTAGTTGCTTGGAGATAAGCAACAGTTTAAGTTTGGTGTTGTGATGAGCGGATATTTTATATGCTTTTTGGTATCATTTTCATATAGTTTTTAGTATGTTTTGTTTAATTTCTATTTAGTTTTCATAGGTTTTAGTGTTAAATTCACATTTTTCGATTCTACTTTGAGTTTGTGTGTTTTTGTACAATTTCAGGTATTTTCTAGCTGAAATTGAGGAGCTGGAGCCTGATAAACCCCGTTTTCAGGGTTTATCATGTGTAGATTTTAAGGGTTTTATCAGTGATCTTCCACACTTATTCATAAAAAACTGCATGATTTTGTGTTCCTCTCCCTACTTTGCCTCATAGATAAAAACATGCTTCTTTCGCATCAAAAATTGATATATTGTAATCCTCCTCTATTACCATTCGATGCCTTGATCCGTTTGTTAAGTGGTTTCAGAAGTTTTAGGGCAAAAATGGCTAAGAGGAGTGAAGGAAGCATGCATGAATGGAAGGAGCATGGAATAAAATAGAATTTTAGAATTTGGGCATGGGCGCGCGCGCCCCGTGCGCGTACGCGTGGATGTGCACAACCAGAGCCGGCACAGTGGAGCCGAACGAGAAGCCGGCGCGCTTAAATGGTAAGCCAAATTTCCTTGGACGCGCGCGCAATGCACGCCTGTGCGTAGGTTGCAAAAATCTCAGGTGCGCGTACGCGTACTGTACGCGTATGCGCTGATGTGCGCACGTGATTTTTTGAGAGGAAAACATGACCAGCAATTTCAAGGAGTCCCAGGCCCTGTTTTGGGGCAGAATTTTGGAGGGAAAAGCTTAAGAAGACCAAGGATTAGGGGGGTAGGACAGTTGGTGATAATTCTAGATATTTTGGATAGTTAGTTACATTTTACATTTAGAGAGAGAAACTCTAACTTCTCTCTAGGATTTCACTTTCTCCATTGCAATTCTCCTTTGATTTCTTGGTGAGATTCATTGCTAATTCACTTTTACTTTGATACAGTTTGTAGATATACTCTTCTTCTACTCTCAATTAGTGTTCTCTTGATTCTATCTCTTGGATCTATATTTGTGATTTTGTTACTTTGAATTTTGATTAATGAATTGAGGAATTTCATTCAATTGTTTGTTTGTTGATGATTGTTTGGATTAGATAGCTTTAATTCACTTCCTTTCTCTCAATTACATCATGTCATCTATGATTGCCTACCAATTATTTGTGATAATGAGAAACCTAGCTATGGACTAGATTTCTCTTACTTGGCTTAGGGGTTGAGTTATTGGAGACACTTGAATAGTGGATATCAATTGTTGATTAGGAATTGAGAATTTGCTAATTGACTTGGAGTGTACTAAAGCTAGACTTTCCTAGGGTGAGACTAGGACTTGTGACTCAAGTTAGTAATTTTCACTTGACTTTCCTCCATTATTAGGGGGTTAACTAAGTGAAGCAATAATCAACTCTTATCACAATTGGAGGAAACTATAATGATGGAACTTCCAATACTTACCCTTAGCGAAGGCTTCTATCTCAATTAATCATTGCTTACTTTTGCTAGCTTGAATTCTTGCACCAACTCTCAAAACCACAAAAGACTTCCTAATCAATGATGCGTATTCTAAGGCAAATCCTCGGGAGAACGACCCGGGATCAATACTCTCGGTCATAGATTTTAGAATTATTTGATGCGATATTTACATGTTGGTTAGACTATACTCATGATTAGATTTATTGCTAATTTCTAACTGGCATACAAATATTATGTTTCATCAAAATGGCGCCGTTGCCGGGGACTTGCTTATGTGTGCCATTTTATTGGTTAGTGTGAATATGTTAATATGTGGATACTTGCATTTCTCTCTTGATTGTGTTTTTGTTTGATTGTTAGTTAGGATTAATCTTTGTTTAAATACCAATTGATGTCATGAGCTTCTTATCTCCTTCATTGTATGACGCGTTCACTACAAAATACGAGCTTAGCCCCATTTGATTCGGAAATTGAAAGAACTTTGCTTCATATTAGGCAAGCTCGGAGGTGGTTAGCTTTTGAGGAAGGTGAAAAGGTTTTTACCAATTCGCCACCCATATTCGAAGTGGATTCCAACTCGTCATTTAACGAGGGCACTAATTACTCTTCCGTTGATACTACTAATAGTTCTTCTTTTGATCTAGGTGTTGACAATATGGCAGCTCCAAAGAGAGTTACTCTCAAAGAAGCGAGTGCACCGGATTTTGTTCTCCAACCTCTTCATGTGCTTCATCCAAACTTGAATGCAAACTTTGAACTTAAGACTGCTCTCATCAATCTCCTACCCAAGTTCCATGGACTTCCCACACAAGATCCAATTAGACACCTCAAGGACTTTCATGGTGTATGCTCAACTACTAGGCTGGAAGGATCCGATGAAGTGGTCATATGGTTGTTTGCCTTCCCTTTCTCTCTTGAGGGAAGAGCCAAAGAATGGTTTTATACTTTACCTAGTGATGTTGTCTCTGACTGGGACTTGCTTAGGAGAGAATTCCTTGATAAATTCATGCCCGTGGAAATGACGGACAAGCTAAGGAAGGAGATCTCTTGTATTGTACAAGGTGAAATGGAAACTCTATATGAATACTGGGAACGGTTTTGCAAACTTCTTGACTCATGTCCCAACCACATGATTGACACTCAAGTATTGCTTAGCTATGTGTGTCAAGGCATGAGGGAACAAGATAAGAATCTATTGGATGCCTCAAGCAACGGTTCTTTGTCAAAGTATAGGACGGCGGAGGAGGCATGGCAACTCATTACCGACTTGGCCGAGTCCACTCAACATGCTAGACGGAGAATCAACCGCCCAAAGGCCGTGAATGAAGTCTCTTTTAGTGGTGAGACCGCAACCCTTACTAAGACCTTGTGTGAGATGACAAGTCTTCTAAAGCAACTCCAAGTGAATTAACCACAACCTCCACCCCCTCCTCAACACCCACAACGCAAACAATTGGTCCCCCAAAAAGTATGTGGTATTTGCTCATGCTACTCCCACTACACGGATGAGTGTCCAAGTCTCCAAGAAGATAACACTCTAGTGGCTACCCACAACTTTTATGATCACTCCTACTATGAACGCGCCAATCAAGGATACCATTCACAAGGGAGCAATTACAACCAAGGGTACCCCGAACAAGGAGGCAACTATAACCAAGGGAGTAACAACTCTAATTAAGGTTGGAGGGATAACTCCAACCAAGGTTGGCGGGACAATTATCAACAAGGAGGTAGGGACAATGGAAGCAACCAAAGATGGAACAACAACACTCCACAAAACCGATACTCACAAAACCCTCCAAATCAACAACCAAACCAAGGAAGAAACTACCAAACCTACATACCACCTCATAGACAACCACTTCTACCCAACCAATCACAAGCACCACAAATCACCTACCCTTCCACTTCTCCAAATAAAGATGACACACTCAGATCCATACTCCAAGGGCAAAAGGAACTCCAAAATACACTCAACTCAAGTCTTAATGGTCTTACTTCCACCCTCCAAGCCCTCATTGCTCGCATGGAGTCACCTTCTACCTCTACTCCTCAAGCTCCAAACTCTAGTGCCATACCTTCTCAATCTCTACCCAACCCCAAGGGTGGCATCAACGTCATAACCTTGAGGTCCAAAACTCAATTGAAAGAGAGGGATTCAAAGGCACCTATTCCAATGATAGTTCCTCAAGAGGAGAATGGAGTTGAGATACAAGAAATTGAAGAGGAGGAGGAAGCACATGTGATAGTTGAAGAAGAAGACCCTCAACCAAGGAGTGAAGTCCCTAGAAAAGAGCGAGTCTTAGAGGATGTGGCTCAACTAATTCCATTTTCTACATTGGCAAGAAAGGCTAAGAAGCGTGTAGAACTTGACCCAAAAATGGTAGAGATGTTCAAGAAAGTGGAGGTAACTATCCCTCTCTTTGATGCTATACATCAGGTACCTAAATATGCGAAGTTTCTTAAGGACTTGTGTATGAACAAAGATAGAATTCATGAGTTAGAAACTATTCCATTGGGGAGTTCTATTTCGGCTTTGATGGGAGCCATTTCGGAAAAGTGTGTTGATCCGGGCCCGTGTTTAGTCTCTTGTGTTATTAATGGAGTTCAATTCATTGATTGTATGTGTGACCTCGGTGCAAGCGTTAGCATTATGCCTCTTTTCGTTGATCATATATTGAAGCTCCCACCATTGAAGCGGTTGGTGGCTAGGTTTGTCTTGGTGGACAAGAGCATAATAACCGTGACGGGTATTGCGGAGGATGTGTTAGTCAACATAAAGGGTTTGATATTTCCAATTGATTTCCATATCATTGAGATGCCACCAAGTGAATCCGAAAGGACATCATCTATCCTACTTGAGAGGCGTTTTTGAGGACCTCTAGATTCAAGTTGGATGCCCATTCGGGAACCTACTCATTTGAGATAGATGGGAGAGTTGTAAGTTTTAGCTTAGAAGAAGCAATGAGGCATCCACCGGAGAACCATTCCATATTCCGGTGTGACTTGATTGATAACATTGTGGCCGAAGTGCATTATGCAAAGCTAGATGAGAAACATATGGTTGAAGAAAATAGTGAAGACCCAAGTGAAGAAGTTCAAGTGACAAGCCAAGAGCAAAAGCTAGAATTGAAGCCACTACCGCCCCACCTAAAGTACTCATACCTTGATGAAGCCCACAAGTTTCCAGTGATTATAGCAAGGGAACTAAATCCTCAACAAGAAGAGAAATTGTTATGTGTTTTGAGGAAGAACAAAAGGGCAATAGGATGGAGCTTGGCGGATCTAGTGGGGATAAGTCCCCAAGTGTGTGAGCACCATATCTTTTTAAAAGAAGAAGCGAGACCCGTAAGATAACCTCAAAGACGATTGAATCCTACCATTTTGGAGGTTATCAAGAAGGAGGTAACACAGTTACTCGAGGCGGACATCATCTACCCCATTTCGGATAGTGAATGGGTGAGTCCCGTTTAAGTTGTGCCAAAGAAGTCCGGGGTAACCACAATCAAGAATGAAAGCGAGGAGCTCATAGCAACACGAGTGCAAAACTATTGGCGAGTATGCATAGACTACCGAAGGTTGAACTCGGCCACTAGAAAAGATAATTTTCCACTTCCGTTTATCAATCAATTGCTTGATCGATTATCCGGATTTTATTGAAGGTTTATAAAGGACTTTAGTAAGGTAGCATTGCCTCTCTCAAGATTGTTGCAAAAGGACATTGAGTTTGATCTAAGCAAGGAATGCATGGAGGCTTCTGATAAGCTCAAGGTAGCATTGACCCAAGCTCCCATCGTGCGAGGGCCGGATTAGAGTTGGCCATTCGAAATAATATGTGATGCTTTAAACTTTGCCGTGGGAGCCGCGTTAGCACAATGCGAGGGTAAGATTCCATATGTCATAGCCTATGCATCAAAAACACTAAATGGAGACCAATCCAACTACATTACCACCGAAAAAGAACTATTGGCCATAGTCTTTGCCTTGGACAAGTTCCGAGCATATTTACTTGGTTCAAAGGTGGTAGTGTACTCGGATCATGCGGCGTTAAAGTATTTGTTGGCTAAGAAGGGATCCAAACCGAGATTAATTAGATGGGTTTCATTGTTTCAAGAATTTGACTTGGAAATTAAGGATAGAAGTGGTATGCAAAACCTAGTGGTGGATCACCTAAGCCGCCTTGAACACACCGAAGGTGATACCACTCCTATTAATGATTCTTTTCCCATTGAGGGCTTGCATGCAATCTCGGAAACCATTCCTTGGTATGCACCAATTGTGAATTACTTGGTATCTCACTCCTTCCCTCCTAATCTCTCCAAACGTCAAAGGGATAAGCTAAAAAGCGAATCCAAATACTATGTGTGGGATGACCCATACCTTTGGAGATGTGGGGCGGATCAAGTAATCCGGAGGTGCATACCAGAAACCGAATTCTACTCAATCTTGGAAGCTTGCCACTCCTCCGAAGGAGGAGGTCATTTTGGACCCCAAAGAATGGCAAGGAAAATCCTAGATTGTGGATTTTGGTGGCCAACTCTTTTCAAGGAATCTTCTCATTTTTGTAAATCTTGTTCTCAATGTATTAGATTTGGAAATATCTCCAAGAAGGATGAAATTCCCCAACAAACCATGCTATTTTGTGAGATTTTTGATGTGTGGGGAATAGACTTCATGGGGCCATTCCCAAATTCTAATAGTTTTCTCTACATTCTACTTGCCATTGATTATGTGTCCAAATGGGTGGAAGCAATACCCACCCGGATGGACGATGCTAATGTGGTCCTTTCCTTTGTGAGAAATAACATCTTTTGTAGATTTGGGTCGCCACGAGCAATCGTGAGCGACCAAGGCTCACATTTTTGCAATAAGAGAATGGAAGGGCTAATGAAGAAATATGGCATCATGCATAAAGTAGCAACGGCCTACCACCCACAGACAAACGGCCAAGCCGAGGTTTCCAATTGGGAGATTAAACGCATCTTGGAAAGAATTGTGAAACCCAATAGGAAAGATTGGAGTGCTAAGCTCACCGATGCATTATGGGCCTACCGAACGGCATACAAAGCGCCAATTGGCATGAGCCCCTTTCGGTTGGTGTATGGCAAAGCTCGCCACTTACCGGTGGAAATAGAGCACAAAGCATATTGGGCCGTCAAGGAGTGCAATCCAAGTTTGGGTGGAGCCGGAGTTGAGAGGAAGCTACAACTAGCGGAGTTAGAATGTTTATGGCTCGAAGACTATGAGAACTCTAGACTTTACAAGGAGAAAATGAAAGCCGTGCATGATAAGAACATAAGAGGTAAAGAATTTAAAGCCGGTGATCTAGTCCTCCTTTACAATTCTAGAGTGAGATTGTTGCCCGGAAAACTAAGGTCAAAATGGGAAGGCCCATATCAAGTAGAGAAAGCGGAACCCTATGGGGTTTACCATTTGTGCCACCCCTCAAGTCCGGATATCTTCAAGGTCAACAGGCACCGTCTCAAGTTGTATCATGGCGAGCAAATGAAAAGCAACAAGGAGATTGAGGTACTCCTTTTGGAAGATTGATAAACCCATATTTTATGATATATTTTGTGCTTAGTTTGAGTGATTTATTCAATCCTTCACCTACTTATTCATATTAATTGCATGGTTTTACTTTCTCTTCCTTATTATGTGATGTATGTGAAAAACATGTTTCCTATGCTTTAAAATTAATTATTTTAATTACCTTTATTTCCATTCGATGCCGTGATTAGTGTGTTGAGTAGTTTCAGATCTTCTAAGGCAGGAATGACTTAAAGGATGGAAAGAAAACATACAAAAATGGAAGGAAAGCACAAAACAAAGTTTTTGAAGAAACTGGCAGCCATGCGATCGCATGGGCGACGCGGCCGCATGCCAGCACGAAAAGGCATTGACGCAGCCGCATGACTGACGCGACCACGCGCCTTAAGCAGAGCACATATGACGCGGTCGCATGACTGACACGACCGCGTGACAAGAAAAACTCCGAATGACGCGACCGCGTGACCCACGCGGACGCGTGACAGAGGCCACGCACCAGAAATTGCAGAAAACGCTCATAGCGAATTCTGAAGCCCTTTTTGGCCCAAATCCATGTCCAGAAGGCATAGACCAGAGGTTATGAAGTGGGGGAATGCATCCATTCAAGGAGAGTCTCCACTTTAGTTAGTTTTCATGATTTAGATTTAGTTTAGAGAGAGGTTCTCTCCTCTCTCTTCTCTCTTTAGGATTAGGATTTAGAATTAGAATTTTATTCGCTTTTCAGGATTATCTCTTTATCAAGTTCAATGCTCTTTTTATTATTTTCCCAATTTTATTTATGAATTCTTCCATGTTACAGATTACTCTTTCGAATTAATGTTAATTGAGGTATTTCAGTTTAATATTGCTTTCTTTTACTTACATTATTGTTATTCCCATCTGAAGACATTTTTATTCCAGTAGATTTACTTTCCTCCCTTTTGGTCTTGGTTAAGAAATCAGTAACTCAGGAGTTATCAAACTCAAACATGATTGATAATTGTTATCTTTGTTAATTAAATTGAACTTCAATAATACCAATCTTTTCTTAGGAAATAAATAGGATTCGAAGATCAAACCAATTAATCCCTTGACCTTCCTTTATCTTAGTAAAGGTTAACAAAGTGGAATTAAGATTCAATTTTCATCATCATTGATAAGGATAACTAGGATAGGACCTCCAATTTCTCATACCTTGCCAAAAGTTTATTTACAGTTATCTATTTATTTTACTTGCCATTTAAATTGCTTGTTCTTCATTTACTTTATTTGCAAATTAAACTATTCACTCCTCATTCTCAAAACCCCAATTTACAATCTCTATAACCAATAATAAGAACATACTTCCCTGCAGTTCCTTGAGAAGACGACTGGTGCACAAATTGTGAATCACACTTTTCACAACTCGTACCACTGACCAGCAAGTGCACTGGGTCGTCCAAGTAATACCTCACGTGAGTAAGGGTCGAATCCCACGGAGATTGTTGGTTTGAAGCAATCTATGGTTATCTTGTAAATCTTAGTCAGGAAGTCAATTATGTTTATCAGTTGAATTGCAAATAAACAAGAGAGCATGGATTAAAGGTTACTTGTTTTGCAGTAATGGAGAATATGTTGGAGTTTTGGAGATGCTTTGTCTTCTGAATCTCTGTGTTCCTCTGTCTTCTTGTTCACACACGCACGTCCTCCTATGGCAAGCTGTGTGTTGGTGGATCACCGTTGTCAATGGCTACCTTCCATCCTTCCAGTGAAAACAATGCTCACGCGCTCTATCACAGCACGGCTAATCACCGGTTGGTTCTCGATCTGGTTGGAATAGAATCCCTTGATTCCTTTGCATTTGTCACTAACGCCCAGCCTTCAGGAGTTTGAAGCTCGTCACAGTCATTCAATCCTTGAATCCTACTCGGAATACCACAGACAAAGTTTAGACTTTCCAGATTCTCATGAATGCCGCCATCAATTCCAGCTTATACCACGAAGATTCTGGCTAAGAGATCTAAGAGATACTCATTCAATCTGATATAGAACGGAGGTGGTTGTCAGGCACACGTTCATGGGTTGAGAATGGTGATGAGTGTCACGAATCATCACCTTCATCACAGTTAAGCGCGAATGAACATCTTAGATAGGAACAAGCGTGTTTGAATAGAAAACAGAAATACTTGCATTAATTCATCGAGACACAGCAGAGCTCCTCACCCCCAACAATGGAGTTTAGAGACTCATGCCGTCAAAAAGTACAAAGTTTTGATCTAAAATGTCATGAGATACAAAATAAGTCTCTAAAAGTTGTTTAAATACTAAACTAGTAGCCTAGGTTTACAAAAAATGAGTAAACTATGATGGATGATGCAGAGATCCACTTCTGGGGCCCACTTGGTGTGTGCTGGGGCTGAGATTTAAGGAATTCACGTGCAGAGGCCATTTCTGGAGTTGAACGCCAGTTTTTGTGCCAGTTTGGGCGTTCAACTCCAGCTTTTGATCCTTTTCTGGCGCTGGATGCCAGAATTGGGCAGAGAACTGGCGTTGAACGCCAGTTTACGTCATCTATCCTTGTGCAAAGTATGGACTATTATATATAGCTGGAAATCCCTGGATGTCTACTTTGCAACGCAATTAGAAGCATGCTATTTCGAGTTCTGTAGCTTCAGAAAATCCACTTTGAGTGCAGGGAGGTCAGAATCCAACAGCATTAGCAGTCCTTTTTCAGCCTGAATCAGATTTTTGCTCAGCTCCTTCAATTTCAGCCAGAAAAATACCTGAAATTACCGAAAAACACACAACTCATAGTAAAGTCCAGAAATATGAATTTTTCCTAAAAAATAATGAGAATAGACTAAAAACTAACTAGAACATACTCAAAACTATATGAAATTAACCCCAAAAAGCGTATAAAATATCCGCTCATCACAACACCAAACTTAAACTGTTGCTTGTCCTCAAGCAACTAGACAAATAAAATAGAAGACTAATAGGTTGAGAGGCAATAATATCTCAGAGTTTTTGAGTGGCTCAGATTCTAATTAGATGAGCGGGACTAGTAGCTTTTTGCTTCTGACCAGTTTTGGCATCTCACTTTATCCATTGAAGCTCAGAGTGATTGGCATCTATAGGAACTTAGAATTCAGATAGTGTTATTGATTCTCCTATTTCAGTATGATGATTCTTGAACACAGCTATTTTATGAGTCTTGGCCGTGGCCCTAAGCACTTTGTTTTCCAGTATTACCACCGGATACATAAATGCCACAGACACATAATTGGGTGAACCTTTTAGATTGTGACTCAGCTTTGCTAAAGTCCCCAATTAGAGGTGTCCAGAGTTCTTAAGCACACTCTTCTTTTTGCCTTGGACCTTGACTTTAACCGCTCAGTCTCAAGTTTTCACTTGACACCTTCACGCCACAAGCACATGGTTAGGGACAGCTTGGTTTAGCCGCTTAGACTAGGATTTTATTCCTGTAGGCCCTCCTATCCACTGTTGCTCAAAGCCTTGGGATCCTTTTTATTTGCCCTTGCCTTTTGGTTTTAAGGGTTATTGGCTTTTTCTGCTTGCTTTTTCTTTTTCTTTCTCTTTTTTTTTTCTGCAAGCTTTGTTCTTTGCTGCTTTTTCTTGCTTCAAGAATCATTTTTATGATTTTTCATATTATCAATAACATGTCTCATGTTCATCATTCTTTCAAGAGTCAACATATTTAACAGTCTTAAACAACAAATTCAAAAGACATATGCACTGTTCAAGCATTCATTCAGAAGACAGAAAGCATTGCCACCACATTTAACTAATTAGAATTTCTCTTATTAAAACTCGAAATTTTATTGCCTTTTATTCAAAAGATCTACTACTTTATTCATGTTTGCTGATGATGAGAAAAATAAACTATAGCTTAATTGGAGATAAAATCAAAATAGATACTAATTACTACTATATGACTCCTAAGGTAAACTTCTATAAGGACACTGTCACAGAGTTAAGGCAGAAATTGGAAATTAACAACCTTTATTCTGGGGGAACGGGGGTTCCTCTGATCCTTGGGGTGCTTGGTCCTGCAAGAGAAGACTTTTGGCGCTTCAATTCCCTTAAGTCACGCCCTTGCTCCTCTTGTTCTTTAAACATATAGGTCAGCATTTGACTGTGTTCCTTCTGTTCTTTTATTATTTGCTCCATAGCTTCCCGTATCTTGGTAACAGACGTCTCAAGATACTCCTAGTATTAAGATTGAGGGATCTCTGGGAGAAATTCCTGTGCTCTCTTCTTGATGGGATCATCCTGTGCTTGTTGTTTTTCCATTGATGCTTTGGTGATTGGCTTCTCAACTGAGATATACTCAGTTATTCCCATCCTTACTCCAGCGTCCTTGCAGAGCAGAGAAATCACGCTTGGATAAGCCAACCTGGCCTCTTTAGAATTTTTGTTAGCAATTTTGTAGAGTTCAGCTGAAATCAGCTAATGAACCTCCACTTCCTTTCCCATCATGATGCAATGGATCATCACTGCTCTTTTAACTGTGACTTCAGAACGGTTGCTAGTAGGCAACAGAGAATGCCCAATGAAGTCTAGCCATCCTCTGGCGACTAGTTTGAGATCCTCTCTCTTGAGTTGATTTGGGACACCCTTTGTGTTGGTGGTCCACCTGGCTCCAGGGATACATATGTCCTCTAGAATCTTATCCAGGCCCTTGTCTGCTCTCATCATCCTTCAGCTGAGGTAGCTTTAAGATCTCCCTGATCCTGTCAGGGTGGGTATGAACAATCTTTCCTCTGACCATGGTCCGATAGTCATAGAGAGCAGTCCCAGATAGTTTCTGCTTGTCAGTTTGCCACATATTAGCATAGAACTCCTGGACCATGTTCCTTCCCACTTTCGTTTTAGGATTAGCTAGGACTTCCCAGCTCCTGATTCGAATTTTCTCCTGGATCTCCGGGTATTCATCTTCTTTCAGATCGATTCTAACTTCCGAGATCACTGATCTCAGACCCATTATTTTATGATAATGGTCTGAATGTTCTTTAGATAAGAACATCCCTTGATTCCAAAGTGGTTTTGGAACGCTCTCTTTCTTGCCTCTTGGAGTGGGTTGTTTTCCTTTTGGAGCCATGATCTTAGTGATCTCGGATAAACACACCAAACTTAGAGGTTTGCTTGTCCTCTTCAAGCAAAAGAAAAGAAAGGAGAGGGATGGAAGGAGAGCTTGGTGCAATTGTTGATGGAGGAGGAGGGGGGCCGAACCCATATTTAAAGGGATGGGGGGGTAGGTTTTCGAAAAATTGGGAAAGATAGGATAAAAAGATTGATTTGAAAAAGATAAGATAGAGGATATAGTTTAAAATTGAGAAGATATGATAGATTTTTGAAAAAGATAAATCTAGATTTTGAAAAAGATAATATGGAGATTTGAAAAAGATATTGATTAGTTGAAAAGATTTTAGAGTGAAAAAGATAGATTTGTTTTTAGAATAGATTTGAAAAGAGTTGGATTGAATTTGGAAAGAGGGATGGTGCTTATGGATTAAAATACATTTGATATTTTTAGTGGTAGGGTTTTTAGAAATTATGGAATTTAGAAATCAGGGTTCTTGACATGTTTATGTAAAATCATGCATTGAAACATAAAATTTGATATTAGAATGGAAAAACGTGTGGAAAAAATGAATTTGGCTCCTCCCTGCCTTCCTGGCGTTTGAACGCCCAAACACTGCCTGTTTTGGGCGTTCAGCGCCCAAATGCTGCTCTCCTAGGCGTTCAACACCCAGTTGCTGCCATTACTGGCGTTCAACGCCCAGTGGGTGCCCATTTCTGGCGTTGAACGCCCAGATTGCTACCATTACTGGCGTTTTCTTGCCAGTGAGCTCTTTTTCTCTGTTTTGTGTGCAGATTCCTTCTATAACCTTGTGAACTTATGCAATTGATTATTTACCTTGTTATCAATGAAGTCTATATAAACAAATAAAAATAAAAATAGAAATAGGGCAAAATGCTTAGAGGATTGATGCCCCATGGCTGGGTTGCCTCCCAGCAAGCGCTTCTTTATTGTCTTTAGCTGGACCTTGCTGAGCTTTTAATCTAGCTTCAGCCTTGAGCATTCTTGCTCAATGTTGCCTTCAAGATAATGCTTGATTCTCTGTCCATTGACAATGAACTTTTTATCAGAATCAATATCTTGAAGCTCCACATAACCATATGGTGATACACTTGTAATCACGTATGGTCCCCTCCACCGGGATTTCAGTTTTCCGGGGAATAGCCTGAGTCTAGAGTTAAACAACAGAACCTTCTGTCCTGGTTCAAAGATTCTAGATGACAGCTTTCTGTCATGCCACTTTTTTTATTTTTCTTTATAAAGCTTGGCATTTTTGAAAGCTGTGAATCTGAATTCCTCTAGCTCATTTAGCTGGAGCAATTGTTTTTCTCCTGCTAGTTTGGCATCAAAGTTTAGGAATCTGGTTGCCCAGTAGGCCTTATGTTCCAGTTCCACGAACAGGTGACATGCCTTACTATACACGAGTTGGTATGGAAAGGTCCCTATAGGGGTCTTGAATGCTGTCCTGTAAGCCCACAGAGCATCATCCAAGCTCCGTGCCCAATCTTTTCTACGGGTATTTACTGTCCGTTCCAGGATTCTCTTTAATTCTCTATTAGAGACTTCAGCTTTCCCATTGGTTTATGGATGATATGGAGTGGCCACCTTGTGGCGAATTCCATACCGAACCATGGCAGAGTAAAGCTGTTTATTGCAGAAGTGAGTGCCCCCATCACTGATTAGTACTCTAGGGACACCAAACCTGCTAAAGATATGTTTCTGGAGGAACTTCAGCACTGTTTTAGTATCATTGGTGGGTGTGGCAATAGCCTCAACCCATTTTGATACATAGTCAACTGCCACCAGAATATAAGTGTTTGAGTATGATGGTGGGAAAGGTCCCATGAAGTCAATTCCCCATACGTCAAACAACTCAATTTCCAAGATTCCTTGTTGAGGCATGGCGTAACCATGAGGAAGATTACCAACTCTTTGGCAACTGTCACAGTTACGTACAAACTCTCGGGAATCTTTATAGAGTGTGGCCCAATAGAAGCCACATTGGAGGACCTTGGTGGCTGTTCGCTCACCTCCGAAATAGCCTCCATATTGAGATCCATGGCAATGCCATAGGATCCTCTGTGCCTCTTCTCTAGGCACACACCTACGGATTATTCCGTCTGCACATCTCTTAAAGAGATAGGGTTCATCCCACAAGTAATACTTTGCATCAGTAATTAATTTCTTCTTTTGTATCCTGTTGTACTCCTTGGGTATGAACCTTGCAGCTTTATAGTTTGCAATATCGGCAAACCATAGTGCTTCCTGAATGGCAAATAAATGCTCATCAGGAAACGTCTCAGAGATCTCAAGAAAGGGGAGGGACGTCCCTTCCACTGGCTCTATCCGGGACAGATGATCAGCCACTTGGTTCTCTGTCCCTTTTCTGTCTCTTATTTCTATATCAAACTCTTGCAGAAGCAATACCCATCTGATGAGCCTGGGTTTTGAATCCTGCTTTGTGAGTAGATATTTAAGAGCAGCATGGTCAGTATACACAATCACTTTTGATCCTACTAAGTATGATCTGAACTTGTCAATGGCGTAAACCACTGCAAGTAATTCTTTTTCTGTGGTTGTGTAGTTTTTCTAGGCATCATTTAGAACGCGACTGGCATAATAAATGACATGCAGAAGCTTGTCATGCCTCTGTCCCAATACTGCACCAATGGCATGATCACTGGCATCACACATTAGCTCAAATGGTAACGTCCAGTCTGGTGCAGAAATGACTGGTGCGTTGACCAGCTTAGCTTTCAGCGTTTCAAACGCCTGCAGGCACTCTGCGTCAAACACAAATGGCGTGTCAGCAGCTAGCAGATTACTTAGAGGTTTTGCGATTTTTGAAAAATCCTTTATAAACCTCCTATAGAATCCTGCATGCCCCAGAAAGCTTCTGATTGCCTTAACATTGGCAGGTGGTGGTAATTTTTCAATTACCTCTATTTTTGCTTGATCCACCTTTATTCCCTTGTTTGAGATTTTATGCCCAAGGACAATTCCTTCAGTCACCATGAAGTGACACTTTTCCCAGTTTAAAACTAGGTTGGTTTCTTGGCATCTTTTCAGAACAAGTTTCAGGTGATCAAGACAGGAGCTGAATGAGTCTCCATATACTGAGAAGTCATCCATGAAGACTTCCTGAAATTTTTCCACCATATCAGAGAAAATAGATAGCATGCATCTCTGGAAGGTTGCAAGCGCATTACATAGCCCAAATGGCATCCTTCTATAAGCAAACACTCCAGATGGACATGTGAATGCTGTTTTCTTTTGATCCTGGGGATCTACTGCAATCTGGTTATAGCCTGAGTAACCATCCAAAAAGCAGTAATAATCATGACCTGCTAGTCTTTCTAGCATCTGGTCTATGAATGGTAAAGGAAAATGATCCTTTCTGGTGGCTGTGTTGAGCCTTCTGTAGTCAATACACATGTGCCACCCTGTAACTGTTCTTGTAGGAACCAGTTCATTTTTTTCATTACGAATCACTGTCATGCCTCCCTTTTTTGGGACGACTTGGACAGGGCTCACCCAGGGGCTATCAGAAATAGGATAAATAATCCCAGCCTCTAGTAGTTTGGTGACCTCTTTCTGCATTACTTCTTTCATGGCTGGATTTAGCCGCCTCTGTGGTTGAACCACTGGTTTGGCATTATCCTCCAATAAGATTTTGTGCATGCATCTAGCTGGGCTTATGCCCTTAAGGTCACCTATGGACCACCCAAGAGCTGTCTTGTGTGTCCTTAGCACCTGAATAAGTGCCTCCTCTTCCTGTGAATTTAAAGCAGAGCTTATGATCACTGGAAAAGTGTCACCTTCTCCCAGAAATGTATATTTCAAGGATGGTGGTAATGGCTTGAGCTCGGGTTTAGGAGGTTTCACCTCTTCCAGAAGAAATTTCAGAGGCTCTTTCATGTCCTCTGAATCCTCTAAATCAGGCTGAACATCTTTAAAGATGTTTTCCAACTCTGATTCAAGACTCTCAGCCATGTTGATCTCTTCTACCAAAGAGTCAATAAGATCAACTTTCATGCAGTCTTTTGATGTGTCTGGATGCTGCATGGCTTTGACAGC